>NC_068412.1:20182954-20509829 GCF_023724105.1 Carassius gibelio
TTTCGTTCAGCATCACATTTCAGGAGTGGAAATGTCACCACAATAACAGATGTAATAATTAAAAATTAATAATAATATCTCCTCATCCACCACCAGTGTGCAGCTGGATGATGCGACGTCAGCCATAGTGCGCCAGAACGCCCACCACACACCATCTTACTGGTGGAGAGGAGACAGAGTGATGAAGCCAATCAGCAGATATGGGGATTGTTAGGAGGCCATGATGGTCAGAGGCCATCAGCTTCAGTGGGCAACCGGTCTTGGGCTCCAGGGTGATATGGCTGCCGGTGTGTAAAATTCTCAGATGTATTTGAAAGATTCTATGCTGCGAACTTTAGATATTTCACATAGTTTTGAAACTCTATTACGGTGGCCGAGAGAACTCAACGTGCTGCAATTTAAGAAAACACATGCAAATTGAAAAAACACCAGCAAATAAAAAAAACATTTTCATCAACTTGACAACACAAGTGTTGCAAATCATCACAACACATGCATATAACGGAACGAGCTGCAAAATCTCACAACACATGCATATAACGAAATGTGCTGCAAATCCATCACAACACATGCATATAACAAAAAGTTATATGCATGTGTTGTGATGATTTGCAGCACGTTTTGTTAGATGCATGTGTTGTGATGGATTTGCAGTGCGTTTCGTTATATACATGTTTCACGAGTTCACCCTTACATCTAATCTGAAGGCAAATAGTAGGCATATTTTGGCGTGCTGTCCTGGGGGAGGGGTCCGGGCCCGGAGCATAGCCCGAACCCAAATAACTTCCCCATCCCTAATTTGGGATAAATAGATTAGAAGTGAGGAGTTGGGGTGGAGGAGGGTTGCCGAAAAACTGTCGTGGGACAGGAGGTAGGAAGACTGGATATATATACGCTTGCGTGCTATTTAAGATGATTAGCTAAACGAGATGCACCTGTGCCAAATTGGATGATTATCTGATCGTGCTTCTCCCGAACTTTGTTAATAAAACCACATGTTGTGAAGAATTAGCAGGCGTTTAGTTATATGCATGTGTTTTGATGATTTGCATCACTTGTGTTGTCAAACTAATGCAGATGTTTTCTTCATTTGCTGGTGTTTTTTCAGTTTGCATTTATTTTCTTAAGTTGCAGCGTATTGAGTTCTCTCGGCCACCATACTCTAGTGTTTAGTTGATTGTGAAAAGCGCTCCTTGTCACAGTCTTAAACACTATGGCTTTCTTCTTTCGTGAGGGGGCTTGGCGTCACAGCATTTTTGTTTCCAGGCAGAACATTAAAGAACACAACACACACGTCTCCAGGAAATCCTGTAGAATTCAACCTATCCAAACTTTGGCTGCATCCGAAAACTTAGGCAGGTGACTTGCTGCCTTGCTGTCTAATCCGGCAATGATTTGAAGCGTTTTTGCCCGAAGGCAACTCATGAAACCGATTTCGGACAGGCTTCTGAGGCGGAGTAATGGTTTAATGATCTACAGCAAAATATAGAGAGCTTTGGTGATAACTAAGTGAATATTTCATTACTGCAATATTACTTTCTCACTAGAAATTACATAAAAAGTGGAAAATGTTGTTCAGAAACATTTATACATTTTGGGCCCTATCTTGCACCCAGCGCAATGGACTTTGTACACCAACGCATGTGTCATTCCTATTTTGCACCCGCGCAAAGCGCGCTTTTCCCTCCACAGAAGCACGTCGCTAAACTAGTGAATGAACTTGCGCTCCCTGGGCGGTTCAGCGCAAAAAAGGAGGCGTGTTCCGGCGCAAACAATCCCTGGTGCTATTTTGCTGTTCCATTAAACAATTGCGCCACTGACCAGAAAAAATCTAGTCTAAAGTCAGTGGCGCGTTGCGCGTTGTTCATTATGCTATTTTAGGGGCGCATGCTTGACCATAATGTATAGCGTGCACAACGCGCATACACTTTCCTCATGTAATCTACACAGATGCAACAGTTATTTTTGCAAATCATAAATTGTTACACTAAAAAAATATTAACACATTAGATGACGGAAATCATGACGCTATTTTGGGTGGGTTTCTCCCATCCCCATACAGCACAACTTCTCTGTCTTTCACTGCTCTTACAAGAACATCATTCTCCTCGGCTGTGAACCGCTCCTGGCGTGCGCCTGGTAAATTACGCCATAATAATAGCAATCCATAATGGAACTTGCGCACCTGCTTTTAAAGGGAATGTTGGATGACGCTCTGATTGGTTTATTTCACGTTACGCCCAAACCACACCTATGAATAATGAAGCTACTTCAGACCAACCCATTTCAGATTTGCGCCGGGCGCAAGAGCCATTTATCCCGCCGGGAAAATAGCAACAGCGCCGAAACCCGCCCACAAAGTTACTTGCGCTTTGCGCTTTGACACTTGCGTTTCAGATCGTTTAAATAGGGCCCTTATACACAAACTGACCACCGACCACAACTTTCAGACGCCATCTTTATTTTTTGGCTTAACTGTCACAGAATGTAACGCACAGGAATTGTGGGACATCAAAGGCAGCGAAAGATACATCTATGCTGCCTTCAAAAACCGGCCAGATGAAGGTATCTCTGGAGACAGGAAATGAAGCTGACATTGATTTTGGACGTGCCTTGATGCCTTCCTACCTTGGAATGTGAACTCCGAAGGCAGCATTTTTCAGTTTTCAGTTGCAGGTATGACACTCCTGAAGTATTTCCACTTTTGTGTCCTATATGCATCAGACATTTAGTCAAAGGTTCGTGGGTATGACGTCTGAGGCTGAGACTACGCTAAGGAAGAGGTCAAGTTTTCCCCGGTAACTCTGCTTTATCAGACATTACATGCAAGATGAAATGAAAATGACATCCAAAAATTTCTGAAGACAGTCGGTTTCCTTCAGAAATACAGTGATATAAAATCACCCGCATTCAATAATATGGGAAACACTCTCATAATTAACGTGTTAATTCTGCAGATTACATCATTGTCCAGTATTGTACTGTCAGCAATTTATTATAAAAACGAGCATGTGTAACTTGCAAAGACTTGATGCTACAGCAGCACTTCTTAGCTGTCGTCTTGTCTGATGCACTCAACCAAGCATTCTAACCAAGACCTCACCTCTCCCCACCCGCCAACCATTAGAATTTCCATAGGAGGAAACTATTTTAATGATATTCTAATGGGCAACTAATGAATATAAAAAAAGCAAAGTAAGATTAAGACAGACACCCACCCTCTTGCACCACTGCAACTGCCTGAAGGCATTGATGCGCAGAAAAAGAGACTGGAAACCCACAGCAAATTAAAATATCTGTTGTGTGAATCTACAAACTTCTAACAACAAATTAAGACAATTCATTTGAACTATAACTACTTAAGGTAAGTTACACCCTGTGACTATAGCTCAACTCTTTTTCATGTTACTGTATGGCAGTGTTGCCCGGCCACACCCACACATGCACTGCACAGCACGGAAAGCACACAGCTTTGGCTAAAGTCAAACAATTAAATACATTTTTTTTTATAAGTAAATGTCTTAATAAGTAACTCGATTATTTTGAAAAGGATTAATTAAAGAAGTACTGTAACGTGGATTACGTCAGGAACAAAACTCCACTGTAATATTACCTATAAATATTAAAAATTTAAAAAATATTACCTATAAAGCCACAGCAGAAATAGTGTGCCTCTCCGAGTGGCACACTATTTCTGCTGTGGCTTTATAGTTAATATTTTCGTTGGCAAAACTGAGAAAATAAAGACAATATTGTTTCAGAAATATAAACACAGTATTCAATTATTTACCAAACTGTTGCTAAATATCAATATCCCTTTTGCACTCATGCTATTAATGAGCTATTTTATCACTAATTATGAGTATGATTATGATAATGAACCTTTTAGCTTTGATAAAATCCATTGAATAGTTCTAATTTCTTATTCACACTTCTACATGTTCAGATCTGGTGAAGAGGCAACTTCTCTTGGATATGCACTCCAGCAAAAATGTGAATAAGGCAATATTTAAAGTAAATAATTAGTTAAATTTCAGTCTCTGTCTAACATTTTAAATGGCTTTAAAGGACCTCAGAATCAGAAAGTTGAATTGTCTACATTATTATTATTATTTTTTTTTTTTGTCATTAGGAGCTTGATATTAGAAAATATATTTTGGTTGAACAATATAATTACTTCTGTGCTCTATGATATTACTAAAAATATGTGTTTTAAAACACAGAAAAAGGCTTAAAGTGCCTCTAAGTTGTAGCCTAACAGGTTTAATTAAAAAGAACCACTATTCTAATTTATTACTTGGAGTGGTGTAGTATTCTTCCTGTACTATATTTTATTTTGTTCTATTCTATATTATTCTAGTCTACTCTATTCTCTTGAGCCCATATAACAGGTGTGTATATAGAAACCACTCGTTGCTTATTTTGTTGTATTAGCAAAACCCCTGTAATACACTGTTTGTTGCCCACCTCTGGCAGGAAAGATGCACTACATATCATCTTGAGTTCTGTTATTTAAGCCTGCTGGAAACCCATTCAAGTCTTACATTAAAACACATTACACTGTTTAGAAATGCACAAAAACACATAGATGCATGCTCTTATGTATGTTTATTTAAAATGCTGTGTAAATCAGCTCATTCTGCTGGGTTTTAACTGGCTTTGCGTTCCCGCTGGTAAGGGCACACAGTGGCTCTCATTCTGCCAGTATTTTACTTTACTGGTTCATAGTTGTCAAACATATCGTCATCAGCAACATCAGCAATGGGCTCAGTAGTGGTGTCTTCATTGTCATGTCTGTTCCAACACACAAATATATAAACTGATTTGAATATACAGTACATATTTTTTACATTTCCAGAGAAGTAAAAAGGGATGGAACTGACAGCTCATCACCTCTGATGTCATCAGGGCCCTAGCTGAGGTTTGCGGGGCCCCGGTGCAGGTTGTACCAGTGGGCCCTGTTTGAAATTGTTCAATTTGCATGTTCGTTCTATTTATTTATTTGTACTATTTACACAATGTTTAAGTTTTTTTAACTTTGTAGGTGTCCAGATAAAGAAACCAAATAATCAAATGTAAAATAGCACTGCATAGTCTTCATTGTAAAAATTAAATATACAGTCAAACCAAAATTTATTCAGACACCTTCAACATGTCTTACATTATCACAGTTTATTTGCTAAAGTTTAGAAATTTGTAATAAAATATGACAAGAGCCCAGAGTTAAACTGTCAGATTCATCTTGATTATGTCAGCTAACTTTGATAGAAAGATATGTAATGGATTACAAATCAACCAAAAACTTTGAAAAACTAGTAAAACAACTATTAGTATGACAACATTTACACAACTATCAATGCTTTGTTGAACAATTAACGAGCAGTGCTTATTTTTGTTCATTAAAAAACATGCAAGCAAAACATGGTTAGGTCAAAGTGTCAAAATAATTTTCGGTCCCAAATATTTTTTTGGGTATAATATGTCACAGTTCGATTTATTTTGCTATACTCACTTACATGAATGAATTATTGTGTCCTGCACCCACTAATAAAACAATATAAACAATTATATCAGGGCCGGCCCGCGGCATAGGCGGTATAGGCAAATGCTAAGGGCGCCACTCATCCATGAGTGAAGGAGTGAATTTTTTTTTTTTTTTTTTTTTTTTTACATATATATATATTTTTTTATAATAGGCTACTATTTAAAAACCATTAATTTGAAATACTACCAAATAAAGAAAAAAAAAAAAAAAAAAAAGTCCGGTTCTTCAATCTTCCCCCGCCCATCGAGTGCTTGAAGTGCGTCAGAAACAGAGCGCGCGCACGATCAGTTGTTGGTAATTTGTTGTGTAGCGTGCCCGACGCCGCATCCAATGTAGACAGCACTGCTTTTGTTAACACACAGCTCGTAGAAACCAAGGGGCAAGGAACTCGACCGGAAGTTGAAGTCGGGTGGGGGCTGCCATCTTTTAGCAGAACTTCACTTGCGTTAGCATTCCCATTGACTCCCATTCATTTTGGCTTCACTTTGACAGCGAATAACTTTACATCTGAGGCGTTTAAAGACTCTGTTTGTCCATTATTTATTTCTAAAGATACACGACAATGTATAAAGGGCTCCATTACCTTCTATGTTACATTATGGCCCCGTATAAACAGTTTTTGTAAAAAATAGGCTAACGATTGCGTCATAACCACTCGGCTCTCTGTCGCATTACCGTACAGACAGGTGGAGAAGCTCGCAGGCAATTAACTTAATACGGCGTACTGGCGTTACATTTTAAAATACTATACAAAATAATTAATCAAAATACTTACTCCTGCTCACTCACGACAAAGAACTCCCCGCTCAAGCTCGCTGTCTCTGCAAGATTAACGATGGCAGTTTGCACACACAGCCACTTAGAAGATTTACATCTGGCAGACAGGTTGCTGACGTCGTCAAGCTTCGTTTGAGTTTGCGCGTCAGAAACGGAAGTGCTAAAAAACGCTAAAACTGGGCTTCATTTGTCTCAACTGAGTTCCAATGGGGTCGCTGTGTCCATTTCTTTTAATGTCTATGGTAGAAACGGGCCTGGCAACTCGCGCCAGTTCTAGACACGGTGAAAGCTTCCTGATTGTGACGGAAGGCCGAATTTACATGACACATTATAAATGAGCATAGTCTGCGATAGATACAGTGCCAAAAAGAAGAGAAGAGGATAAAGACAGAGGTAAAGAGATGTAGTGAAAGAACAATTTATTGCATAGGAGTAAGATACTATAATTTCATGGCAGTTATTTTTACCTTAAACTTAATTGCAGTTGTTCCCCAGACTGTGATTTTGTACAATCATGTCAGTTTTAAGACACATTTTTTATTATCATCACTTTTTTATTAATGTTTTACTCTACAGTTGTGCAGTTTTGGGGGGATACAGTACAGGCTAAAAGTTTGGAAACATTACTATTTTTAATGTTTTTGAAAGAAGTTTCTTCTGCTCATCAAGCCTGCATTTATTTGATCAAAAATACAGAAAAAAATTAATATTGTGATATATGATTACAATTTAAAATAATTTTTTTTCAATTTATTATATTTTAAATTATCATTTATTTCTGTGATGCAAAGCTGAATTTTCAGCATCATTACATTATTCTTCAGTGTCACATGTGACATCCAGTCTATCACATGATCCTTTAGAAATCATTCTAATTTGATGATTTATTATGAGTGTTGGAAACAGTTCCGCTGTAATGTGTGTGTGTGTGTGTGTGTGTATATATATATATATATATATACATATGACACGCCTCTGCAACATCGCATGGCGGTTGGGGACAGTACCTCTGGACTGGCAGACCGGGGTGGTGGTCCCTCTTTTCAAGAAACCGGAGAGACCGGAGAGTGTGTTCCAACTATAGGGGGATCACACTTCTCAGCCTCCCCGGTAAAGTCTATGCCAGGGTACTGGAGAGGAGAATTCGGCCGATAGTGGAACCTCGGATTCAGGAGGAACAGTGTGGTTTTCGTCCCGGTCGTGGAACACTGGACCAGCTCTATACCCTTTCCAGGGTGCTGGGGGGTTCATGGGAGTTTGCCCAACCAGTCCACATGTGTTTTGTGGATTTGGAGAAGGCATTCGACCGTGTTCCTCGCAACATCCTGTGGAGGGTGCTCTGGGAGTATGGGGTCGGCGGCCCCCTGCTTAGGGCTGTTCGGTCCCTATACGACCGGAGCAAGAGCTTGGTTCGCATTGCCGGCAGTAAGTCAGACCTGTTCCCAGTGCATGTTGGACTCCGGCAGGGCTGCCCTTTGTCTCCGGTTCTGTTCATAATTTTTATGGACAGAATTTCTAGGCGCAGCCAAGGGCCAGAGAGTGTCCGGTTTGGGGACCATGCGATTTCGTCGCTGCTTTTTGCAGATGATGTTGTCGTGTTGGCCTCCTCAGACCAGGACCTTCAGCGTGCACTGGGACGGTTTACAGCCGAGTGTGAAGCGGTTGGGATGAGAATCAGCACCTCCAAGTCCGAGGCCATGGTTCTCAGTTGGAAAAGGGTGGATTGCCCACTTCAGGTTGGTGGAGAGTTCCTGCCTCAAGTGGAGGAGTTCAGGTATCTTGGGGTCTTGTTCACGAGTGAGGGAAGGATGGAACGTGAGATTGACAGACGGATCGGTGCAGCTTCTGCAGTAATGCGGTCGCTGTACCGGTCTGTCGTGGTGAAGAAGGAGCTGTAAGGCAAAGCTCTCGAAGCTCTCTGAGCTGTGGGTCATGACCGAAAGGACAAGATCCCGGATACAGGCGGCCGAAATGAGCTTTCTCCGTCGGGTGGCTGGGCGCTCCCTTAGAGATAGGGTGAGAAGCTCGGTCACTCGGGAGGAGCTCAGAGTAGAGCCGTTGCTCCTCCACATCGAGAGGAGCCAGCTGAGGTGGCTCGGGCATCTATTTCGGATGCCTCCTGGACGCCTTCCCAGGGAGGTGTTCCAGGCACGTCTCACCAGGAGGAGGCCTCGGGGAAGACCTAGGACACGCTGGAGGGACTATGTCTCCCGGCTGGCCTGGGAACGCCTCGGGGTCCCCCCGGAAGAGCTGGAAGAAGTGGCTAGGGAGAGGGAAGTCTGGGCGTCTCTGCTTTGACTGTTGCCCCCGCGACCTGGCCCCGGATAAGCGGAAGATGATGGATGGATGGATGGATGAACACAATGACAGGGTGAAATGGGCTGTGATGCATCGGGCGCCAGGTAAAATCTTGCCTAGGGCAGAAAATTGGCCAGGGCCGGCCCTGATAATAATAATAATAATAATAATAATAATAATAAGAAGAAGAAGAAGAAGAAGAAGAAGAAGAAGAATGCTGTCAAAATGAGTCCAGACAGCTAATAAACGCATCCAGTATTAAAGTTATCAATTTTTTTCAGTTATCCATTATAGAGAACCCCTGATGCAAACACTATCTAGCGGAAGTGTTTTAGGCAGGTCAGAGTGTTCGTATTTTGCGGGCAAGCGGGGATTATGCAAATGCATTACCTAGTGATGTATACCGGTAACTGGAAGAGGATTGAAAAATATGATGACACATTTAGACGGTTCAGAGTTGACCCTATCTTTTGAGAACATGCACTTTTTTGATTAACAACCTTGTTCTCTCAAAACATTGTAAACTTTTGCAATGTAAATTTTAGAATGACTTACAGTCCAAAGGGCCAATAATCTCCAAATCTGTTACAACACACAAACACAAAGACATCACAATATAATCATAATAATAAAAATAATAATAATAGTAAGAAGAAGAAGAAGAAGAATAAGAATGCTGTCAAAATGAGAGTCCAGACAGCTAATAAACGCATCCAGTATTAAAGTTATCAATTTTTTCAGTTATCCATTATAGAGAACCCCTGATGCAAACACTATCTAGCAGAAGTGTTTTAGGCAGGTCAGAGTGTTCGTATTTTGCGGGCAAGCAGGGATTATGCAAATGCATTAAAATGGCTTACCGATCATAATTTTCAGTTGGTTCAGAGGGCCGATAACCTTCATGACCTCTACAACACACAAAAACACAAAGGCATCACAATGGTCCTATGCCTAAATGCATTACCTAGTGACGTATACCGGTAACAGGCAGAGGATTCAAAAATATGATGACACATTTAGACGGTTCAGAGTTTACCCTATCTTTTGGGAACATGCACTTTTTTGATTAAACAACCTTGTTCTCTCAAAACATAGTAAACTTTTGCAATGTAAATTTTAGAATGACTTACTGTACAAAGGGCCAATAATCTCCAAATCTGTTACAACACACAAACACAAAGACATCATAATATAATCATAATAATAAAAATAATAATAATAGTAAGAAGAAGAAGAAGAAGAATGCTGTCAAAATGAGAGTCCAGACAGCTAATAAACGCATCCAGTATTAAAGTTATCCATTTTTTCAGTTATCCATTATAGAGAACCCCTGATGCAAACACTATCTAGCGGAAGTGTTTTAGGCAGGTCAGAGTGTTCGTATTGTGCGGGCAAGCGGGGATTATGCAAATGCATTAAAATGGCTTACCGTTCATAATTTTCAGTTGGTTCAGAGGGCCGATAACCTTCATGACCTCTACAACACACAAAAACACAAAGGCATCACAATGGTCCTATGCCTAAATGCATTACCTAGTGACGTATACCGGTAACAGGCAGAGGATTCAAAAATATGATGACACATTTAGACGGTTCAGAATTGACCCTATCTTTTGGGAACATGCACTTTTTTGATTAACAACCTTGTTCTCTCAAAACATTGTAAACTTTAGCAATGTAAATTTTAGAATGATTTACTGTCCAAAGGGCCAATAATCTCCAAATCTGTTACAACACACAAACACAAAGACATCATAATATAATAATAATTATAATAATAATAATAATAAGAAGAAGAAGAAGAAGAAGAAGAAGAAGAAGAAGAATGAATGAATAAACATTCATAAACATAAACGCATCCAGTATTAAAGTTATCAATTTTTTCAGTTATCCATTATAGAGAACCCCTGATGCAAACACTATCTAGCGGAAGTGTTTTAGGCAGGTCAGAGTGTTCGTATTTTGCGGGCAAGCAGGGATTATGCAAATGCATTAAAATGGCTTACCGTTCATAATTTTCAGTTGGTTCAGAGGGCCGATAACCTTCATGACCTCTACAACACACAAAAACACAAAGGCATCACAATGGTCCTATGCCTAAATGCATTACCTAGTGACGTATACCGGTAACAGGCAGAGGATTCAAAAATATGATGACACATTTAGACGGTTCAGAGTTGACCCTATCTTTTGGGAACATACACTTTTTTGATTAACAACCTTGTTCTCTCAAAACATTGTAAACTTTTGCAATGTAAATTTTAGAATGACTTACTGTCCAAAGGGCCAATAATCTCCAAATCTGTTACAACACACAAACACAAAGACATCATAATATAATAATAATAATAATAATAATAATAATAATAAGAATAATAATAATAATAATAATAATAATAATAATAAGAAGAAGAAGAAGAAGAAGAAGAATGAATGAATGAATAAATGCTGTCAAAATGAGAGTCCAGACAGCTAATAAACGCATCCAGTATTAAAGTTATCCATTTTGTCAGTTATCCATTACAGAGGATTCGAAAATATGATGACACATTTAGACGGTTCAGAGTTGACTCTTTTTTTTGAGATCATGCACGTAAACTGTTTACATTAAAGGACAGATACGTCACAAACTGCAAAAAAGATATTTTTCTAAAACTCATATGACCTATAAACTCAATAAGAGATCATTCATAAACATTTGTTTTATCACCTTTTGTCACCAAAAGTTTTATCTTTTTATCACCTTATTAAGTACTGAATAAGCTTTGTTCTCTCAAAACATTGTAAACTTTTGTTAACAATGTTAATTTTAGAATTACTTACTGCTGAATTGGCCGATTACCTCCAAATCTGTCACAACACACACAATACAAAGGCATCATAATATAATACAATAATAATAACTAGATATGTACATTATTATATACATTTTGTATCAACTCAATATTCGAGAAATGTCTTGGTTGCTAAGGTACTCTATTTGGTTGCTAGGGAGTGTCTTGGCAGCTGCCCATGGTGACATTCTGAAGATTTCCAGAAACTTTATGGGAATTTACAGGAATTTTTGGGAATTAATGGAAATTAGTTGAAAATTTGGGGACATTTATAAAACTATCAAATACAAACATATATATATATATATTGTCACGGGAGGAGCACAAGACAGACACAGTGGGCGTGGCGTCAGGCCTCGGAGAGGCTTTTATTAACAGAAATCATAAAACAAAGGGAATAAAAGTGGCCAAAGGGGGAAAGTGTCCAAAATAACAGGGAATCTGGTGTCCTCGTCGTGCTGCGGGATTTGTGTAGGTCGGGCAGTGTTCATCGAGGAAGGGTCCAGGTAAGGGGCGGAGTCCGGCGGCCGCACGCGCTCCCCTCCTTGGTCCGGGGCGCGAGGGGCGGCGGCTTCATCTAGCGGCCACATCTCTCTCGTCGGCCGCGGCGCTGGTAGGGGATGGACGGCCCGGCATCCTGGCCCGTCGGCCGTGTATACGGGTGCGGTTCCCTTCCGGATCGCGGGTCCGGCAGCTCACGTCTTGGTGGCGCGGGAGTCCCTCAACGCACCCTTCCTGGACCCACGAGGACACCAGTGTGCATGCACGGGGAAGAGACCGGTCTCCTGAGGAGAGGCGCGTTGGGCTTTTAAACAGCGGCGGTAATGAGGCTCCACTTCCTTCAGGTGTGCCCCATCACACGCCGCCAGCCCTGACTCGTCCAGCGCCCCTCCTCTCACACACCCACTCCAGTCGGGAGCCTGGTGAAGGGCGGCGATTTAGGACGGGGTGCCGGTGATAATCAGGGAGGAGGCAGCTGACTCGTCACATTCCCCCTCCCAAGCGACATCCCCGTCATCAGGGCGCCGCCCACACGGGAGTGCTACCATCCTCAACCAGGCTCCAAACGGTCGGAGTGGGCGGGGCTTCCTCTCCGGGCGGTCCTCCCTCTCGCAGCGCACCAGAACAGGGACAGAGAAACCGGGTTTTAGTGACAGCCTCAACCAACCACAGGGTAAAATGACAATGGAAAAGTCACTTACCCCTTGTGTGGCTGGGAGGCTGTCCCCAGTTTTCCTCCGTCCCAGTCTGGGTTCTCACGAACGTTTGCAAGCGAGAGGGAGTGACGTCACCAGACGTTTCCCAACTGCGCTGTCTAGGCTCCGCCTGCCCGCATTCTCCACCAGTGTCACGGGAGGAGCACAAGACAGACACAGTGGGCGTGGCGTCAGGCCTCGGAGAGGCTTTTATTAACAGAAATCATAAAACAAAGGGAATAAAAGTGGCCAAAGGGGGAAAGTGTCCAAAATAACAGGGAATCTGGTGTCCTCGTCGTGCTGCGGGATTTGTGTAGGTCGGGCAGTGTTCATCGAGGAAGGGTCCAGGTAAGGGGCGGAGTCCGGCGGCCGCACGCGCTCCCCTCCTTGGTCCGGGGCGCGAGGGGCGGCGGCTTCATCTAGCGGCCACATCTCTCTCGTCGGCCGCGGCGCTGGTAGGGGATGGACGGCCCGGCATCCTGGCCCGTCGGCCGTGTATACGGGTGCGGTTCCCTTCCGGATCGCGGGTCCGGCAGCTCACGTCTTGGTGGCGCGGGAGTCCCTCAACGCACCCTTCCTGGACCCACGAGGACACCAGTGTGCATGCACGGGGAAGAGACCGGTCTCCTGAGGAGAGGCGCGTTGGGCTTTTAAACAGCGGCGGTAATGAGGCTCCACTTCCTTCAGGTGTGCCCCATCACACGCCGCCAGCCCTGACTCGTCCAGCGCCCCTCCTCTCACACACCCACTCCAGTCGGGAGCCTGGTGAAGGGCGGCGATTTAGGACGGGGTGCCGGTGATAATCAGGGAGGAGGCAGCTGACTCGTCACAATATATATATATATATATATATATATATATATATATATATATATATATATATATATATATATATATATATATATATCTTGTTTGAAAATAGGCTCATATGCATGGAAACTAATAAAAAAAAGAAAAAAAAAAGTTTTTTGGGGATAATTCTGTGATGCTTTTTCATGATTTTTTTTAGGAATGATGAGTGAACTGTTTATTCAATATAAATAAAACATTCTAACAATATATGTCTTTACTTTTTTTTTTAAATAAATTTAACACATCCTTGTTGAATACAATTAGTATTATTATATAAAAAAAAGATAATAAATACTGACCCCAAATTGTTTTAATGGTAGTGTATTGTTAAAAGAGGATTTCTATTTTAAATAAATGCTGTTCTTTTTTCAACTATTTGTTCGTCAAAGAATAAAAATTAAAAAAATAAATTAAACAGGACAACTGTATCCAAAATTTTTGATTATAAATAAAAATATTATAATTAGCATCTTAGAATTAAGTATATTAGATAATTTCTGTAGAATCATATGCACTGAAGAATGAGAAGAATGAGAGAAACTGGAGGGGAATGCCCCATTTAGGTGACTAGGGGGATAGTGTGTGGGGGAGGGTCATTTTTAGACTTCTGTTTTATTATTATCTCACTTAAATGTTTGTTCCAGTCTGGTTTGTTCAGTCAGTGTATTTGTTTTCAAAACAGTATAGCCTAAATTATTTGCACAGTACATTACACACAGGACAAGGAAGTTTTAAACATTATTTTTTAATATTCATGCAATTTACATAAATACTTACCAAGATGAACATTTTGTTATATTGTATGCAGTATTCAAGAAATTATTTGAATCATATTATGGGGGAAAGCACAGTGCACGTAGGGGGTGTGGCCTCAATAGATCTGCAGTAAGCAGTGTGCTGTGTGTGTATGTGCTTGAGCAATGTGTAGCGTAGAAATTTATCTGAAATAGCATTAAATCATGTTTATGAAAGATTATGCTGATTGTGCAAAGATAATGCTGCAAGATTTTTTTTTTTTATCAACTACACTTATGTCTCCAGTTTCAGCAATTTTGCAAATATTAATTTTATTCCCATTATTTGAAATACTGTATATTCCTGTTAATTCGCATGGAAAGTTTCCAGACTTGAAAATTCCTTGAATTTTTCTACCCTAACCAGCAGTGACCTCTGTTTTAACAAACAAATACACATATGGTTTAGTATATGTTTATATTGTTAAATGTAACTTGCTTCATATAAAAGCATCTGCCAAATGTGTAAATGTAAGGAATAAATAAAGTAACTTACCTGTATATAACACAATAAAGCCCACAGAATGTCAATAAGTGATTATTATTAAGTTAAAATGTAACTACTGAATAAGAATTGCTTGCTCTTTCACATTATACTTCTCTCTTATTCAACTGTAAATGGTTGCAATGTAAATTTTAAAATGGCTTACCGTTCATAATATTCAGTTGGTTCAGAGGGCCGATATCCTTCATGACCTCTACAACACACAAAAACACAAAGGCATTTTTATGACGTTAAGAAAATACAAGTCCAAGAATAAACGTACTGGAGGAAGTGTTATTATGGACTCATAGTCTGGCCGGAAGAGTCAGTTTAAAGTAAAACACTTATTTTCAAAATCCACTTTTACATGGTGTTTGGACATAAATGGGTAGCACTTTATTTTACAGTCCTGTTTCCCATGTACATTCTATATACTTATTATAGTAATTAAAATAACTATGTAATAACTAGGTACTAACCCTGAACCTACCCCTAAACCTAACCCATGTAGTAACCTTGTATTACCAGAACTTTCTTAGATAAATACACTGTAAATACACTATAAGTACATGTAAGTACACGTACTGTAAAATAAAGTGCAACCCATAAATGTGTGTTAGCAGTGTTTGAACACCACCCTACAATGATAAAAACCCACTTTTTAATTCCCTTAAAACCAAATCAGTCTCACTAGGCCTGCCGTTTTGAGTCTCTAGGCAGTGTGACATCACATTGCATATACATTGCATAGAGACGGGCTGGGGGGGTTGATTGACAGCCCTGCATGGCCAGTTTCAACCCTTAGTGGTTGTACACTGTCCTCTATTTTCTCCATGCTCCAGCAGCTGTAACTTGAACAATGTCTCGTAAGTTACGTGTTTGGATGTAAGACAAAAGAGTGTTCATTTTATCCCAACATCTGAGCTGCTGAGGACACAGTGGATTATTTAATACACCTCAACATATGTACCGAAATATGTTTATGTCTGCGCAAATCATTTCACTCCAGACCCCTTTGTGAATGTCATGTCGTTATAGTGCTAACCATATTTGTGTGCATACGTTATCAAAGTATTTTATCTGATCAGTGCCACGCTTGTGAGATTAGACTGTGCCATTGAGCCGTGCCAACGACAAGTCAGTGTGGAATGAACTCTCTAACATCGCACACTGATATCATCACACTTTCAGTGCATTTGGCTTCCCATATGTACAGCTGAACATGAAGGGGCATAACAGGTGTCCTTCAGTGATGGATTTGTTTATTACAGACATGTAGCTTTTCACTTTACAAGCTGTTAATTGATTGACTGGAGTGGTGGGGATTACTTGTGCATTACTGTGATGTTTTCAGCAGCTTTGGACTCTCATTGGAATGGCACCCATTCACTGCAGAAGATCCATTATTGAGCATATTATGCAATGCTATTTATCTCCAAATCTCTTCAGATTAAGAAACAAACTCACCTACATTTTGGATGGCCTGAGGGTGAGTAAATGTACAGCAAATTTACATTTTTGGTTGAACTATTCCTAACACATTACAAGTCCTAAAATATATGTACATCTTTCTCTGAATATTACAGCCAGGAACAGTAAAACTCTGGCTTTTGTTTCACATATTCTAACTTTATTACACAAAATATAGCTTCAAGTGCGAGCATAAAGAATTCTGAAATTCTGACATTCATTTATACAGTAAATTTTATTTTGACTGGTGCATCACAAAATCATAAGCCTAAATTTATTTTGTGGACACCCTGACTATGTATTACGGACCACCACTTTAAGGACCCCTGATGCAAACACTATCTAGCGGAAGTGTTTTAGGCAGGTCAGAGTGTTCGTATTTTTGCGGGCAAGCTGGGATTATGCAAATGCATTACCTAGTGACGTATACCGGTAACAGGCAGAGGATTCGAAAATATGATGACACATTTAGACGGTTCAGAATTGACCCTATGTTTTGGGAACATGCACTTTTTTGATTAACAACCTTGTTCTCTCAAAACATTGTAAACTTTTGCAATGTAAATTTTAGAATGACTTACTGTCCAAAGGGCCAATAATCTCCAAATCTGTTACAACACACAAACACAAAGACATCATAATATAATAATAATAATAATAATAATAATAATAATAAGAAGAAGAAGAAGAAGAAGAATGAATGAATGAATACTGTCAGAATGACAGTTCAGACAGCTAATAAAGACATCACAATATTAAAGTTATCCATAAACTTTGCTCTCTGTTTCTCACTATCCTTCTATCTTAATTAATCATAAACTTTTGCAATGTTAATTTTAGAATGAATTACTGACCATAGGGTCACAACACACACAATACAAAGGCATAATAATAACAATATTAATAACGAATGCTGTCCAAATGAGAGTCCAGACAACTGACAAAATACATCACAATAATCCACAAGTAATCCACAAGCATTGCTCTCTGTTTCTCACTATCCTTCTCTCCTAATTAATCATAAACTTTTGCAATGTTAGTTTTAGAATTACTTACTGCTGAAAGGGCCAATAATCTCCAAATCTGTCACAACACACACAATACAAAGGCATCATAATATAATAATAATAATAACAATGAATGTTGTCAGAATGAGAGTCCAGACAACTGACAAAAACATCATAATCCATAAGAAATCCATAAGCATTGCTCTCCTTTTCTCACTATACTTCTCTCTCGTAATTAACTCTAAACTTTTGCGATGTTAATTTTAGAATTACTTATTGTTGAAAGGGCCAGTAACCTCCAAAGCTGTTACAACACACACAATACAAAGGCATAATAATATAATTAAATAATAATAATAACTAGATATGTACATTTTCTGAAGAAAATGTGAGTGGTGCTTGCCGTGGCAAAACTCGGCACTAGGCATTCACTAAACCTGATCATGTTTTAATAATTAGATAGGATTTATAGCATGTTTTAGCCCTTAGCTATGTATTATTAGCATGTTTTCTCTGCTAGAATGAGTAACATATTGGAAGTTTTGTTTACAAGAATGAGGCAAATGAGCCAATCAACTCAATATTCGAGATAGGTCTTGCTAAATGGTTGCTAAGGTTCTCTATTTGGTTGCTAAGGAGTTGCTTGGCAGCTGCCCATGATGACATTCTAAAGGTTGGTACCAAAATGGATAATGTATGACATTCAGATTTCCCTCTTTAGATTTGGTTTGCTAGGGCATGGCTAGGAAGTGACAAAGATGGCTTTTTGCTACACTGAGTCATAAGAGCCCACACCCATGTCTCTATGACACTGTGATCAAAAGATAATCATATGGATCTTTCATAATGGCAGTCTTTGGAATCATTTCTAGTGTGATCTAATCTCTAATGCTCTAAATTGTTGCTATGGGCATGGCTTGATAGCTTCAGGATTATCCTGAAAGACTGATTGGTTGCCTGAGTAAAACAAGATCACCCCATGTCTCTATGACATTGTGATCCAGAATTATGTTCAATACAAAATTACTATACAAGTTACCATAGTAGGAAAAAACGTGTTCAGTTCCTCCACCATGGGGCAACTTTAGGGGGCTCTTGCGCCCCAGGGGTACGACTTACACCCCACTTTGGGATATACTCTTGCATAACTTGACAGCCTCTTCAAATGTAGTGACCCATATGTTTCTATGTAATTCTTGTTCGGAACTTAGACCTGTCAAAGTTGACTGCAATGCAAAGTCTATAGGATTTTTCACTTGCTAAGCAAACATTGTATGCCCATTTGAATGTAAGCTGCACAATTTTACGCCTCTTTCATGGGTCTGTATATAATAATAATATAATAATATGTAATTATAATAATAATAATAATGAATACTGTGAGAGTGAGAGTCCAGGCAGCTGATCAGCATTATTCTCTTTTTCTTACTATTCTTCTTCATTAATTAACTGTCAACTTTTGCAATGTTAATTTTAGAATGACTTACCGTCCATAGGGCCGATAACCTCCATATCTGTTATAAAACGCAAAATACAAAGGCAGCATTATATAATAATAATAATTATTATTTTTATAATAATACATTCTGTCAGAATGAGAGGCCAGACATCTGATAAACACATCACAATAATCAACAAGTTATAATTTTTTTATTTTAATTAAAATTTATTTTAGAATGACTTACTGTCCATAGGGCCCATAATCTCTATATCTGTCACTAAACACACAAAAACAAAGGCACTGTACTAACACTAATACTAATTCTACTACTACTACTACTACTACTACTACTAATAATAATAATGCGGTCAGAATGAGAGTCCAGACAGCTGATAAAAAGATCACAATAATTCACAAGTATTCCATAAGCATTGATCTCTTTGTTTCACTATATTTCTGTTAAATAACTGTAAACATCTGCAATATTAATTTTACAATGACTTACTGTCCATAGGGCCCATAACCTTCAAAACTGTTAAAACACACAAACACAAAGATATCATAATATATATAAAACATATTATAATAATACTATGTATTTTGTATAATGAATCAACACATTACAAAACCATGCTGCTGGTGTAATGGTGGCAGCTGATGTGGAATCGCACTTTTGTGTTTTTAAGCTTGTTGCAGTGTTCAGACGCTTTTATATGTTTGCTATTTCTCTAATTTTACTGCCTTCTGAAATGCAATGTCTTAAATAAGAAATGCAACTGTTGTTAAGTATGGCATTTTTGTGAGGGAGATTTAACATTAACAGTTAAAATGTTGTAATGTTATTTTTACAACAACATTATAAGACACAAATACAAAGGCATAATGATATACCTTTAGATACGTGTGTTGTCTTTCATTTAAAATAATTATGCTAAATTTAACCAATCACCTAATTCATCTTAAAGGGATAGTTCACCCAAAAATGAAGAGAATACGCAAGAATATGATCAATTTAAGCGAGCTGAATATAAATAACATGGATTACATTGATTACATTCCTGGGTACTCTCCACAATGATAATTTGGGGAGAAGAATTCCTGAATAAATTACTTTATTATTGTTTTCTTTGCACACAAAAAGTATACTCATAGCTTTGTAAAACTACGGCTGGACCCCTGAATTTCACATGGACTATTTTAACAATATCCTTGCTACATTTCTGTGTGTTGACCGTGGTAATATCGTTGCTGTCTACGGAGGGTCAGAGAACTCTCAGATTCCATCAAAAGTATCTTACTTTGTTCTCCAAAGATGAGCGAAGGTCTTACGGGTTTGGAACGACACGAGGGTGAGTAATTAATGACAGAATCTTTGGGTGAACTAACCCTTTAATAGTCCTATTGACTGTTACCTATAGGCTACAATAAACATCTACAAAATTAATCTTTACACTGCAAAGGTACAAAAAAAGGCATTTATGCTTATGTATATTTATTTACACAGACCGTAACAATTGCCTAGTCTAATAAATTTAATGTCATTTCAAAATGGTGTAATTGTATTTATGTAAAACTGATGGATGAGTCAAGTGCAAGTTATGCTCTCTCCAAACACTTCCATTACATTCACTGAAGTTGTTTACACTGCAAAATAAATATCTTATTATCATACATCATATCTGCATTTTGTTCTTTATGACAAAATAATTTCTTCCTGCGGGTCAGGCCTACAGCGCAGACTCAAACTGAGCTTTATGACGTAGATGTCACGTGAGCAACCTGTAAGTATTCTGATTAATTATCTCCCTTGACTTTATGCCTCCACGTCCCCCCGATAGCCTCATAGACAGTTAAAGATTGCCTCCGAGCTTCTCCTCCTGTCCATACGGTAATTTCTCTACTGTGCGACAGAGAGTCGCTGGTTATGACGCAATCGTTAGCCTATTTAGCCTTTTATACATTTTCGTGTTTCTTTAGAAATAATTAATGGACAAATGGAGTATTTAAATGCTTCAGATGTAAAGTTATTCGCTGTCAAAGTGACGCAAAAATGAAAGGGAGTCGATGGAATACTAACAGCAGGTGGAGGTCCACTAGCCAATGGCGGCGCCCAGGGTTGCTTCAAAAAAATATGAAACCCTGCCCCCCTGGTAATTAGTTATAGCTAGTAACTAACCCGTGGTATATTTATCTAAATTAATTGTGCGCAGGGAAAACAAATAAGAAAAAGATAACACAGGTAAAAACAGCCTTGTTAATATCAAAGGCAAAATTTCCACAACCTTTACAATAGCATCCCTGATATAAAAAATTAAACAACCAGAAATTAGGTGTGGACAAAATGAAAATGTTGCTACCTTTTACAACAGATGATTCCACAATTCCCACAGACACATGTTTCATATCCGTTCGACCATTCAGAATCAAGTTCATGGAGATGTCCATCAGAATCAGGACAACCTGAATAAATTAAAGAAATTAATTTAAAATAGGCAATTATTTTTTTGTTCTTGTCAGGATTATAAATTCACACAGACTCGTAACTTTTTTTTTTTTTTTTTTTACCTTAAACTCCTTTTTTTTTTTACCTTTACCTCTAAACTCTTCACTTCTGGGATATTGGTTTGTTTGAACTCAGAGGGAGTGTCAGCCACATTTAAAAAGTTAACAGCTTAAGTCATTTGTGGATTAATGCGTATTGGAGATGCGAATTCAGTTCGATTTGGTGAACTGGTTCAAAAAGAACCGGTTACATCGAAGGATTCGTTCGCGAACCGGAAATCACGAACTGCTTTGTTTTGAACTCTCTCACAACAGACACGGAAGAGAAGACAATGCTGAATAAAGTTGTAGTTTTTGCTATTTTTGGACCAAACCCTTTAGCCCTTTAAATTAATGACGTCCCTTAGTCAGCTGTGTGGGCTTGCACATCCAGGGGGCCCAATTACAATGAAGATAAATAATTATTTATTCTACAGTCTACCTACAACAGCAAAAGAACCAAACCCCAAAAAGACACTGACCAAGGAAATACAATTATTTTCATGTCTTCTCCCTGAAATTATGTTCTATTATTTAAGAAAAGTAAATTTTATTTTCCTGTTATTTCTCATACAAACAAACACACACACAGACACACACATACAATACATACTCACAGTCGCACACATGCCCACAGAAACTTTTCATTGCTGCCCTGTGACTTTAACAATAAAGTAGTTTTGCTGAAAAACTACATAACATTTCTCAGCATGGAGTTGGTAATGGTGCTGTTCATGAAGCAGATTTACTTACAATTTCACTTTTAGTAGAAAGACACTACTGCAGAAAAAATATTTTGCCTATGTAAATTTGGCCCTTGGTGTGAGGTTAGGATTAGGCTATCAGGTAGCAGCATCAATGAGAAGGGTAATAATTTGGCAAGGAGTCAAAATTTGGAACAACACTTTTTTAGGCGGAAAAAGTCACGAGTTGACTATTTAAACAGCTGAATACATTGGTAATTGCAGCACAGCACTATAACAACCCAAAATGGCAATTATGTGCAAATAATGGCAAATGTAGCTAATGCTTCATTGATTTAACTCAATATACTGCAAGTGCTGTGAGAAATAAAACAGGTTGAATAGAAAATCTGCATCTTTGGGTGGGTTATAAATCCTTTAAGTTTTACTCACCTCTAAAAAGCCAAGCAAATGTTGAATATCTATACAGTATATAAGTTTTTTTTTACAGAATCTGGCACTTTCCCTTTTTGCTTCTAGACTCTGTTTGGAGCTGCTTTGTTTTAACAAGTAATGATTTGCCATTTTGCATTGTCTGTGGTCAATATTGTGCTCACGTTGCACTGTGACAACTAATTTTCAGCTTACTGCTGCTTACACACCATCCACAATCAGAGATGCTTTTTCTGTTTATGGATATGAGGAGACACGCACAGGTAAATGTCCCACACATTAAACGTATTAATATTGAAACTTTTTGCTGTGATCAGAAAAACACAATTACAGCAATTAAAAAAAACTGGTAAAAACACATGTGCAGTCATCTGGTAGAGCCAGCCTAAGGACATTTCACTTGCAAACTGCAGCTACATACTTAACATTTTACAAGTTTTTTTATTTTATTTTTATTTTACAAGGTTAAGTTTTTACCAATAGACCAAGTAGCAAAATCACCTTGTGGGCTGTCTGTGGTATCTTGAGTGGGCACCATTTCTTTTCTGCAGGCTGCATAACAGCAGACCACTGCTGTAAGCAACACAAACAGTCTCATCTGAAAGACAGGATATCTTTCAGTATATATACAAAGATGCACATTTGTTATAAAGCAATTGCTGTATATGCTGCAAAGTATACATACAAATCAGCAGCAAAGGCAATCAAAAAATATTATTGCATATAACAATAACAAATAACTGAAGACATAAGATATAAATGTAACATAAAAACGACATACAATAAATTGCACCCATTTTGTACCCAATAAATAAAATCCCATTTCCATAACATACAGTATAGCCTAGGTTCTTTGCATGTTGTAGAAAATACAGAACATTCACTATCAGAAAAGACCCCAAAAAACTGCATTTTAGGATAAAATTATACAGTACCATGTCGCGGTGAGATGTAGTGAATACAAGTTCAATCAAACACCAACAGGCACTTCTGGAACTCTCTTCAAATGCTACAATAAATACTACCTCTAAATTAACATATGTTACTGATACCCTTTTTCTGACCCACTACCAATTATTTACATTGGTGGAGTCAGAATAGATATTAGATATCTGAAGTTTAACTTTATTCATGAATTTCAAATAACAGTTGTGTCATATTTCTCATTGGTAAATATTCTTAAGAACAGGAGTTTGTGAATGCAAAACAATTAGTTGATTTTAAAAGTTTTTTTACTGCGATACTGACAAAACATTAGATAACAAGGTTTCTCTTAAGTTGTATTTTGTTTAAAAAAAGACTTTTGAGTTAACCTGAGCAGTTCAAGAAACATAAAATAGCAAATATTGAACATGATTACCAATTTGCATCATTGTAAGTGTGTTAAATGTATCTCACTGAAGGATATGATAAAATGATGCAACCATCCACAATAAAGGTTAAAATGTGCTCGATATATGAGAGTGTTTGTAAAAGTCTCAACTAAAAGAGAGGACAAAGAGACATCAGAAACATTCAATATTTAGTTCAAATAATTCGTATGGCATGCTGCAAAGTAAAAAAACAACATATTTTAACATGTCCAATACTGCAAAAGAGACCTCAAAACTGTACTGAAGCAGTTTCTTTAACAGAAAGTTTTATTTAACTACTGTTAGGCTACTAACATTTAAAAGAAGGGTCATCGGAAGTTACAAGTTGATATGATTCTTAGGGTCTTTGGTTAAAATTTCTCAATGGTGTAAAACAACACCCTTTTTACCTTGTCAGGAGTATCTCAAAGCCGTACTCAAGTAAAAGTGCAGATTTCTTACCAGAAAATGACTTTGGTAGAAGTTGAAGTTACCATTTAGAATATCACTTGAGTAAAAGTCTTCAGTATGTGATATTTATTGTACATATGAAAAGTATTTTTATATATATGAAACATACTTAAATATTGAAATTAAAAGTACAAATAAATGCAAAATGGAGATAAATATAGGCCTACATAAAAATGTTCATACACCATTTGAGTAACAAGGACTGTGATTAATCTAAATCGCCATAAAGTTATGATTTGAACAAGCACAATTTCTAAATCGCTACCTTTTTCTTGCATACAAAATGGGTGGTAGCCATTTGTAAATTCTGTTGGTCTAGAAAAAAAATACAGGGTTGACAGGTAAGTATTAAATTATATGATTAAATATAAATATAAAAAACATACAGAAGCATTTTTGCCATTTACAATTTAGAATGCCTTTAATTAGAATTTTAATAAACTAAGAAATCATGTGCGTGGTTCAAATGACGGAAACAGATGTTTGGAAACAGTTGTGACTATCTAGTTCGTTTCCACAACAATGCATCATGAGCGTGTACTCTCTGTGTGGGATATATAGTATACTGTATATCACATACATCAGCCTCGACTTGAGCGGAAAATTAATTCATCTGCGATTGTGTAAGCACTAGTTTTTAGGAGTCTAATTTAAAAGCACACGCCCATGGACCGTTGGCTGAACATCTTATGCATATGGCACAGAAAAGTGGAAACATTTCAGGAGTTTCAAAGTCATCACTGGATTGGTTGAATTCTACAGGATTTCCGGGAGACCTGTGTGTTACGTTCTTTAACGTTCCACCTGGAAATAAAAATGCTTGACTCCAAACCCCCTCATGAAAGAAGAAAGCCGTCGTGTTCACAACTTTGAGGATGAGCGCTTATCAGGATCAACAAAATACTGGATTCTCAAAAGAATGTAAAATATTTAAAGTTCACGGCACAGAATCCTTAAAATACATAAGAGAGTTCTACACACCATTCTGTTATTGTGGTGACATTTCCAAGTCCCAAAATGTGCCACTGAACGAAACAAACTGTGAATGGTTGTTTGACATGACTTGGCCAAAGAAAGCTGCCATGAATTCCAGACCTTCAGCCATCAGTCTGAAGGTCTGGCTACGCAAGACTACAATTACCAGACCAGACCACTGGTTCATCAAAAATGTAGTGGAGTAAAAGTGAAAGCTGACATAAATATAAAAACTCAAGTAAAATACAGATACTTCCAAATAATTCATAAAAAACCTTATACTCACTACAACTGTAGATTGGGCTGGATCACGAATGATTGACGAGTACATAGATGCATTGGGTAGATTGGGGACGCATTCACTTCAAAAACAAACGTAATCCACTGCGTCTTCAGTTCAGAGGAGTAAATGATGACTGCTATGTTCATTTTTACATACAACAACAGAACACCTCATTTGCTTAGGAACCATTCTTGTCGAAACAACTCCGTAGACCATCTTCCCATGCTCCCAAGACCCTCCGGCTCTGCCTTGGTCAGATATGACTTTGAGGTTACCACAGGGTTCTGGCCATCCAGCTCCCACACTTGTGTTATACTTTAATCATCAGAAAACTATCACAAAGGCATTATTTCTAGCTTATTTGTGTGTGTGTGTTTTTTTTGTGCATGAAATAAGAGTATTTGAACATATTTTTGCACTCCTTTGCAGACAATACTGTAAATAAAATCATACATTTTAAATAGGCTGCTACTTTTTGTCATCAAGCACAACTTTTGAAATGTGACTGAATTTGTTTTTTGATAAGTGCATTAGATTGCATATGTACATTGGAAAATGTTTTTTTTTTATACTGGTGTGTCAGTTGTTATCTGTTCTGTTGAAATTCTGTGTTTAATTATTTGTTATTACTTATGTATCTGTAAATATTATTAAAAATGGGCAGGGCACATATTTAATTGTAGTTCTCTTTAATCAGATTAGGGATTCTGAGAATGTAAGCAACACTTTCAGTCACATGGTAATGTGCATACTGAAGAAAGAGTTCATCATTTTTGTCATATTTCTTCATTCATATATATATATATATATATATATATATGTGTGTGTGTGTGTGTGTGTGTGTGTGTGTGTGCGTGTGTGTGTGTGTGTGTGTGTGTGTGTGCATGTGTGTGTGTGTGTGAAATAGATTTAAAGTGGAACAGATTTATATTTTAACAAAAACCTGATAGACATATTAAAAAAAGTTTTATACATAAATAAAATGATTGTGTCACACCTATCTGAATTGGAGGAGCTTCAAAGTAACAAAAAAAATTATTATTTAACTTTTTTTTACCCAAATGCTGTGTTCAGAAGATGCTCTGGATCGGTCAGCGTATATGACAGCGTGTCAATCAAAAACCAGATCAACTCTATGCGAAGGAGATGTTCTGCACTGTGTGAGGCAAATGGTGGTCAGATACTGACTGGTTTTTGGAACCCCCCCCCCCCTCCCCCCCACACACACACCCACCCGAACCCCCCAATACAGTAAAACATTTTTGTTGTGGACAGCCTAAGGCAGCCCTGCACACCTGTGCAATAATCATGCTGTCTAATCACCCTCTTTATATGCTGTACCTATGAGGTGGATGGATTATCTCGGCAAAGGAGAAGGGGTCACTGACATAGATTTAGACAGATTTGTCAACAATATTTTAGAGAAATTGGCCTTTTGTATACATAGAAAAAGTCTTAGATCTTTGAGTTCAACTCATGAAAAATGGTGGCAAAAACAAAAGTGTTGTGTTTATAATTTTGTTCAGTGTACATTTAAACCACTTAACTTGATGATTACTATAGGGATGTGAAGAGACTTTCAACCAGCATAAAAAAAAATAATTTCTGAACACAATCACCTGTTTCACTTTAAATGTATGTTGTAAACTATGCTGTATTACCAAATAAATTCAATTTGTCATGTATTTTGTCCATGCGTTCTTGCTTTATATTAAATGTTCATCTTTTGATTATTGGTGTTGCCTCTAATAATTTTCTGTGTTTAGCCCATTTTAAACCAGCAATATAATTTGTTTAAAACAATAGATGACTTAAATAAAACAAGTGTACAGTGAGTGTACATGCACACATCTTGGTTTGTTACAATAAAATTAGCTTGATATGATAAGCCTTTCATTTATTTGTAATTTATTTGTAATGTTTTCTACCCATATTCCATAGATGTGTGATTGCGTCCTGAAGTGTTAGGCAACTGGGCATGGCTTGCTGTGGTCTGAAACAAGTGCTAGAGTGAAGGAGCAGGTTGTTTTGTCAACAACCATCTCGCATTCATC
Organism: Carassius gibelio; assembly: GCF_023724105.1. Classification (NCBI taxonomy): domain Eukaryota; kingdom Metazoa; phylum Chordata; class Actinopteri; order Cypriniformes; family Cyprinidae; genus Carassius; species Carassius gibelio. The sequence continues at coordinate 20,210,465 of NC_068412.1, forward strand.
AGGGTGATCTATTACTGTTGGGATCCTGCACACACACACACACACACACACACACACACAGAGAGACAAGATTTTTTTTTTTTTTTGATAAATACACTGTAAGTAAACTATAAGTACATGCAAATACACATACTGTAAAATAAAGTGTAACTGCAAACTTTGTATTGAAAACTGAATGGTCATGAAAACACTAAATATGTTAAGTCTAAATACTTTTAAACTTACTTGTTACAGCATCTGATGCCAAATAGTGCACAAAGACAGTTGTAACAGTCCTTCTCCCATTCAGAGTTGAAGTCATGGATTACTCCATCAGAGTCCACACAACCTAAATAAACCAGCACACACACAGGACCATAGATAAAACTGTAAATGAAATATATTATTTATGATAATTGACCATGATTATTTAAAACAAGACATTAGACAGAGAGTTTACAAAATATATATATTTTATAACAGCTGTGGTTTATCCTTATAATAAAGCATTCAAACAACATATGCTATTTCATTTATAAACATGAAAATATTTTTTTTTGTAGAAATTTCTTTCAGAAAGAAAAAGCTTCAGACAGTTCAGCTTACCTTGTAGGTGGTCTGTTATGTTGTGGACAGATGACAAATCAACTTGAGGTTTTTGAATATAGCACTCGGCACTACAGGAGACCACCATGAAGAGAAGAATACACACTCTCAGCAAACCCACCTGAGAAGATGAAGTTACTGGACAGTTTATAATGTCATAACATAATGCCAATAAATAAAACAAAGTGTTTTTTTTTAACTACAGACGCTCCCATATTTTAATATCAGACAAAGCTGATACCAAAAGCAGTATTTTGTTGTAGTAAATACGTCTAAAAGGCTGTATTATAGATCATGATCGAAAGACCTAATAAGTTGTACTGTACCATGTTGTAAAAGTTCCAGCTAAAGCAAGTGTTGATGAGAGATCAGTTCAACCAGTGGCCAAATGGACACTCTCACAACTTTATATATCGTTTCATTGCTCTGATAAATCAAAAATGACAAGCTTGTCCTACAGTATATTAATTAAACAGGAACTGGCTTTACTCATGATGGGAAAGTAAAGTCTTTTATCAAGAGCAATTAATTAATACTCCTAGCCTATGTTTGATCATGTCACTTCATTTTGTATGAGTTGGAACATAACACAACTGCATATATGCAAAGAGCCTTTTTTTTATACCCCTACTGAATCATGTATTCAGCCAATACACTCAAAAATAATTGGTTCCTTTTTTTTAAAGAATAATAACCTATTTTGCATGACTATATGAACTAATCTTTTAAATAACTTAGCTGTAAGTGATTAAAATAAACTTCACTTCAAATAAACAAAACACTTCAAATGGTCCCTATAGAATTAATGATTAAAAAATTGATATTTTTAATGTTCCTGTTAAACATTCATGCATATTAATATCTTTGTGATGTTACTTAACACATTTTTCATCAGCATCTACAATATTGCTCACATGGGTTTGGAGTTTTAACGTCTTGTCACATTGATCCTCTTGAGTCAAGCAATGAAGGGCAGCAGAAAAGGAAGGAAAAAGGTAAAACTGTCTATAACTGTGTCTATCTGTGCGCTTATTTCATGAAATAATTACTGGCACCAAAATGATGTCATTCTGTGTGACTGAAAACTTCAACGTCAAATCAGGTTAAACAGTTAAATCATTTAATCTCTAGTCAAACAGCACTGCAAATTCTGATGAATCACACCTAACTATATACACGGAAACTGTACTAATAAGTTAATCTACAACACAGTTGACATTTGTCATACTAAAACAAACATAAATGTGTTCATGTGAGTCTTTTATTCATGTACAAGCATTCTCCAGTTACCCCAAGTGATAAGACTTTTGTTAGCATCAAGGTACATTTAAATAAAACAGAAAAGAAAGAAACCGTTTTATAAATCTGTTACATTCACAAATACCTCATGCACAAACTTACAAACACAAATCATACAGGTAAATGAAAATACTGCATCTCCCTTTAAAGTCCATGTAAAAGTACTGAACATGTTTATGATGCTCATATTGTCAAAACATTTCATAATCTTTGTCTATTCCTGGAATCACATAAAACATTTATTTATCTATACAATGGCCACATATTAAAAACAAAGTGTCTAAAAATGTGTTAGCAAAACTTAAGCATTATATCTCTGTGGCTGTAAGACTGTAAATATGCACCATTACGATGTGTCAAGACTTAGAATAGGTCCTATCATGTATTATTATTTAATAAAGACTAATTGTATATCAGTGCTTTTCCAGTTAAACATACTGTATGTCTCCAAGAGTTTAAAAGCAGCATGCTTAATGGTTAGTGTAACATAAATCTGCAATTGTAAAATCTCAAAACTGTTTCACCAGTGAATTGACACAATGATTCTGTATGATACATTTTCCAGAGAAAATAAATATGATTTATAGATTGGTATAGGTAGATTTTGTGAAATTATAAGAAGTGTTAGTCAGCAAAACAAACAATAACAAAGCATTACAAATGGAAATTTCAAGAAAGTGATCAAATGCAATAAATAAAAATAAATTATTTTCCCAGGACTTCAAACATAAAGCTTGACATAAACAGAGATGGCTTATCCCAGAAGCATCCTCATGAAGGAGGGTTTGGAGAACGGCCAGCCATACTCATTTGGAACAGGTCCGGTCACATTGCACTCAAAGAAAGAAAAGAGAGGGAACCAGATACGCGCTCGGCGGCTGTGCTGATAGGCTTGCGTGTTTGCTAGCGTGTGATAGTACAGGAACAGTCTTGTGGTGATGTAGAACGCGATGAAGACGTCGATGGAGTAATGTTCATGAGCCGCCAAGATGAAGAAGATTCCAAACAGGTTTAGCACCCAAGACATGGTGTGGATGAAGTTCCAGTTACGTGGCGTGTCTAAAAATCACAAAAAGACATTGATCACATTGCTGAGATTCAGCTGATAAAGTACTAGGAGCGCTGGATATTTTCAATGAGTAAAACTCTCCACACCGTTTGCATACTCACATTCAGTGACAAAAAAGTTGAGCATGGTGAGAACAACAGTGTGTCCACTGAACATATAATCACCACATGTATGAACACCAGTTAAAGACATGCCAAGCCCACTCCAGATTTCCAATGCACGCTGCACTTTTGCCCATGCATCACCATACATCTGCAAAATACAGATATGCAAATTATTGCTCGCCCATTGTAGAGATGGAAGATAGTCGAATGTAAGAGGATGATAATTAAAAACATTCCAATATTTTATAATGATATAAAAACAAATTAAAATATATTATTAACATTTTATATATATATGTGTGTGTGTATGCTGATATATGGTGGTATTTTGCCTGTGCAAAACACAATGCTTGAGTGTTCTGGGTGGTTGCATGACATTACTGTACTAGAAGACGATTATATAATCAAGAAGGATTGTTTCTACATATCTTCAAAAAGATTTGTGAAAAATCTTATTGTGTATGTTTTATATCGTTTTAATCTGTCAATATAAAAAAACTCCTGAGATTGATCATTTTTAATTAGACCAATCTAATAACTTAAAAAAATACATATATTTATAGGGAAAATCAGTAACCAAGAAGAATATTTTTCCTATTTGCAATCTGGAATTAATATCCTTAATGTGGGCATTGATAATGCAACATAATGTGACATAATTCAACTCTAATTTTGTTCAAAAAGATTTGATTTGCATGAAATGTAAAATAATATTGAGGGGGTACCTACAGTAAAATATGTCTTATACATTGCCCAACGCAGATACACTTCCAAGACAAAGACTGAGAAAGACAGATGGTGTGTCTGTGTGTGTGCACCTCACCTTGCCTGAACACTGCAGATGATGACCAGGTACAGACAGCGAAGTAACAAACATTGTGACACAGCGGAGCAAAAACACAGTGCCTGTCAAATTACACAGCCTGCGAAACAAAATGGACCTACAGTAGCACACACAGAGAAAGACAGAGCAATGGAAAATTAGAAATGCATAACAGTAATAATATACACCGTATGAAATTCACTGTTGTACCACACACAGGATTTTGTAATAATATTGTCTTTGGGAATATTACGATTACATAACATTAACAAAGTCTTGAGGCCATAGCAATTTTTTAAATCTCTCTTGTGCTGGGTTGCATTTTGACTTTGGGTGTGTTTACCTGTGTTTGTGCATCAACAACACCAGCATTAATATGGAACCCAACACCACTGCACATGCTTCAGCCATGGAGAAGGCCCAGGGAATTCTGGGAACACTGACACATAAATAACAAGAGTCATAATTCTTTATTAACACTACAAAACCACAAGAAAAGAATACTTAAAAAGAAAAAAAAACTGAATTGTGAACAAAAACAATCAAAGTTGGGTGGTGCTTTTAATATGCAGATATCTGTTGTATTTTCAAAATGTTCACTACAAGGAGTAAACCATTTAAGGGGTAAATTAATCATTATTATTCTTATTATTAAGAAAAAAAAAACTGTTGTATCAGTTCATAGTATATTACATACATTTACGCAAATTGTTTTATATATTCTCCTTTTACACATACAGTACAGCATTAATTTAATAAAATGAAAATGCACTTTCATCACGCACCCTAAGGTCACAAAACGCTGGACTTTTGGTAGTTCCTAGGATAGCAAAGTCCACTAAAGGAGGTAGAGCTTTCTCACATTTGGCTCCCAAACTTTGGAATAGCCTTCCTGATAATGTTCGGGGTTCAGACACACTCTCTCGAATAATGTATCTCTTAAATTGTGAGTGTAGTTGCATCTGATCAAATGTGCATTTTTATTCATTAGCTTGGGTTAAACTAATTTTAGTTTGTTGGATCAGCAGCTATGCTAAAGATGTCTCTATTTTGTTTCTATGTTTTGCCATGGGATTTACATCCCGTGGTAACTAGGATTTACACAAGCTCCAGTCTAGACCCAGAACACCTGAGAAGAGATGATGCTGACCCTCAGAGGACCTCAGATGATGCTAACCCTGAATCAACAAACAGAACTAACAATTATTGCTACATGTGTGACTGCATCATATAACAATTATTAATTAATAATATTAGTAATGTTCATCGTCTACGTCTTGTATAAATTTTTTCTAAAAATCCAGTCATACTTGCACAAACTGACAGTCACCACCATAAGCTACTACTAAATATTGTAGAAACATTATTTTCAGTAAAGTTGCTTTGTAACGATTCGTATTGTAAAAAGCGCTATAGAAATAAACTTGAATTTAATTGAATTGAACGTTCGGACAGACTTGCACTGAGGTAATGTTTAAATGAGCACAATTAAAAATATATATGCATTCAAATGTATTCATAATTAAATAAAAAAATCTAATTGTGCATTGAAATCACTGTGATGGTGCTTAATACCTAAAATGTTATTTTCAACCCAACTCTGTATGAACTGGTGAAGTAATATAACACACATTCTCTGAAATATTCCCACACCACCCATTCAGATATAACTCACCTGTCTAGAAATATGTCCGGAAGTGGTGGGTATGTCCTCATGTCAGGAACCCGCTCATGCACGAGCACCATGACGAATGATGTCACTCCGCACACCAGCATGGCATAAATTGCGCTGAGTGCCGTCTTCCAGTACTCCGGGTCCAACCGAACACAATGTTTACGCTTGCCATTCGAGTAACTATGTTCCCCACCAACTGTAGTGACCGCCCCATTACAGTGTTGATGGTCTACTGACCCTCGCTCTGCGAAGCCATTAGAGATGACACGGTCTGATCGTCCAGTTTGTATGAGAGACAACGCACTGACCTCTGACCCGGACTGTGTGAGGGCTGTGTGTTGTCTCTGTAGCCTCCGCACAGCCAGCATCAATCTTTTGATATCACCCAGCACCTTGAGCTCCAGTGGAGGAGACCGCAGGTCAGTCTCAGTAAGACAAAGCAGACTGGCACCATCCAAACGGTGCTTAGAGCACAGGAGATCCACATATTCCCGAAATCCCTGATCTCTGAGCCAGCCAGCGACCTGCTTACTGCTCCAACCCTCCACACCAACGTACCTGGAGCTCGGCATACCTGCAGAAACAAACAAGATTACACATGTTAATGTAAAAACACACAGATAAATGCTTAAGGAATAGTTCAAACAAAAGTTTGCCATAATTTACTCACTCTCATTTAGTTCTTTCTTATTTTGTACATAAAACAAGATACAGGTGCACCTCAATAAATTTGAATGTCGTGGAAGAGTTAGAATAATTTTTTTATTTGAGTAATTCAACTCAAGTTGAAGTCTTTTGGTTCTTTTAATGTTTCAAAAACCCACCAATTCACTAACAATTTAGAATACTACATAAGACCAATAAACATTTTTAGTGAATTGTTGGCCTTCTGGAAAGTATGTTCATTTACTGTACAATAATTGGTAGGGGCTCCTTTTGCTTTAATTACTGCCTTAGTTCGGCTTGGCATGGAGGATATTAGTTTGTGGCACTGCTGAGGTGGTGTGAAAGCCCAGGTTTCTTTGACAGTGGCCTTGTTTCTCATTTTCCTCTTGACAATACCAGATCAGGATCAGGTTTGGTGAGTTTTCTGCCCAGTCAAGCACACCAACACTATGGTCATTTAGCCAACTTTAGGTGCTTTTGGCAGTGTGGGCAGGTGCCAAATCCTGCTGGAAAATGAAATCAGCAACTTCAAAAAGCTGGTCAGCAGAAGGAGGCATTAAGGTGATCCAAAAGTTCTAAGTAAACAGGTGCAGTGACTTTGGTTTTCAAAAAACACAATGGACCAACACCAGCAGATGACATTGTACTCCAAATTATCACAGACTGTGGAAACTTCACACTGGACATCAAGCAACTTGAGCTTCTCCACCCTTCCTCCAGACTCTAGAACCTTGGTTTCCGAATGAGACACAAAACTTGCTCTCATCTGAAAAGAGGACTTTGGACCACTGTGCAACAGTCCAGTTCTTCTTCTCATTGGCCCAGGTAAGATGCCTCTGACGTTGTCTGTGGTTCAGTAGTGGCTTTACAAGAGTGGCCCCAGCCTCAGTCCATTCCTTGTGAAGTTCACTCAAATTCATGAATTGATTTTGCTTGACAATCCTCATAAGGCTGCTTGGTTGGTTGTGCATCTTTTTCTTCTTCACTTTTTCCTTCCACTCAACTCTCTGTTAACATGCTTGGATACAGCACTCTGTGAACAGCCAGCTTCTTTGGGAATTAATGTTTTGTGGCTTACTCTCCTTTTGAAGGGTGTCAATGATTGTCTTCTGGACAACTGTCAGATCAGCAGTCTTCCCCATGATTGTGTAGCCTAGTGAACCAAACTGAGAGACCATTATGAAGGCTCAGGAAACCTTTGCATGTGTTTTGAGTTGTTTAACTGATTGGCATGTCACCATATTTTAATCTGTTGAGATTTGGTGGGTTTTTGTAAAATGTGAGTCAAAATCATCGCAATTAAAAGAACCAAAGACTTAAACTTGAGTTCAATTACTGAAATAAACTTTTCCACAACATTCTAATTTATTGAGATGCACCCTGTATTTTGAAGAAAGCTGGTAATCAAACATCAGTCAATGGTCTACATTGACTTCCACAGTATTTATTTCCCTACTATGGAAGTCAATGGGGACCAAAAATGTTTGGTTCTTCAGAATATCTTATGTGTTCACCATAAGAAACAAACTTATAATAAAAAAAATATTAATATAATAATAAAAAAAATTTTTTGGGTGAACTATCACTTTAAAGAATTAATCTAAAAAAATATTCTGACTGTGCACTAAGAATGGGTCATCTTGTAAGATTTATTTATTTATGGGACTTTTAATAGTTTAAAAGTGGATTAGTAAATAGTGTTTTTTAGTCAAAATAAAAATTAACAGGCCATTAAAACTGTTCCCCTGCTTAGTGTTCCATTCTGTTGCAATCCATTGAGCTGTTTGTGATGTAAACACCAAAAACCAACCTAACAACACAGAGTTTCCTTAAAGGGATAGGCCACCGAAAAAATGTCATCATTCATCTATGCTTGAATCATTCCAAACCTGTATGACTCATTTTCTTTTGTGCAAAAAGTTATTTTGAGAAATGTCTGTATTTTTGGTCCATTTCAGTGTTCTTCAAAATATTTTATGCTCTCCAGAAGAAAAAAAAAAGTCTTAAAGGTTTGAAACAACAGGAGGGTGAGTAAATTATGACTTCATATTTGGGTGGACTATTTGGACTACTTATTATATGGACTACTTAATTTCCAGCAATATCATCGACTTGATTGCACAGATACTATTTAATCTGAACTGAGCTGGATGATGACATCACTGATTTCAATGATGAACTGCCTTTTTGCATTACTGATAAACTTTTTTCATATTTAATGCTGTACAGATGCTTTGACACAATCTGTATTGTTAAAAGCGCTACATAAATAAAGGTGACTTGACTATATCTTTAGGAATCATTAATTGACTAGTCAGTCAAGCAAGCTGGTTTTGAAAATATGTAGATTTACATGTCTCTAATCCAATCAGTGACAATAAATCCAACAGAATAAGCTGACACTCACTTTACACACCCGTTTTCTTGAATCACCCACTACAGCTCACCATCTTCAACTTCTCAGTCACTGGCTCCAAAGGTCTGTGCACAATCAGTAGTACTTGTATCTGACTACATTCATGCAATCAACAGTTCCTAAATTCTGCTGATTCTGGAGCCTTAGTGCTAAAGTGCAGAGTTTCTAAAAAACACACATTGGACACTTTCTTATCAGTGGCTGTGTGTAACCTCAGTTCAAAGAATGTCTGAATTGTGATCAATGTGCTGAGCTGAATTAGTCTAAATTAAAAAAAAAAAAACAATGATGTGCTGACATGAATTACAATGTGAACTGTAGTCACTTCATTAACATGATCTCACTAACTATTAATCAGACAAGTAAAGAGAACTTAACATCTTGTTATTGATCTCTAATTCAAGATCAAATGTTTGCAGTTACACCTGACATCAAGGCAAAGGACTTTCAGTTTGCACACAGACAGGATCTGACAGTACTATCTAAAACTCACATCTCACATTTTAAATTTTTAAATGAACTACCACTTTAAATGTTCAGGAAACAATGCATGTGACTGGTATGTGCTGTGTGTACATGTTTACTGTTTTCTATCTATGTTACTGATCAGCTACAATTTTTAATGACAGATTGTCAAACATGTGGCAGTCCTAGAACTAGAATGACTGGAAAAAAAACATTCCTGACATTCGGTGGAAGCTTCTTAAATCAATACACATAAACTAAAACAGCCCCAGTCTATTTTGATTAATAATAAAGTTATTACAAGCATTGGGTGTGAACACCAATACAGTACACATATACAATACTGCCACTCCGTACCAAGAACAATTATTGATTCAGGGACACTACAGAGCGGTTAAAACCAAGCATCTGTCCTCTTGCACAACACTGCATGAACAAACAGCCTGTTGTTACCAAATCCAAAGGCATTTGGATGAGTTTCATCTGAAATACATGCACTGACACACAACACCGAGTTTGGTTTAGTAAAACAAAGTTCTTGGTGAATAAAGAAGTACATTTATTTTCAAAAATAAAACTATGAAAAATATATAAACAATATAACATACAATTTGGGCCACAAAGGTGTCTAATAAATGGCTAGCATTCGCGCACACACACACACACACACAAGGCTACAGTTTCAATGATTTGAGCCTGATAGATAAAGAAACGTAGCCAACAAACTATAGAATATAAAAAAGTACAGTATACAATTTACTGTGTAGGCAACGTGGAGTCCTCATTAAACACACACACACAAACACACACACACACACAAGGCTACAGTTTCAATGATTTGAGCCTGATAGATAAAGAAACGTAGCCAACAAACTATAGAATATAAAAAAGTACAGTATACAATTTACTGTGTAGGCTACGTGGAGTCCACATTAAACACACACACACACACACACACACACACACACAAAACAAAACAAAACAAAACAGTGCGTGTATAATTTCATATTATATATTTAGTTCAAAAATCTTGTTGTTGCTGATTACGAACGCTAGAGGGTCCAAAAGACAAAAGCGATTGCGCAATACCACGAACCTCAGATACTGGCGTCATGAAAGTTAATTCTAAAAATGTTAAATCTTCAAAATTGAAAATCCAGTTAACAATTATTAAAATAGAGGTTGGTTTGTGGACAGCAAGTGACTTCCCGTTTATGAGCTGTGGTTCCAGTGTCCAGTGCCAGAGGAACAGGAGTCTGTCTGAAACCCTACACACCCGACTGTGATAGAACCTTTGAAAAGGCCTAACATTTCAAAATAACATCTAAATAGTTCTAAAATGTAAGCTTCCTCCAAAAATAAAGATAAAATGAGATGTTAGGCAGAATTAGTCACAACTGTATGGGCTTCATTGTATGGAAAATGTTAGGAAAGTGAATGGCGACTGAGTTCGTCGGTTCTTCATTCCTTTGTACAGTATTCCACGGGGAAAGTAAATCATACATTTCGGAAACAGCATAGAGGTGAGTAAATGATATCAGAATATTTATTTTGGGTGATTTATCTCTGTGGACACAGAAAAGAATCACAAATAACCCTTATAGAGTATAGTACTATCTCATTTTGTCTGTCCAAAGAAATTTTGAACCCGTACACGCATTTATTCGCATATGACTCCTGTATAGAGTATACACAAACAATAAGCGCTCGAACAGCTTAGCGAGAGATAGAGAGAGCGAGAAAACACTGATCAAATCTGACATTGGTTCCCTGACAGCGTGGAAGAGTGTCTGTTTTGGGGGTGGGAATTGCTTGTCTTATTAGCTATGCGCCTGGCTTACCCTGTTTGTCCGTGTGGTTATTTAAATTATCCAGCTGTGTTAAAAATCCTCGCCAAAGAGCTCGAGATCCCAGCCTTGTGATCTCGAGCCACATCAGCCTTCGGTTTCTGAGTCACTGCCATGCTGCCAGTGACGCCCAAAAGCATGTAAACAGGAATCGTCGTCATGCACGACACGCCCCTTGGGTGTGGCTACGGAACTCCAAATATGGATTTTTTTGAGAAAAGAATTTGTTCAAGTGGAGATACTGACCGCGCCTTCATCACTGATGACCTTTCTCATCAATAATTATCTCGTTTTACGAGCTGTACCTGAATGTAATGTACTGGAAATTCGAGTTCCTGTAGGTTTAAAGAAATCAAAATAGCCAGAAGAACAGTTTTGTTGTGTTTTCTATAGACTTTAGTAGGCAACTATGATGGTTAAGTGCTTTAGTCATAAATAATATAGTTGCTTAGTGCACATAATAAAAAGAAATTAATACAAAATGTATATATTCACATATTTCCACATCACATATTTGTATGAGACAAAAAACAATTAAGCAATCAAACTAATATTTATTATTTAAAGCGATAGTTGAACTCATTATTAACTCACCCTATAGTCATCCTAGGTGTATATGACTTTATTTATTTATTTTTCAGATGAATATAATCCGAGTTATGTTCTCAGCATATTCTTGTGAAGCACTTTTTATGATGGATGCGATGTACTTTATTTTGCTTAAAATTCTCATCCACAATTCACTGTCATTATGAAGTTTGAAAGAAGTTTTAAAAATGTATATATAACTTTGTATTTGTCTGAAAGAAGAAAGTCATATACACCTACTGAGGGTAAGTCACAGTAATTTTTATTTTTGGGTGAACTTTCTCTTTAAATATTTAAATATAAATTAGACTCATTCAGTGGTTTACATTTAAACATTTCACTCCTTTTCTGTTCCAGGTTAGATAAGTATTAACTAATTAGGCAGTCCATATTTTCTACTGTACATTAAATATTTAGTTTTTATATGTAGCACTTTATATTTCCAAACTGCACTCAGCAGCCAGATGCAACGTAGCAGTATCAGTCTCATGTATTTATTTGTGGAGCAACAACCTAACACTCCTATCCCTGCTTTCTCTCGTTCACAGTTACTCATTGGTCAGGAATCCTCTGGAACAGCAAGTGTGTGATCTGATTAAGTGGTGCGACTTCATATTGTGACCTCAATCTGAGAAGGTGGATATTCAATTACATTTTTAACCACTTTTGTTAATAAGATCTCAGTTCTGCTGTAATCAACCATAGTCAACAAAGCAAGTGATCAAGAAATCATATAATTCAGTAAATTTCTATACAGTTCTATAAGTTTGAATGTAAAATACAATCAATGTAACATGTGAAGTAATGCAGATGTTATTTTAGAATTATACATTGCATTGTGTGGTGTTTTAGGGCTTCTGCCAGGATATATGTTTTTCTATTGATTTTTATTTCTTACCATGTCAAACAGAGTTGGTCTTTGTCCACTAGGTTGTGCTGTTGTACTTAGATTGCAGCTGAGTTCGATTTGGTAGAGATAATCAGTGGTAAATTAATTTGTCAAATTAATGGTGAATAGTATGAAACACTTCTGTGATATAGGACAAAATAATCCCTAACATTTAACATTAGCTGAGTCTCTTGTAAATTTGCAGAGATTGTTTGATTGTAGGTTACACTGATTTCTATATGTGTTAATTTGGTGTTTCATCTGTCTTGAACTTGACTGATCAGTGTGAAGCCATTGCTCTAAAAATCTCACCAAACTTTTCAGGGTGATCTAGCAGTAAGTGTCCTGCATGTTTGGCAAGAAGTGATTTCTTTGAAAAGCTACTTCAACATTGCATCATGAAGCACATCTTTTCAACAAAGAAGTACAGCTGGAGTCAATTTGCACAGAAATATCCTTGTTAAGATCCCCTGGACTGCTGATGTTCAAGGGATGTGGGTTACAACTACAAGAAATGTTTTACAATTGCACTGTGAAAAAGCATTATTGGTGCTATTATTACAGTGTATCACCGCCTTCATGTGTGTGTGTGCAACAGAAAGAGGGATAGATCATTTAAACATTACATATGTTGGATTGTTGAATTTGATATTCTAAACACAGAGTGAGATATAATAATGATATTATGTGTGTGTTTCTCTTTCTGCTCAGAGTGTCTGAAATGAGATCTCAGTTCTGCTGCCTTAGTTATGAAACTCTGCATTCCTCCACAATAGTCAAATGGAAACACTAATGTGTGTGTGGATATGATATGTAGGCCAGCACAAAGTCCTCCTCAGGGTTGTTGGAAAGAAAGAGAACGAAAATGAGTTCTGTTGTTTTTACTGTGCTCTACATAAACTGTATGTGTGCTGAAATATCATTGTAGGTTTTAAATTACCCACAATTTCAAAACATGTTTTATATACAGTATGTAAATTTAGAGCTGTCAACCAATTAAAAGTATAATCAAATTAATTACATGAAATGCAACTTAATCGAGTACTTCAGCCTTTATGTCAGAACCTGAAATATTAATCTTCCTTGGCTTCCCTCAATATAGGTTTTTATAATGGTGGTTTTTAGTTTCTGATTAAAAAAAGGTCTGTGGTAAACATGAATTGAATGTTTTGGTCTACAATGTACATTTTGCCCAACTTTAATGAAAACGTGAAATGTGAATGTGAAAAAAAAAACACCTTAAAAAGTAACTACATAAGAATGTTTAGAACCCCATTACAAAAACCCATAGGGAAATCTTGAGGGTTCCCAGTCACATTAGTTTTCTGGGCATTAATGTCAAGGCACTCTATTAATATAAGAATTAGCTGAAAAAGCCCCCAAAAGAAGATAATTAAAATATATTTTTGTGAGCATTGAACATACATCACAAAAAGTGTCTTTATAAGTAAACATATTGTTTGTTTTGTTAATTGAACATATTCCTCAAACTGGCAGTACACAGCAATTCAGTTTGCATGGTTCAGTCATACATGAATTCCTTCTGATTCTGACATGTTAATTGCTGGTCTGTGTATGAGACAGACTGATGTCATTGGCCATTGCATCATGTCTTGCTGTTCTTTCAGCGACTGGCGCTATGAGCACTGCATTTTAAGTTGGAGTGTCAAACTAAAAGTAATTAAACCTCAAAAAGACATGTTGAGACTGATACCTGATTCTGGTATTTCAGATTTCAGTAATTCTGTCTTTATTCTAGATCAGAAACACACATAAACACTTTGTGCAGCATAAAACTACTGAGAGCGCACAAATGACTGTATTTTTCCTGAGTTTGTGCTGTAGTCTCAACTTAATCGCTCATTTAATTTTTCATTTCAAACCAAGCAGAGTTGTAACATATTTATATGTACTTGATTAAGTGTAATTTAGCGTACAGTACTGAACATGCAGCTATAATGTAAGATTTACAGTGTAAGAAAGTACATTGTGCCTGTTTGTTCATGAGTTCAGCTGAATTCCTGCAGAAAAACAAACCTGAGAAATAAGCAACAGCGGCATGCAGTCTATGTAAAATATGATATCGGGGTCAGAAAGAGAGTGAGAGAGTAATTGGGAGAAAAGAGTGTCAGAGAAAGAGAGAGGGATTTTGTGATTTTTCAGAAAGAGCAGTTCAGAGGGAGGCCGTTGACGTGGCAGAGAGGAAGTGGCTTCAGTTTGATGGGGGGGGGGGGGGGGGGGGGAGCCATAGGGGAGAAGGAAAGAGAAGAATAATTGCACCAGAAAAAACATTAAAACACATTGTTTTAAACATATAAAAATTACATACAAAGACTACATTATTTGACTGAAAAAAATTGCTTACTAATCTTTTTGTGCAAAGTTACAATGTTGTTAAAAAGTTTGGGGTTGGTAAGGTTTTGTAATGTTTCTAAGAGGTCAAGGTTACATATATTTTAAACAAAAATAGAGTAAAAACAGTAATATAGTAAGTTTGTAAACTTTATATATAGGCCTATACTAAACCCTTTTGAACAATAGTGTAATTCCGCTCAAAAAGTTAGGAAGCGATTCTTTCTCTCATATGATATAGTCTATCTGTGGCTATATACTTAAAACAATGTTTATTTAATGCTTGTTCGGGTAAAATTATTCTTCTACGGTATTGTTCTTGTGATTTTATCACACAGTCTCAATCTGTCATGATGATGTACTGTAAAGTGCTGGTAGATGCTGTATTTCATTGTTATATTTGTCCATTGTCGCCATTCAAAAGTGTACTGTAAACATAATTTTATACTTATATATATATATATATATATATATATATATATATATATATATATAGAGAGAGAGAGAGAGAGAGAGAGAGAGAGAGAGAGAGAGAGAGAGCGAGAGAGACACTAAAACTAATGCTAAAAACTACTATTAATGTACTCTTTTTTTTCTATCTGTAAATTTTCAAAGGTTTCATGTGACTGTGCTGTTTTTGTTTTGGAGAGCTGTAGGGTGCGTTTCAGAGAATGTGAACAAAGTTAAGGAGAATGCAAGTATGTGCTGAGTGTGTAAGTATGGGCCATATGTTTCTGTTTAAACTGTTTTAAAGGGGTGGAGCATCATTTGATTGGCATCTGTTTCCCCTTTCTCTAATGCCCGCCCCTTGAGCCCTTAGCTCTTGGTTTATTTTCCTCTTCTCATCTTTCACTTCTTTCGTCAGCTACCCCTTTTCCTTTTCTCTCTGTCTTTCTTTTCCCCCTTGCTCCATTTCTTTATTCAGTCAGGCCTGTGTCCTGCTGCAGAAGGGATCTGAGACTCTTAGAGGAGACGCCAGAGTCCATATGAGTGTTGTTGGTTGGACCCCTGGGCCCAGGGCCGGTAGGATGTGCTTCAGGTTGAACTGTGCTTGCTCAGAAACTTTTACCTTGGAACTTTAAGGCGGGATAAGACTGGATGAAAGTAGGATTTGTTGTACCTGAGCCTTTTTGCTTGTTGAGACATTAACTGTACAGATCTGAGCCTCTTTGGGCCAGTGTTCTTGTTGATTCTTGGATGAGCCGTTGATCTGGTACCACGTGCTGATTGGCTGGGGCTGTGTTTGGTGTTGGTGAATGGCGCGGCGCAGTTCAGGTGGACGCGGGCATGGAGGCAGCTGGCTCACAGCCTGTTTTTTTCCATCCTCCTCAGGGAGAGAACGTGGAGAAGCCCTGGGTGCAGAGGAGTGTATGCGTGTTTATGTGGTGACGGCAGACTACCAGCGTCAGGAAAATACAGAAATCAGCCTGAAAGCAGGAGAGCGAGTCGAGGTGATCGAAAAGAGTGAGAGTGGTGAGTGGCACACATCCATAAACACACAACATAGTCTTGTATGTCAGAAATCACTGGTGAAAATGCCTGTACTTAGCATTTTTACAATGTAATACAACATTTGGGTTGCACTTTATTTTACAGTACATGTACTAACTTGTACTTATAGTGTACTTACAGTTCTGGTAATACAAGGTAACTACATGGGGTAGGGTTAGGTTTAGGGGTAGGTTCAGGGTTAGTACCTAGTTATTACATAGTTATTGTAATTACTATAATAACTACATAGTATGTACATAGGGAACAGGACTGTAAAATAAAGTGCTACCAACATTTGTATTTACAACTTACATTATACTTACTAAGTTTTTTTATGTAAATTGAAAAATAAACATGAATTTCAGAATGTTCTCCAGCATGCTTTAAGATGATCCAAATAGCATCTTGTCCTTCTGTCCTTCAGGAAGAACATCTTACTGTCTGAACGAAGAGTCACATGATCAATGTCACAAATGTACCTATTTGATTATTATCTTCATTGTTTTTTTTTCCGTATTATTTTAAATTATAATATTTATAAATTAACATTTTCAAAATCCTAACTCTTAAATTAGATTATGTATACCAGATTCTCAATGGTGTCGCTTTTTTGAACATTCACCTAACTAACATAGACCAAAAAAATTCTGAATTTAATTTTTTTTTTTTTAGTTTTAATAAAAGCTTTTTCATACCTCATAAATGAAACATAAATAACTCAAAATCCTTTGACTAAAAAACTCTTAACATTTAACTTCCTCAAGTCTTTCAGCTGTTCACAGAAAAAAAAAAAAACTTAAACCAGTCTAAGGTTTGAGCTACTCTAAAAGTTTAAGATTGTGTTTAGCTTGAAACCTGGTTTAGCTGGTCTCTCAGTCAGACCAGTTGAAACAGACCAGTCTAACCATGTTGGTCACACTTGGAGACCAGTATCCCAACCTTGCTTTTTTAAACAGTGTTTGTTTTTTTAAGAGTGGTATAATGTTTGTAACAATTTTTTGGAAAATATAAAAGTGCACATCAATTTTTCTCTAAAGCATTCAAACTGTGACAATGATGCAATGCAACTTAAACTAATTATGCTGTTGATTTGTTGTCAGTGGATTACTTGACCTTCTGTGACCTGTCTTTCATGGCAGCTGTGCTTATTTTTCTGATGTTACAGTTGTTATTATTTTTATGACCACTTTGGAAGCTAAATGAGCGAATAATTTAATAGCCTATAGCTACCACAAAATGTAATATTTAATTCCAAAGACATGCAAAAAGTGTGTGTGTGTGTGTGTGTGTGTGTGTGTGTGTGTGTGTGTGGAAAAAGCCCACCACAGCCAGATACTCGTATTTGAATGAAGGTCTTTAGACCATCTTAATGGATCCTCCAGAATCTTTCCTCAGCAGAAAAAGTGTGTGTTCATGCGTTATTTGTACTTGTTTGTGTGTCTCTGTGTGAGTGTGTGCTGCTGAAGTCTTTATGTTAAAGTCATTATGAGCTTAATATTCCAAGACAACCTTCCTAACTCTCTCTCTTCCATGAACTCTTCTACTAAAATACTGAAGTATTTCATATCTGTTATCATGTCTTTTTTTTAAGCTTGGAATATTCTGATTCGGTCCTTTAACACATACTGTACATACACACACAAAAAAATGAAGACGCATGTAGTATATGCTGCCGATATCTGATGTTCTATACTTGTGTAAGTCAATCTGTCCATTTTTTCCTTAAGGTATTATTTACAGAGCATAATAAACTGGGAATCTGGCAACCTAGTGCGTATGTTTGTTTGCTCTAATGAGCCTCTCACACTGTGAGCACTAACTCATGGCAGGTGTGTGCAACCAGTGACAGCGTGCTTATGCTCAGCATAAACAGTGTTATGGTTATTAACATTTTTAGGCTATTTGAAAACATTAGTGAAGTATATAGTTAAAAATGTTAAATATACAGTGGAAAAGTTAAATGATGTTTTCATGTTATAATTAATGTTCATTGTGCATTGTTAATTAAAATTGACAGTAAAGACATTTATGTTACAAAAATGGTAATTTCAAATAAATGCTGTTAGTCCTAATAAATACATGCATCATGGTTTAAAAAAATATATTAAGCAGCATAACTGTATTCAATAATAATAATAGATATTTATTGAGCAGCAAATCAGCATATTAGAACAATTTCTGAAAGGTCATGCGATACTGCAATAGAAAACTTATATTAACTTATATAAACTCATATTACGAAATGTGATTTTTTTTTTTTTTATAAATGCAGCACTGGTGAGTATAAGAGACTTGTTTCAAAAACATAAAAAAATGTTTGATATTGTTAACTTCCTAATCTAAAGTTTACTTAAACGTTTAATTTGTTCCTTCATTAAAATATGATGTAATGTATGTGACTTTGCACATCAACAAAGACAATTTAATGGCGTTGCAATGTAGCATAAAAAAATAATATGATACTATATATGTGCTCATTAAGGCCAAGGCATGCGTTTATATTTACACACTATGTAACAGGGAGACTTTGCTCCACCTTTTTATCTACCAAGGGGTCCTTGGCCTGAAAATTGTTGCATTGCAAAAATAACAGATGCTTTTTACCATATCCTTTATCCTTAAAAATAACATTTAATGATCTTATTTTTGTTTATGCTGATGTGTTCAGGACTAGTAAAACTGTTAAGACAGAAGGGAAGTGACCCAATTCAAATGAACAGCTGGAATCAGTTAGATCAGTGGTATGTGATCACAGACTCTCTCTCTCTCTCTTTCTCTTCAGGGTGGTGGTTTGTAAGAACAGCTGAAGAACAAGGCTGGGTTCCTGCAACATACCTTGTCTCTCTCACAGGACGTCGAGACAACCACAAAACACCGAACGGAGAGAGTAAGACAAATATACACTGTTAAACTAGCCATTTAATCACCCATGCTGCTGCTAAACTGAATCAAGAACCGTTGAACAAACAAGGCACATCTTTCACAACAGATATCAGAGCGGCTGGCTTATGTAAAACACACGCAGTGGCCAAATGTACTGTTTTTCTTTGTCTTGCACAACCCTTAACTCTTAGCAGTTTCCATTCATTTGCTTCAAAAGATTTATGCATGAAAACTGTTGGTGAATTCTGTAACGGACGCAAGTTCATGCCATGTCAGCACATAGAGGCTTGCTTGGATGAAAACCATACAGCCATCACATCCTAGCCAAGGGACCCCCTCGCTCAACACACACACACACACACACACACACACACACACACACAGTTCTAGGAGCATTTAACAGCCTGGGAGTGAAAATTCCAGCAAAGATGTCAGATTTTCCATCTCCTGGTCCAGAAGAGTTTTACTGTACAACCGGGTCCAACACACACTGACCCATATTACAGAGAGAATGTGACTTGTGGCGGAGAGATTTTGCAATGTCTGCATGTTTCACTTGGGTTTTCCACTTCCACACCAAAATAGCAAACAATCTAAACACACAAGCATTACTTAAAGCAGCGCAAACAGTACTGGGACATTTAAAAATGTATGAACAGCTGTCATTGCATTATATACATCAAACAGTGTGGCGTGTAATTTAAAGAAACACTTTTTTTTAGCAAACTTCACAAAAAGAAATGTAAAACATAAGACATTCTGTTTAAATGAGTGGAAAAAACATTTATACCACCTCTGGTCGTCAGATGTTAGTAACGAATAAATGGAATGACTTTATGTAGATTGTATCTTGTATCAGGACAGTGTACATTGTGCTCTCTTTTCTCTTTGTCTGTAGCAGAGAGGTATATTACAGTTCAGTCCTTCAGCAGTTCGAGTCAGGATGAGCTGGGCTTTGAGAGTGGCGTCATTGTTGAGGTCATCCAGAGGAATCTGGAGGGCTGGTGGTTCATACGGTAAACTCTTCTTCCAGATGTTTATTCTTCTCTTTAAACTACTTCAGTATGCTTTAAATATCCTTTGCTTTCTTTTGCTGGAATCGGCTCCATATTTAATGGGTTTTTACAGAAAAAAAATGCAATTATTGATGACACACAGGCAGCCCTAACCTTACACTCTCACTTACTCAGTCCAAAGCTAAAAGGTAAATCTTTGTACCTTTTTTTTTACACCATATGGTACATATTAGTATCTTAAGTTTATGTATTATGTATGAAAGGGTACTATTTTGTACCTTTTTCCCCCATGAGAGTGTAACATCCATGTCAACAAGCACCATTGTGTTTTTGAAGAAGGGGTTGTTGCAGTCTCTCAGACATACCAAGGCTGCATTTATTTGATAAAGAAATACATTAATATTATGAAAAATAATTACAGTTTAAAATAATGCTTTCTATTTTAATATAATTCAAAATATTATTCATTCCTTTAATGGAAAAACTGAATTTCCAATAGCTTTTACTCCAGTCTGCAGTGTCACATAACCCTTCTAATATGCTTCTAATATGAAAATATTCTGAAATGCCTGATTTGGGCCATGTTGAAAACAGATTCTTTATATTTCTGTGGAAAACTGCAATACATATTTTTCAGTTGTCTTTGGTTAATAAAAGCTAAAAGGAACAGTATTGAAAAAAAAAAAAAAGTTTATGAATGGTGTTGTTGTTTAAATAGTTTTTTTGAGAAAATGCTCTTGGTTGGCGGTATGTGTTGGCAGTATGTGAATTATCTCTCTCTCTGTTCTCCTCTCAGTTATGGCAGTAAGGAGGGATGGGCTCCAGCTGCCTATCTGAGGAAAATGCAAGATGGTGTCATGGCGGGTAACCAGGCAACAGAGACAAATAAACCAGCTGTGCAGGGTCAGGTGGAAATCATTGGAAACCTTATGGAGATCAGCAACCTCCTGAACAAGAAACCCTCCAACGAACGACACTCACACACACAAACTGACACCATTGCACACCGAAACAGCACCACAAACACATACAGGCACTCACAGACGGACACATATACACAATACAATGGTGATACGGAGCAGACTGATGCTTACAGTAACAATACACATAGTGATAGAAGCAGCGGCAGCAGCATTAGCACAGCAGCTAATGTGGTTACTTGTAGTTTAGACAGAGACTCTGATGGTCCTGTCACCCAGCACACAGACACGAGTGTGCGTCTCTCTGTCTCAGACAGCAGTGTGTCTGTGTCAGTGTCAGATGCTTGTGGAACTGCGTCTGTTTCTGAAGCAAGTGTGTCTTCAACATCAGCCGCTATAAAGACCAAAACCGTCCCTCCGTCTCCTGCCATTGCTCGAGTCGCACCCCAGAGATTCCACAGCACCGAGACCAGTGAGTTTCTACCTTTATCTTTAATACATTTTCACTTTTATTTCCCTTTCGGTGCTTTTACTTTTTACTTCCTTGTTTTCTTCTTTCCATTCTTTTTAAATATTTATTTCCTTTGTGTTTTTATTTGTCTTTCTTCCTGTTTTCTTTCTCTTTTTATCTCTTTTCTGACTTTCTTTCTTTCTTTATGTATTTTCTACAATGTTTTTCCATCATGTTATGTGTTAAAGGGTTAGTTCACCCAAAAATGTAAATTCTGTCATAAATTACTCACTCTCATGTCGTTCCAAACATGTAAGACCTTTGTTCAGTTTCGTAATACACATTAAGATATTTTTGATGAGATCCATGAGCTTTCTGACCCTGAATAGACATAATTAAAATAGTCCATGCAAAATCAATGGTTCAACTGTAATTTTATGAAGCTACGAGTATACTTTTTGTGTTCAAAGAAAACTAAAATAATTTCTTAATTCAACAATTCTTCTCTTCTGTGTCACTGTCCTCTGCTGTTATTGAGAGAACCATGACTCAAAAATATCTCAGTTTTTGTTCCAAAGAAGAACAATGGTCTTAGAAGTTTGGAACAACATAAGTGTGAATAATTAATGACAGAATTTCCATTTTTGGTGAACAAACTTTTAAAGATTACAAACACATTTTGATGTTTGATTTGTTTTCCCTAGGATCACCATCAAACAATCAAAAACTGCCTCCACGTCGAGAAAACAGCCTGGTCAGTGTGTGTGTTCTCATTTTCCTGTTCTCTGTTTCTTTTTTCCTCTTTCTCTCCATTGCACACACACACAAACACACACACAAATAGGTCATTTTGTGGTTTTCTAATATGCTGAACAACATATTCTTCTCTTCACATTCAGGGATTTCAGTTACCGCAGCCCCCAGATCCCCCTACTGTCGAAGCTGAGTATTACACCATCGCTGAGTTCAGGTCCTGCTTGACAGATGGCATCAGTTTCAGTGGAGGACAGAAAGCTGAGGTACGACACTGTTCAGTTTCACCAGTCAATCAGTTCTGGGGATATATATATATATATATATATATATATATATATATATATAATATTAACAAGTGCTGTTATTCAGCAATGACGCAATAAATTGATCAAAACTGACAGTAAAGGCTTTTTTAATGTTACAGTATATTTTTACTTCCAATAAATGCTGTTCTTATTAACTTCCTGTTTATCAGAAGAATCCTGTAAAAATCATAATAACAGACTCCACAAATAGGAGTGGCCCAGTTTATTTCAGCATTGATAATTAAAAATCTTTCTTGTGCATCAAAGCAGCATATTACAATGATTTCTGAATGATTGCATCACAATTAAAACTTCAATAATAGCTACTGAAAATTAAGCATTTCTATCACAGGGATTACATTTTATTCTTAAATTTCATTTTTAAATAAATTCAAATAGAATATAGTTATTTTAAATTGTAATAGAATTTCACAACATTACTGTTGCGTATTTTTGAACAAATACATGTGGATTTGGTGAGCATAAGAGATTTCTTTCTTTTTGTAGTTTTAAAAAAAGTAAATATTTCTAAATCAGCAAATTGTGATGACTTAGCCTATGTGGTATAACAACTATATTGTTGGTCAAAACTGTTTAGAACTTCTATACATTAACTGATCTGAAATCTTAAAGTAAAAGTGTGACAACTCACCCCAATGTTCCCTATTAGCTGCAAATAACATTAAATATAAGTATTTCTACAGATGGACAAACTGTGTATGTTTACAGGTCATTGAGAAGAACTCTGGAGGTTGGTGGTACGTCCAAATCGGAGAGAAGGAGGGTTGGGCCCCATGTTCTTACATCGACAAACGCAAGAAACCCACCTTGAACCGCCAAACCAGTACACTGACCCGGCCCAAGGTACCACCTCCTGCTCCGCCAATCAAAAAGCAGAACTCACTTCCATGTGTTGAGTCTGAGGTTTTGACCCCAACGAGTCCAAGGGTGTATGAGGAACCAGAGTATGATGTTCCAGCAGTGGGCCTTGAATTTGATCCTGAGCAGGAGTTTTTTCCAGGAGATGCACCGACTAAAGCCCCACCTCCTTTATGTCAGCGTATGGTTTCTTTTACGTTGGGTGAAGGGGATGAAGAGGATGATGAGGATGTGTATGCCAATGGTGGCTTCATAGCTGTACCACAGTGTAAGGACAGTCACTATGACACATACTCGTCTTCTTCAGCGCACCGGGCATCTATGTGGGATCCACCGGAATATGATGCCCCAACAATCGAGCCCAACATTGAGACCTCTACGACGCTCTATGCACACTCAAAGCAATCTAAACTCAAACAGCAGGCTGATGAGTCTAAATCCAAACCATCCGTGCGTCCGAAACCTGCAAACCAAGACTGTGGTTCTCTCAGAAGACCCCAAAACCAAGAGCAACCAGGCCAGATGCAATTCAGGACCTCCCGCACATCTGAGGACTCTGAGAATGGCTCATCAGATAAATTCCAGACGTTTAGTGATCCGCCTTCCTTTTTGTACCGAACTACTGTGGCGTACCAGCGGAAAGAGCCGTGCGAGCTCAGCTTTCCCGCGGGAGTGCAGGTGGAGGTTCTGGAGAAGCAGGAGAGCGGCTGGTGGTTCGTCCGCTGGGGGAACGAAGAGGGCTGGGCGCCCACCTACTACCTGCAGCCAATCAAAAGCTTCGAAACAAGCGGTACAGAAGCCAAAACCACCGAGATGGTTAATTCTGAGACGTGTTGGTCTGCGTCTCCTGAGTTGGAGATTTCAGTGCAGGGAGATGTTGGAAAGTTGGGTAAATGCATAAGTTTGGAGAAGAACGAGCAGCGTGTTAACCAAAGCCTGAAGAGCGGACACAGATCTAACCAGCAGAACTGCCGGGTCGGTGTGAAGCAGCTCGCCGTCAGACCTCAGAACGTCCTCAAGGACAACACTAATACGCACACAACTCCCGCAGGTCGGAGGAACGATGCGCTGCCTAGTCTTAGCTACAATGACCAAACCAACTCTTCTTGTGCAGGTAACACCGAGAGCATGAGACGTAAGGTACCGGTGTCAATGGTGAAGCCTAAACCTCATCTGATCCACAACAACCTGCGCGAGGAGTACGTTTCCATCGCTGATTATCACGGCGATGCGGAGACCATGAGCTTCCCTGCTGGCACGAGGCTGGAAGTCCTGGAGAGAAACCCTAATGGATGGTGGTACTGCCGTGTGCTCGACACAGCTAAAACACGAAAAGGATGGGTGCCCTCCAACTTTCTGGAGAGGAGGAGCTAGTGGGTTAGCAGATTTAAATATCAGCCTTACGTCTCATACATCTTCACCATGGCCCCAATAAAATCATGTTCCCTTTTTAATTCATAAGAGACATCGCTGTCTCTGCTCAGAAAATCAAAGGGAACACTAAAGTATCAGTCACAAGTGAATTCTCTTGTTGACTGACAACTTGTTTATATGCTGTATACTCCTGCTTGTGCTGGATGATGTGATCTTATTGTCACTGAACACGCTTTTAGTTATTGCTCTTAGCTGGTCTTAATATGCTGCAGAAAGTTTTGATTAAAACTTGTCTCATTGTTTTTTTACTAAATAAATATCAGGTCTGTGTACAGACTAAATGCACTTTCAAACAAATGTCTATCTATCTATCTATCTATCTATCTATCTATCTATCTATCTATCTATCTATCTATCTATCTATCTATCTATCTATCTATCTATCTATCTATCTATCTATCTATCTATCTCTCTCTCTCTCTCTCTCTCTATCTTTCTATCTATCTATCTATCTATCTATCTATCTATCTATCTATCTATCTATCTATCTATCTATCTATCTGTCTATCCCTCCGTCCATCCATCTATCCATCCATCTGTCCATCCGTCCATCCATCCATCTCTCTTTGTGTAATTAAACATGGTGCTATACTTATTCCTATTAAATCACTTCATTTTCAAATCTAGTCTTATAATAAATATATAAGTGCTGTTTTGAATCTTCATCACAATAGCTTGATGGTGTTTGTCTGTTTATGTCCATGCATTAATATACGGCATATGCAAGTTAAACAAATAATCATTAATCATCAAGTGGTCAATCATTGCATTTTTTTATAAATGCTTAATAAAAAAACTTTAAAACATGAATCTATAATTACATTTTTCTTAGCAGTAATAATGGCTGTTGGATAGCATTACAGTTATAGTTTTATTTCACAATGAACATAAATAAAAGTTATTGGCACTTACATTTTTGTGAATGTCTACTTTGGTATGTAGATTTTCAGTTTACGGTTTTGCAAGAAATATATTTACCAAAAATCAAATCCACAATGTAGTTTTCAGATTCTTATTCTGGTTTGATTTAACATATACAGGTTAAATAACTATTTGTGAACAGTCTTTTAACAGTATGAAGTTAGTAGGATATTATCAAACGAAAATCAGATTTAGTCTCATAATAGCTTGATTTCCCATCATGCACATCTAGAAATTTGTCCATAGAGATTTATAGGCAATAGAGACTGGGTTTCCTCTGCTGTTTTGGTGAGACATTTAGTATATCAAGCAGTCAGTCAGTTCCTCTTCCTTGCTGTGCTCAAACAAGCATCCTTTTAAACAGACTTGCAGGAATTCCTTTTCAAACAGGATGATAACCTGTGAAGGAGCCTCTTCAGAATCACTCAGTACTGACATCCTATTTGTTGGAGAGGTGGTTTCCAGTTAACATGCTGCGGTATATTTTGATGACGTCTCTGATTGGGCTGCGACACATGGGGCAAGATGGGTTTGACATCTCCATTAGCTTCCCACCACAGACAGAGCACAGGCACATGTGTCCGCATGTGTACAGGACTGAGTCCACTGGCCTCTCGCAGCAGATCAAACACTCCTCACCAGTAATCGCAGAGCATGATGGGGTACTGGGAGATTCCGAGGACAGTGAACTGAATGTTGTCCCTGATGACCACAGCAATCACAAAGAAAACAGCAATGAGATATATATTTTTTGGCTGAGGAATTTGGTGAATCAACAAAGTTATAGAAAATGAAAGAATAAAGGACAGGAACGCACCTACAGAACTGCTCAGACTCTGTGGGCGGGACTCAAAGCTGTCTGTAAAACCCCTGATGGATGTACTGTGAATCTGATTGGCTGAGAGGTGACTGGCATCACTAAAGATGGACCTCTGTATTTCTGAACAGGATGGAGAGTAACCACAGGAAGTGCCTTGAAAAAACAAAACAAAAATGTAATTAAAAATCTGTTAACCCTACACAACTAATAATAAATAAAAAAATAATTAAAATGATATAACATTATTACAAGTCACTAATAAAAAGTGTGATACGGGGGAAAAAAAACAGTTCTAAACATCTTCACATTATGTATGTAAAATTGGATATAAGAAAAAATAAAACAATCTAAACACCTTCACATTATACCAGACATAATTAAAGATGCATTAACTCTGCACAACTAATATTAAATAAAAATGGCAATCATACCTTTATTATGTAATAAACATGACTGTTAAATAAAAAATGTATCAAATCATTATTATATCATATCATATTAGAAATTAATCAATTATGATCAAAATCAATTAACGTTACTTATGTAAAATTGGCTATAGAAAAATATTAAGTCTAAACACCTTCACATTATTCCAGAGCAATAATTAAAAGTGCATTAATTCTTCATAAACTATTCAGTAATTAAAGTATGTCAAACATACCTTTTATTATTAGTATTGCATTATAATCAATAATTAATTAAAGTCACTTATGAAAAGTTAGATGAACAATCATAAACATCTTCACTTTAAGCCAGAGCAATAATTTGTATAATTGTATATTTTACCCAGTATGCTGATTTGCTTGATGTGTGGCTGTAAAT
Source organism: Carassius gibelio (assembly GCF_023724105.1). Lineage (NCBI taxonomy): Eukaryota > Metazoa > Chordata > Actinopteri > Cypriniformes > Cyprinidae > Carassius > Carassius gibelio. The sequence continues at coordinate 20,237,941 of NC_068412.1, forward strand.
GGAAGATCATCCACAGAGGAGTGGAGTTATCCACACACATCTCTCTGCATGCTCTCCCTCCATTATGACTCACAAGCACCTCCCCTTCTGCAGTTATCCGGAAACCGATGATATCCCTGCCTATAAGCAGTGAAGTCAGGCAGCTAAAAGCCCAGAATTCTTTGCGGTCCAGCAGGTCATCTGGACTGACCGGCAGGTGCTTTGGGTTAATATGGGCTGGGTTACAGGAAGTGAATCCATAAGACAAAAATCCATTCAGAGCAGACGATCTCAACGAGACCTTCAGGAACACACACTCTCCACAGCGCAGCGGGCGGTGTGTGAACGCCAGAGCACAATCCTCACGTCTGTTAAAATAACGCACCACTATGTGTTCAGTCAGCAGACGCAGACCGTTGCCATGCACACAGTGGAAATGCAAGTCATCACTGAGCTGATGTGACAGCACTGAGTTGAGGGCGTTTGGAGAGCTTGAGAAGGATGACAGATCTTCCTGGAGGTCAAGCTCAGAGCAGTTGCTTGACAGATGCCACTCATCCATGCCTTCATGAGTCACAGCAGGACAGAGATATTCAGCTGGCACCATCTTACTGTCTGGAAAACACACATATGCCCTGCATTGAAAATCAGTGATTGAACTCACATTTTTCTGCCGGGCAGGTAGTAATTATTTAAGAAGGGAAGACAACTGCCTAACAACCAACCAAAAAAACACCAACAACCACATCAAGATTATTTGAGCATTATTATTAATTTTATTTTTACATTTACACTACTGTTAAAAAAGTTTGGTGTCAGTAAGTACATAAAATTAATCAAAAGTTAAAGACATACATTGTTATAAAAATTTATGTTTCAATTAAATGCTGTTCTTTTAAACCATGGACCATGCTAAAAAAAAAAAAAAATTAAACAATTAGCAACTGCATAGCAACATCTTATATTGCTCATATAGCCTGCAATCAGCAGCATCAGTATAATTGTACTGAGTGGTTATTCATTTTGACATAAGTCAGTAAAAACGTTGCCACTGGGCATCCACAGTGGACAGAAGCTGATGAGAACACCAGAGCTTCAGTGATGGAAATTACTGGTCTGCTATAACTTTCACTGCAGCCGCATCAGCAGAAACATTCTCAGACGCGGTAGATGTTCATCTCTCGGCCGTTTTTAGTTTTCGGTCTTGACGTCACTGTCATCTACTGCCTTTAGCTGACGCTGACTAGTCTGAACAGGAATTTTTGATACATGGAAGCTTTGGTGAAACTTGGGACATGAAACAAAAGATCAGAAGGAAGGAAACACGTGCATCGGTCCATTATTTTAAGTTACTTCTGTGTCATACTGATTTTTAAAGTATAAAAATACTTTATCCAAACAAAGCATTAACTTTATTTTTTATAAAAAGCAATGCGGGTAGGTAATACGTGATGACCTACAGTACAAGGGACCTTCCATCCAGCAATGAACCACTATGATTAAATGCCAGATGTGGTGTGATCTACATTAGTGAGAACAGGAGGAGATTTTAGTCACGGCATCTGGCCATCCGACTATAAACACATTTTGGAAGCAGAGGTAATGTGAGAGAGCACAGCATGTGCGGATTGCTGGCGACATGATTAGTGTTCATCTATAAACCAACTATGCACGTGCAATTATACATGGCAAAGTGCAACTGAAAATAGGCTTGAATACACATAGTGGATGTTGCTAGCTAGAAAAGAAGCAAAACATGACAGGGTGTGTATATGTGTATTTGCATAGTATGTTTGAGATCAGGTTATATAATGAAGGTTAAATTAGTTTAGATGTCCTAAGGGTTAACTGATGTTACCCCAACACTGACCCCTGATATCAATACACATACATGCTGTCTATGCCTTTGAACACAGCCCGCTCTCACTCCTAAGACATACCGCTATCTGACACTGGAAACACTGACTATTTTTACTCAAACGTAAGAGAGAGAGAGACCGAGAAAGAAGATCTTTTTAAAATAGAATATAGTAATGCATTCACTAAAATGTACTAAAACTGTTAGAAGAAAAAAAACATGAAAACAAATTATTTTTTCTATTACTGTAGCTTTGTTTTTATGTAAGTGTAAGTGAGCAATTAATTAAAAGTAGCAATGCTAAAATAGTTTAAAATATATATATATATTTTTTGTATGACAGTAGCTCAAGACTATTCAAAACAATGTAGCTTCTTCAGTAGCGAGCTACTTTTTCCAACAAACAGCAGTGTAATGTTATAAAATGCTTTAATGTCCATACACAGGCGTATACAGTAGCTGAGACAACTGAGGTCCTAAACAAACATGTTTGTCTAAACATCAGTATTGGGAAGTTTGAATCATCTCAGTAAATCTGTTTGAGTAATTTAAATGCACTGGTTTAATAAAACAATTCACAGATTTATCTCAGTACTGATACATCTGCTACTACACTATTAGTGTACACTGTTCATAAGTGTGGGGTCAGTTATAAATAATATCAGATCTACTGTATTCTTAATCTGTATGCTTTACCAATGTCTAAACAAATAAACAATGGTTAAGGCATGCTAAACTGGTTTAATTACACCTGGCCTTGATCCTACAGAATATCACTACAACTAAATTATGAATGGAATAATAATTTTCCACTCAACTGGGTTTATTGATTTTTGTTAAGCACAAATGGGTTTTCTCACTTTGCCAGCTTTCTGGAATTCCCCAGCATATGTTTTTCAGTTTAAAAGTGAAAGTGTTGCTAGGCAACTGCTCCCAATCTCTCCCATCTTTTTCCATTGGGCAGTTTTTGTAATTAGGATAAGAGGGCATACATCTAGAATTCTATTTTTAAATGTTGTGAATTTAAATTGTTTAAACGTGCTCAGCACACAGTAAAAACACACTGGCCTCTGTGAACTTTACAAGTCATCAAGCGATCAGCACGTGCTCAGTGAGGCGCAGCTCAGATACTGGCCCACATTACACGCCGACCGGAGCTCAGCAATTCCACTCGGAGCAAACTCTGAATGGCATGTCATCTGATCTGGGTAGAGAGTTACTTCAAGAGACGTCCGGCAAAACCAGCTTCAGGCAGTTTGATGACTGCTTGGTTTAGAATGTAAAGGGACATCATAAATTTGTAAAATCTGATATTTCATGTGAACTTACCAAGTAGCTGTACTCCACGTGTCAGCCCATAAATGTCAATGATCGCCCAAACCGGCTCTCCGGGTGGTATACCACCGAAGAAGAAGATCGGAGGGCCGCTGTTTACCCGGTAAAACACTCGTCCTGTGTTATCCAACCAGAAGGACAGAATGGTTCCTTCTTCACACTGTTCCTCAGGGAGCGCTCGGGCCCAAAATCCCCTTTCGCTAACTAAATCTGGGCAGGCGAACCGTGGCAGCCATGCTGAACTTAAATCAGAAGGATCCACTGAACTGAAACCCACTCGGAGGGCGCCACTCCAACATCCCTGTTTCTTAGTGATCTAAAAGAAGCAACCAAAAGTGAGAAGAACTGAGAGAGTTAGCTAAAATTACATATATTTGTAGAATAAATGATAAAATTATTGTGTGACAAGTGTGATATGATAAATTGAGACCAGCAGACGCATTTATCAGACAAAGATTCTTGTTTTTTCATTCCCAAACAACCTCATTCACCAGAACTAGATAACAGCACAACCTCACATGTTAGCATTTCTAGCATTCTCTTTCTGTTTTTCCCTTCCTCTGGAAAGTTTGAGATGGAGTGATATGAAAGAAGGATATGTTAGGGCTACTTTGGGACCACACAAAGTGGCATGTGGAAATGGGTAAGCGTTGGGTTACCATACCTTGAGCCGGACCTGTTCATGGATTCTGACTGGCCGGTTGGTGAAGGTGATGGCATTGCAGAAGCTAGCAATTCGGCGCACGCTGCGCTGCGTCTTGTCCATCACGATTTGAGAGCCTTTCGTGTTGGCATGGAAACAGAGCGGCGATGGGGCTGGCAACTGTTGGCACATGTTCACCTTTAAGGGGTCGCAGTGATGGGTTCCTCCGTCTGAGAGATGGACAATAAAAGGAGTTATATATATTCAACAGGCACTCACAACAGTGTACATTCTGACTAGCACTGTTATTCTCTCTAAGAGCTTTGTGCTGTTTTTACGGAACAGAGGGAGGACAGCCGCTACCATCTCTGAATGAAAACCTTTATCAAGAAAAGAGAGACAACAAAAGGGATACAGATAGAAAGAGAGAGAGAGAGAGAGACAGAATGCAGGTTTCTGCTTTTCAGGCTGCCAAAAATGAGGTTATGTCTCCAAACACTCACACAATGGAAAATCAACATCTCTACTCAACATCAGACTACTTCATTCGTTGATTGTGTGTTTTTATGCCAAACTTCGATTTACTGAACACTTGTTATATTTACATAGTTTACCAGGGTTATCTAGCTGGCTAACCAATTTTTTGTCACTGTTTGAGAATGCTTTGCAATAGAATTATATATATACATATATATATATATATATATATATATATATATATATATATATATATATATATATATATATATATATATATATATATTATTGCTCAAGATACATTTTAATGGAAAAAAAAACATTTAATTAAACATAAGAACATACTTCCTTTATATATAATAAAAGTATATTATAAATAAATATGCTAAAATATTTTTTTCTCATTGCTAAAGTATTTATTTTTGTGGTGGAGCTAGGTATAAACCTGAATTATTGGACTGATCAGAACAAAAACAGAAAAAAGCAATCAAATAAAAAAGACATGATCAAATAAATTACTATTTTAAACTACTGAAATAGTGTACTGTTGTATAAACCTGCAATATGGTCAATTTCTGGAATTATTTAGTATATATAGTACACAATTGTGATACAGTGAATGATACAATAAATGATTGAAAATATAACTAACTATTAAAGAGTAGCAAATCTGATGTGCACTGATTCTCACAGGCGAAACTGGCTTATGATCAAACACTCGCTCCTCAACTCCCTTTCATATTTCCCAAACATCTCCGGAGCATTAAGTCAAGGACACGGTCTTATTTCAGAGACATTTCTCTCTTTAATTAACCACTGTTGACATTTCACTGGGTGTGAGTCAACAATTGAATCTTTAGCTTTTAGTTCATCGTTAGTTCATCTTTAGCGAGGGACTGATTCTGCATACTTCACCCACTTTATCAGCACAATCTCTGTGTGGGCAAACGAGGACATGCAGTTGCAGGTGTGAGTGTATTTGTGTATGTGTTTATATGGGAATCATGAGACACTGTGTATAAACACTCATACAGCCAAGTGGGACAAAAATAGCAATAATATTCCAGCCACAAACCCCTGATGTCTATGTCATAACAAACACATGAAAAACAATAAATGTGTTTGTTTTCATAGTGTTGATTTTCACTACATTCTGTTTGACTGATCGATTATATTTTCAATCCTATAACCCTAAACCTAATCCTCAAAGAAAACTTTTTGCATTAAATCGTATTGTTAAAAGATTATTTTGTGGGGGCAGTTGCTGGTCTTGACAAAAACAAAAGGTCTAATCACGAATCACATATTTCAAAATATCTTGTTTTTCCTTTTTATTTAAAGAGATGTTAGATATATTCTCTTGATACTAATGTCATGTTCCATTAAATGTGTAGACTCTCTCTCTCAGTGCTGTAGGCAATAGCAGGCCTAAGTGTCAGGTTGACTCAGTGTCAGCTTCGTTTACTGAGTGGGTATAAACCTGAAATGCTCTATTATGCCTACTTTCCTTGTTCACAGCAAGAAAGAGCAAAACCTATATAACTGGCATATCTAAAGCTATGTTCATATTCATGTGGGGATTTACTATTACAGGGACACACTCAAAAATCACAAAAAAATGCTAAATAATTAATGCTAAGTAGGCTAATGCTAAATAAAGAAAAAAATGTTTTTAAAATTGTTATTAATTTAATAATTATAAAACATTTAAACATGATCTATTTTGTTAGGATTAGCCATTCTGTATTAATTATCATTTAATTAACTTTACATAAAAACAAAGGATCTCTGAAAGACAAACTGTTGATCAGTGTTGATCAACAGTACAAACATTTGTCACAGACAAAGAAAGCTATCTGAAATGCAATTGTGTTAGAGAAACAGAAGAGAAAATCTTTTTTTCTTTCTCTTTTTTATGATAGGACTCTGAGCAACAAGTAGTTACAACGTCTTTACAAGAATGAGAAAACACATTTATTTAAGATAATTTAAGTAAATGCTGATAAAATAATCATTAGAATAATTCAGATAAATTATATTAATATATTAGGTCTGCAAAATTATTACGAAAAGACGCAATTTTACTGTGACTCACCTAAAGAGGTGCGGGTTACCTGGCTACCCATTTCAGCACAGTGATGTTCACACAATAAAAATCCTGCAAAAAGCTCTTGATTCTGGTCTTCAGCAGCTTTGCATTCCAAATAAAGTAACTCTCAGTATGTGGCTGATACTCCTCTGGTGTGTGTCTACTGTAACGTTACAGCACACACGCAAAGTCGCTCCCATTCAGAGAGGATTCACATTAGCATAGGAGGCGGGGCTTGGGAGGTCTACTGTTCACGGATTGGCTCTTGATTGGAATTAGCTTACGCGACTGGACACTTTAGGAAAGGCACTAAGCATCTTCTGAATGACCTGATTAATATATGTGACCCTGCCTGGAGCACAAAACTAGTCTTAAGTGTCAATTTTTCGAAATTGATATTTATTAATCTGAAAGCTGAATAAATAATATTACTAATCAAAAATAAAGTTTTTATATATTTACGGTAGGAAATTTACAAAATATCTTCATGGAACATGATCTTTACTTCATATCCTAATGATTTTTGGCATGAAAGAAAAATTAATAGTTTTGACCCATACAGTGTATTTTAGGCTATTGATACAAATATACCCCAGCGAATAAAGACGAGTTTTGTGGTCTAGGGTCACATAGCAGAGACAGTAATATTCAATTTCGCAATTCAGAGGAATCTATACATTAATATGCGCTGCCAAAATGACATTAAAATTACTCGCACTTAACGGATCCTTAATTATCCCGTTGTTTTAGTAGATTGGAAATACGAGGTAAATGGAAACAGACGACCCCTTTGACATATATTTTCATATCGTAAAATGTTTTTTGCTAACCTATATCATGCTAGACCACAAATTTCCAGCATCACAAAATAAAGCACAACTTTTTAAAATAACAGTAGCCTATCCTATTGCGTTAAATAGTAGCTAGCTAATCATGGTGTGGTCAAGCTGACATACTGTGTCTTGATCAAATCAGCTTCACTTCAAATGATTATATTATTGATTATCACTGAATTCAGTAAACACTTACTCAGTGGGTGTTTGTGTATATATAACTTAGGGCTACACAAAATACCTGCAGACACTTTGTGTTTACATATGAAAGGTTAAAATGAACAGAAGACATTAATCATCAGCTTTCCTAAGCTAATCATGACTGAACGAACAATGTCTACATAAACCTACTGAATTCTGTTTTAGCAGCGGAGGACCCCTTTTATTGACTGCAGGCCTATAAAGTTATCAACAACAAAAAAAATGTCTAAATCACTCAGTGAAGGATTCATCAGACATCTTCAAACCAGTAACTCGTCTTTATATGAACAACTCATACTCATCATGTTTTATTCTCTTAAAATAACCATGAGTCATTTATTTGTGACTCAGATTCATGATTTTTGATTCAGTAAAAAGAACTGGCTCGTAAGAGTCATGAGTTCCAGAATCGTTTTACTGTGGTTGATTCAGTAAAACAAGAGTCGTTGTAGGCGTTGTAGATTTATGCGGCGCTGTAGATTCCCGCGGTGGTGGAAAAAACTTTTATATGAAGCTACAAAGAAACACAGGAATCATTTTTTTATCCGACAAGGGAGTGTAGTTTCTCTGTCGTCCACTGAAGGGTGCCCTGCGCTCACTAAACATTGCATATAGCCGTTCACATTTCAATCTCAGCAGTCCTCACGTTTAGATCATGCATGAACATTCTGTGCATTTTATGCATAATTTTCAACAACGCTGGTAGAAGGACAAACTCTGGCAAAGGATCAGAATTTTATTCATGCAGCTGAGTTGCATTATATGTGTGCATATGGTGTGTGTTGGTGCGCTGGTCCTCCTCAGGTGATGCTCTGCCCCTGTGCTTCCCCTCAGCACCCTCTTAGACAGTCTAATTCTGTGTCCAGTAGTTTGAACAATTTCCTCTGCAGGGAAACAAAAGATGTGTGTATGTGTGTGTGTTTGTGCTTGTGTGTGTGTAAACTAATATGTCCACAGATGGAGGCTCTAGTGAAGGCCGTTCTGACACTGATTAAGCCTCTGGAGGCCTTGACAGATTCAGAAGCTTAAGAGTGAGAAGGGCTAGAGGAAGAGGAAAGTAAAAGGAATGAAAGTCAGACAGGGAGAAAGAGAGGGAGACAGAGAGAAAGACAGCAGTGAAAAGTTGCAGTAGTAGGAGATGTTATTGTAGACTACAGTCCAGACACCGAGTCTCATGGTTGACCTGATGAATGTGGAATGAACCTACTTTTGTTTGGAATATAAAGTTTGTGTAATGATGTAGAAGTTCTTCTAGCATTTATCCATAGACACTGCAGGACGATTATAGAATTTTCCTAAAACTGCATTAATAATAATAATAATAATAAAAATAATAACAACAATACATAATTTAAAGTACTATTAATTTCTTTGTTTAAACTTTTTAAATGAAGGACAAATGACAAAAAATATGTTATTATTTTTTTAAATGCTTATTTGATTTGATTTAAATAAGTATGATTATAGCATTTTAAGAAAATTATATTATAGAAATAGCATTATTAATAATAAAGTACTATTAATTGCTTTATGTGTAAACTCTGAATGAAGGAATTGCATGATAATATATATATATCTATATATTATATATATCACTCTTATATATATATATATATATATATATATATATATATATATATATATATAGTGATATATATAAGAGTATATATATATATATATATATATATATATATATATAAATTAATGTTAAATTACTAAAATGTTTATTTAATAATAATAATAATAATAATAATAATACTAATAATAAATTATTTTTATTAATGTCGTTTTTAAGAAAACTCTGTTGTATAAATGTATAGAGACAACTCATGAATACAACTGAAGTATATAATATAATACATTTATATGTATATATATGACATAATATAAAGTATATATTTTGCAGATGAATAACTGTTCTCCCCCAGTGGTACTTGCATGCAATCTTTTTCAGGCAATTTAGGAACATCTCTCCCTCTGTCTCACTCTCAGCAAATAACTGTTTAACTGTCTGACAGCAAGCAAAGTGAAAAGAGCATGGGTCAAAAACTCATGCTAAAAAGCCAGAGTTTGATTTTTACAAGTCTAAATGTCACCAGCAACAAGCTCCACGAGACTCTTGCTGTAACGTGACTGAGCCGAACTCCAGGATATATTCATAATGTAAAAATGTTTCAAGAATATATAGTCTGTTGCACTGTGTTTATTATAAATATACCACAATACAGACTCCCTGAATCCTATAGAACATTGTCCAGATGGAGAGGACAACATCTATTTGAATACTGAATAGAGCATTATGTGCTGTTAAGCAGGCAAATGCAAATTATCTTGTTTCGTTTAGAAATAACTAAATTATATATAATTTGTGTTATTGTGTGAGGCTGTGGATTTGAGAGGACTGTGTGTGTGTGTGTGTGTGTGTATACATGCTTGTGTGGCCAATATGACCTTATTAGTAGTTTAGAGAGATGTGTGAACTAAGTCTTAGAAGACCACCAACAGTGAACCCATCAGAGCCCAGCAATCAATATAGACACACACACACACACAGCACTCATGCAGAGTGCCGATTGCTCCCTTTCATCAGCCTACGTCATAAATATCAAAGCTGTCAGTCTCAACTGGGTATGACAGCATCGCATGCATGCACCCACACTGCCACTTTAACAGGGAGAGTAAGGCCATGCCCTTCCAATGCACACATCAAGGCATTTAAATAGATTTCTCCTATCTTTAATAAACTATAATTGACATTTTTTAAGCCAATGGTTCACAAACAGCAGGTTGAAGCAACACCAGTAGAAAAAACACTCCCCTAATCTTTGATATAAATGCAAAGTGACTGGAAAATATCTGTGTGCTTACAGTATTTTTCAATTGGATACACACTACTGCAGCCATACACCAAGGCATCATTGCTCATGCTAATGTGCTGGAAACAAATATCATTTCTGCAAAACTGTTGACACGTTCTTATTGCCTTCACACAGTTTGCAGTGAATTCTGGTGCACTGTTCAAATTCCATGCACAACTTTGTGTTCATTTCTCTTTGAAAGTCCTTAAAAGACAATGAGATAATACAGATTAAGGCATCTCACTTATACAAACACAACCAAAATGATACTTGTATCCAGTGTCTTAAATATCTATGTGACATTAAATTAAGTTTTTAATACATATTCTTCACTGCTCATTTTAAAATAATAATTATAATATGCTAAACAATGTTTCTTTTTCAAGTTACACCATGCAGACTTTTTTTTTTACTTTAATGCAAAAAATAACCTTTTTTAGTGTCTTAAAAATAAAATGTAAAATGAACAAACATATAAATAATGACCTTAATAAATCAATCAACTTTTCCCTCTATTGGCCCCTGCATGACTGTATTAAAAAGTAAAACTTCATAGCACTAAACTGTCTTAACAGATAACAATATTGTTCCTTTTTCTTTTAAAATATTATAACAGTAATGCTTTAATTTGATAAAGACCTTAATGAATAGGTTAGACTCCAATTTAACACAGATGGAAAGAAGGCTGTGAGGAATAGACAGTTTTTACAATGTGACACAACAAAAAAGTTCCAGATCACAGAATTTCCACAACTTTAAAAAACTTTTCATTTTTTTTATCAGCTGAGTATGTTTTTAAACAACAGCACAATCCATATTGTACAATATTCATCATAGCCTCATTTTCATTCCTATCAAAAATTAAATATGACAGTACCCGGGCTAAGTTCTATTGCTCTTTGTCTGTTTTCGCTATAAATAAAATCCTTTTTTTTCCAGTTTGTTGCTAATTGTCTCTTTTTGTGTGATTCTTACTGGATCTCTTGGTTCTGACTGCTGTGTGTAAAGACTCAAAATCTTATGTCACACACAGAATACGATGAAATAAAAATAGTTTTATTTATTTATAACATCCTAAGCAGAGCAACAAATACTGAAGTTCTTTTACAGTGTTTTATAAGATTTGTGTGTATTTTGAGGAAACATATTATTTTATGAAATGTGGGTATCCAATTCAAATATACTTTCAAACACACAAGAATGTCACCTTATACAAGAAATCCTTCAGCTGACCATTTGTGTTACAAGTAGTTTCTAAACCAGACTAAGTCCCATGAACCTGAACCACAAAAGCACCCATCTCTTCTCTCCCCCTCTCCCTTTCTCACCACCATATTCACTAAATGCCCCTCTGGGGTCACATCAGCACTGTTACTGTGTTGCCTGAGCCACATCCTTCTGCTCCAGAGCACAATCTGCTCATAAACCTCATACATAAACAACATCAGTCATGACTTGTGATGGACCACAAGGCACATTTTTGTTGTGTTCTTGGGCTGGATGAATTTCTTAACATCAGAGAAGTGATGCTTCCAAATGCACACTAGGAACAGTGTCACATTGTCTGGTTTCATTATGTCGCGATGCATTTTTTAACGTTAAGTGCCTCTCATGGGTGAAAGTATTTACTCCCAGGGGAAGGTCTTGCACTCTCAGGGCCTGAAGTACATGCTCGGCTTCTTACATCAGTGACATTGATGGAGGTATAATATGAAAGGTTTTAAAAGTGATATAAAATCTTACAACAAACAGGCTGTGTGAAATGTTATGTTCAAGTCTTTCTGAAGAAGTTCAGAGTCTGGAAATCACAGTTACAACATATGTGTAATATGGTTCGGAATAAAGGGTAACAAAACAAAGAAAGAACTAAGAATCCAGATATGCAGTTGAGTGTATTTTATCATCTGCCACAGGGAATGATGGAAAATGTAGTTTGTTTCACACAATGTTATTTCAAGCAAGCCTGCATATTAAAGTTAAGTAAAACTAGAACCATAAAAACATTTTCAAAAATTAAAGACATGTCTCATAAAGACATTTTTGGAGGAGTCTGTCTGTGTTCATCTTTTGCATGTGTTATTGATGCAAAGTTTCATTTTCGAATTATTCGTTCACTTTTTTTCCAGAAGCTTTTATGCAAAGAAACTTTCAATCAAGGTTCATGTTGTATTCAAGGTTCATTTGATCAATATGCCTGTTCTGTGGGAATCAATCACATGACCTTGCCGTTGCTAAAGCCATGCGCTCCAATTGAGCTACATGAAAAATAATCATTTATACTGACATGCGATGGAAATTTCTTCTACTAATAATGAACTAACAGTGTTCTACAGAATAATCACGATCATTCAATAAACAAAGAAAAAAAACTCTATAAAAATTACCTGAGTAAATAAATGACCTTTATTTCATGTTTTAAAATTGTGCAATGGCAAAAAGACACAAGCACACATGCATGAACAAACATAGCGTGCCATGGGAGTGGAAGACTAAACACAAACAGACATCTTGAGAAAAATTACTATGAAAACGCATATTCCCTCTCCGCCCAAACTGGCTGGCAACCTGGTGTTTTAAAACCTTGCTTTCGCACCAAAACAGCTGTCAATAATTGGCAGCGGTAAAGACAGAAGCTCTCTCATTGGTGGAGGTGGCAGAGTGTGGCCAGGCCAATTAGAGAGTTATCAGTTCTTTCACTGCCAATTGGACACACTCCCAGCTTTCTATCTAGCGGGATAGAGAGCAGTAAAAATAAAAAATAAAAATGCAACAAATGGTTCTGAATAGCCCACTGCTATACTGAGTACAAAGCTGTCACTGGGATGGTCCAAAACCTAAAGGGTACATTTTGTACCTTATTTACACCTAAATAGAACATTAAACTTACATAATAGTACTTTAGAACTACAAATTAGTTTCTAAAGTGCAAATATTAGAAACTTTTGAAACGGTGCCATCCCAGTCCCCCCCCCCCATTTTTCTCTAGTGTACACACTTTTTTTCAGTATGCAAATACATGCTCAGAATGACATTTGTCAAAATGTGCAGAATAGAACCAGAGCACATAATCAAACATTCATCATTAATTTTTTTCTGGATGCCACCTTTTGAATTTAACATGTATGTAATGAGGTCATACAGCATACTAGCGTACTGCTGTTTGAAATGTACTCTGTGTAACATCAATGCATAATGCAAGTTGTTTAATATATAATTTACAGTGTTTATAGCCACTGAGTGCTAAATATCCAATTAAATACCCCAGAAGAGATTACCATGTCTGGATATTTATACTTTATAGACATATTTTATGCACACTCCAAAGGCATACACAATGGCAGCAAGCAGACATGCAGGGTTAATACAAATAAAAAAAAAATTGCAGAGTGCATGACTGACATTTAGTTTTATGTTTTGGGTTAAATATTATTTTCTCCATGTGCTAATGAGACAGAACTGTTTTATATGGATCAAAAATAATTAAAAAAAAAAACATATAAAGTCACACTCATCACCCAGACAGGCTGCAGCAGTACAATACTGATCAAATGAATGACAGCAGGTAAAGGGCATCTGTGTCTCAGCATCAAAGAAAATGCATCAGAGATTTTATAGCTGTAATTTGCAGGGATAACATGACTTATTTATGACAAAACTGTATGTATGTTAACTAACACAATTCAAATCCTTCAAACAACTGGTTCATTGACTAAACAACAGATTGATCATATATACACCACTGTTCAAAAATCTGGGCTCAGTAAGATTGTAAGAAGTCTCTTATGTTCACTAAGGCTGTATTTATTTGATCATGAATTCAGTCTAAACAGTAATGTTTTTTGTTTAAATATATTTTAAAATTAATTTTCAGTCATCAGTGTAACATGATCATTCAGAAACCATTCAAATATGTTAATTAGTATGGTAATTTTTGTTAAAAAAAAATCTCTTACTATCCTGTTTAAATAAGATACTGCTGTGAAACAAACAACCTTTTTATTGTATAAATTGCTATAAAAAATAAAGGGTACTTAATATGATGTTTTTCATGTCTTACATAAAAATATTGCACTGAAAATACAATAAGAAATGTGATTTCTGATTCAGTGACCCCTTTACTGCAGTACTATGTGTGTGTTCTCTTATTAGCATATGTTCAATGCTTTAATCCCTCCAAATTAGTTTAGGCAACTCAGAATGTCATGTCTCGTTTATGTGCGCGAGTGATTTTCAGTGGTGTGGTGTCAGAGCTTGAACTGTTTCTGGCAGGTGAAGTACCCTTTAGGGATTCCTCCTGAAGAGCACGTTTGATGTCGTGGTGTATGAAATGTTGGCATTTTACCTCTAAGTCTTTTTTTTTACCCTGTCATTAAAGTTTCAAGGTAAAAGAACCATAAGTACAAAAGACAGAAAGACTAAGAGAGAGAGCTGTCAGAAAGATACGAGATAAACTATAATCAATCACAAACACTAACCTTCTTCTCCGTACAGCCAAGGTTGGCTCATAAAATACAGGTTTTCATAGCCGCGGACACTGAGCGACTGTGCTTCCTTTACATTTTGTCCATAAAACAGAAATTTTACTGGTGCATTTATGCATTAGGACATCAGTCTTTTATTTACACTTCAAGGCATCGTCAAAAACTGGCAGGAAATTTGGGTCGATATAAAGCAACGCAACTTTAAAGGCTTTAAGTGTTGAGTTCACACACACACTTGTACACACACATATACAGCTTATCTGAAAATACAGAGCACAGAAATGTTCCATTAGGAAAAATAAATGTCAGATTTGTACATGAGTCAACACGTACAACAAAATAATATTTAAAAAAATTCAAGTTGTCAAGGCTGTTGGAAAGAATGCGCGTGTCTCTGCACTAATGTGTGTGTGTAAGATTATCTCTGTCAGTTATTTTATCCCAAAGCCCACTCTAACTGAGTTTACAGAACAGACAGGTCTGATCCGAGTAAAGGCATGATGGGAAATTCCTGCAAACTCTTTTAATATGGGATAAATCTCTAATTTTACATGACATAAAACCTTTTTGTCATCTTTTTCTGTTTCTTTATTTCTGCACTCTCTTTCTCTCTCTCCTCTCTCATAAGACAAGGAGGGCGGGTGTGAATTTAGATTTTCTTGTTAAGATCGGCTTGTTTGCGGCTCAGTGATTTCAGTGGTGGAGGAAATGAGAATGGGCTTGACTGAGAGATGACAGGACAGACATGGGCATAAACACAGACACCCAAGAAGGAAAAACAAGAAGGCAAGAAACAATTACGCACAGTGAGCGATCTGGCGGGGAGCAGTCAGGACGGACAGATGGACAGACAAGCAAGTAGGTGAAATACACAGTTTAAGAAAGGGCAGAAATACGAGAGCCTGCTCTGACAGGACAAAGTAATTGTCTTTGGAAAAAGAAAGTAAAGAGCGGGGAGAACCGTGAGAAGGTTGGATAGAATGGAGGGAGAAAGCGTTTCTGTAATTCAAAGATGAGATCAGACCCCTGGACCTTAAGCACACACATGGACACACACACCTGGAAACCTCACTCAACCTGACGGAGAGTTTTAAGCTTACAGCTCTGAGACTGGACACACGCCAAGCTCATTACAAACAGAGCTCCTTCCACCAGCTCCCATCTCTTGTCTCTCTCTCTGCTTTTAACAGGTTACAGCCTCTCTCTGCAGGAGGAACCTTTGCCCTCCACTGCGATGAGTTCTGTAATGGATAAAACTGGGCTTACACACGCACACACATACATCTTAGTTTCAATGAAACCAAAGGGAATCATGCTCCTATAATACTGCTGGATGTCCCCATGTCCCTGAAGCCCTGATGGAGAGAGAGAGAGAGAGAGAGATTCAACCAATGAAGACACTCAACTTAAACACCATAATAAAAATAAAATGAATTATTTCACATTAAATTACTTTATAAAGCATTACACAAAATGCATTTTGTGACAAAATGTTCAAGAATTGTGGCACATTAGCTTATGTTAAATAAAGCAAATTAAACAAGTAAAAACTGTATTTTTGTTTTAGTATAGATGGATGGATGGATACATTAAATACAAAAGTTATATTAACATACTAAATTATTATTAAATATAAGAATGATCAAAATGATTTGTGCTTTGGATATTGTTGCACCTTTTAAAATGATGCATCCTAAGCCAAAAACAGAGCCCTGTGTGTTTGGTGTGAAAGCGAAACTACTTTGTTTGGCCTTCCAAAAGAGGACCCAAACAGACGGGCCTTTTTCTGGATGCCTTGACGATTTTGTTTCCTCATTAGCACCCCTTCCATTTGGAGTCCCTCAAGGCTCTATCCTTGGTCCAAAGCCATTTTTTTTCTGTATATGCTCCCATTAGGGTCCATTCTCAGGACATACAGTATAACATATTGTTTCATTGTTATACAGATGACACACAAATTTATCTGCCATTGAAATGGTCACATGTCAGTTCTTTACGACTTCTGTTTGATTTCCTCATTAAAGCTTAAATGGCCCTAATTAAGAAAAAATATATTGAACTAACAGGGTCTCTAACATTGAGCTGGATCCTTTGCTTTCACAAGTTAAATCCACTGTTAAAAACCTGGGTGTAATAATGGATATGGATTTTAAACTTTACAAAGAGATAAACTCTGTAGTAAAGTCAAGCTTTTAATTTTTAATTGTCTTAAGACTTTTTTTTTGCCATTTAATGATTTTGAAAGGGTTATGCATATTTTTGTTTAATCTTCTTTAGTCTATTGTAATGCCCTCTATGTTGGTCTCAACCAGGCCCCCTCTCATGATTGCAGTTAGTGCAGAATGCTGCAGCTTGACTTTTAACTCTAATGCGTAAAAGGGAGCATTTTCCCCCCATATTGGCTTCCCTCCATTGACTTCCGGTCCATTTTAGAATTGATTTTAGGTTTTAGTGCTTGCTTATAAATCCTTAAATGGCCTAGCCCCAACCTACCTTTCTGATCTTATACAACTGCACATTCCATCCAGGTCTCTGAGGTCTCCTGACCTTATGTTGCTGGCAGTCCCTAGAGTAAGACTGAAACACAGGGGAGATCGTGCTTTTGCAGTAGCTGCCCCAAAACTCCAGAATTCATTACCATTGTCTGTGAGGATGGCCCCAGCTGTGTCCTCTTTTAAAACCAGCCTTAAAACACATTTTTATTCATTGGCATTTAATTCAGTTTGAGAGCTCTGTTTTTTCATTTTGTCTTTCCCATTTTGTTTTCTAATCAGTAATGTACTATACTATGTACAGTACCTTATTGTTATGACCCTTTACGTACTGCACTTTGGTCAACTGTTGTTTTTAAATGTGCTCTAGAAATACACTAAACTTGAACTTGATTTGTTTCATAACTTGAAAAGTTTTTGTTTTAAATATTATTTTATTTCTATCATTTGTTTATATTTATTTAAACAAATTATAATATTTATATTTAATGTCTACCAAGCAGTAAATCAGACTAGAGTCATCTGATGAAGTTACTCTATTCCAACACCACATTAAAAATAAAATGACATTACCAAATAAAAAAAATAAAAAGTATACTGTAATGTACACTTTTATAACCTTGGGTTTTTATCAAACAGTGGCTATTATTAGTTCTCTTTTAGTTTTTTTTCTGACATGCAACAACCTTATTTTAATTTTGTAGAGTACTAAATGAAATAAACTACATGAACGGATGATGTTAGATGAAAAAGCAATGCTTAAATTAAATGCTGAAGTGTCTGTGCTGTTATGAATCTAAATTTTAATAAATCTGGTTACAGCCAACAAAAATGATTCATGTTGCCCCAATGCAAATTGATTAAGTCAACTTTCATTTAAAAAACTTTAATTGATTTACGACAATTAAATTTAGTGGCAAAATGTTCAGGAATGGTTACATTAGCTCATCTTAATTAAGCAAATTAAACAAGAAGCAAACAAGGGGTGTCTGAGTACAGACAGACAGACAGACAGACAGATAGTTAGATAGATAGTATGCATAATGAATTGCACAGTAAGCAGTGTGCTGGTATTTCCTTCCGAACAGCCTAAATGTGTTATAAACCACAGGCTTGTTGATCTCTATCATAACATGAAGCTGTATGTCTTGTGTCTCTGCAGCTCTGACTGCTGTTAATAACATAATGATAGTGAAGAAAAATGAAGGGTTGTTTCTTCTGTGTATACTCTCAAAGAGTGATAATCTCCATCCCCCGCTGACTTTTCCACACAAACTTGTGTATGTGTACACACACTTAGTGTTACTCGTTCATGATGCGCTGTGAGAGTGCACCATTTCATCTGCTTTCTCTTTTGACATCCATTTAAACATCACTTGCCAAATGGAAAACACACATACAGACAGAGTCAAAAATATAAACACTCACAAAAAAACATCTTTTCATTCATAGCATCATCTCAGAAAGCACAGCAGAACAACAACGTTTTGTTTCTGAGGCTGCAAGAAGCCTCCTGTAATAGAAGCCGTATCTGAAGAACAAAAAAAACGAAAGAAGTCTTTAAAAACATCTTTCTGTCTCTCTGTCTGTTAAAGGCAGGAAGTTAATACTGACTAACTTTCACTACCATTCAAAATTTGGCAGTCTGTAATATTTTATGTTTTTAAAAGAAGTGTCTTATGCTCACCAAGGCTGCATTTATTTGATCAAAAGTATAGTAAATTCAGGAACATTGTGAAATGCTATTACAAATCCTTTTGGAAGAATCAGTTGACTGATTTACTGAATAAAATTTAATAATTTCTGTACAAATCAGTATTGAATGAACTGGTTAATGATAGAGTGAATCAATGACAAAGAGTAGTGTATGTGTTTTGGAATGAACTGGTTAAGTGAATAATATTATGACTCATAATGAGAGTAATTTGTTTTGTCCCTGCATGAATCAGTGTGTTCGAATGAATCAGTCGAGACGCCACCTACTTCTTTCAGACAACTGGAAACCAACATTGAAAAGTCCCAGTGCTGTCAATTAAATTTGAGGACTGAAATTAATTGTTGTTCAAATATTTAAGTCAGCATTTCTCTTTTATTCCAAATGGACGATGGGCGCTTTGCAGTGCAAATCGTTGTTAGTGTTAGTATTTTGTCCAGATCCCTTTCGAATCTGGACAAATGATGTATCTCCAGAAGAAGCATAATTAAATTGCCTTCCTTTGGGAACAGTTTTCACGACGGGAGCGCACCTATGATGCCTACAGAGACAGCTCACTGCATGCTAGAGACAGACAGGGAGAGATCAATAAGAAATGATGGCGTTGACGTCTTCAAACATTTACAGCAGGGAAGCTGGATGAAACATTAGTTTAAAAACGGTTCCCATATTATAAATCATTCATTTAAAGAAAAAGAAGCACAGCTCTAATGACAGTCTAAAGACTGGGTGTCCACACTTTGGAAATGACTGAATATGCATACAACTGAAGCACAAAGGCAGCTAAAAGCCAGATGTTGACAATGCCGCACAATTAACTAAATAAAATGCTATCTGGTGTGACTACACTAGTATGTATGTGTCAGAATAAGCCCATTTGATATTCATGCTTTTTAGCCGCTGTCACCCGTTTTTTGATATATGCTTTTGGTTCACTGCTTTCAGGGTGAGAATTCGCCACATAAATATATTTGTATGTTGTTATTTTCTCCTTTCCAGAGATGAATGATATGTGAGATGAATTCTAAGAATGCGGTGATGAAATGATTCAGGGATGAGGGAACAGAGTGAGAGAGAGAGGGGATGGAGAGGTGTGAGGAATTTTGTCGTCCCAGAAATCAGACTTGCGTGCGTTTATTTAAAGTCATCGTGATTAGAGTTTCTAATAGCAGAAAGCTCAAATATCAAAGCTCGACCTGGCCAGATTGAAATTCGTTAGTGCCGATACAGGCGCAGAATTGATCAGCAAAACTCTTTTGGGGTTTTTGATATCAATAACACACACACGTACACTCACAGGTACACAGGAAGACAGACAGACTAACTGATACACAGGTACAAAGATTCACATTTGAGGGTACACAGGCAGGCTCATAATTAAAGGTGCGCTTTATACACAGAAACGATCCAAAACACATGTTTACGGGATGTGAGCTAATTGATTTTTGTATTTGAGCGCATATATGAGAGATATTACAATTCACTGTATGTAAGCCATCTTATCGGCCTCACTACAGGTCAGCCCGAGGCGATCTGCCGTCTCTAATTTATGCTTCAGTCATACTGCAGATCCATTAGTATACAATCGGTGCAAAGCCAGTCGACCGGAGAAAGTCGAAATTCCTGGGATAAATTAAACCTGTGATCATGGAGTCCTAGAAAATCAAAGGCTCCAGTAATGCTGACCAAGAGTCTATTGCAAAAACGAGTCGTTCTCATGCGCACACACTTAGATGGAAGTCAGATGAGGGTTTAATTGGCGCCGTTGAATTAATTACATATTTGAGTACTGCCGAAGAACATCAGTCAGAATTAGCCACGGCGTGAGGGGCTTAAACACCCAACGAGAACCCGCCGAGTGCGTTTGGGCGCGGGTTCGCGGTGCATAAAGATAACAAGGGAAAAACAAATAAACATTAGAAGGCTTTATTGCCCTCAAACTCACCTGAACCAGATGATTACAGGGAGCTGAGAAATTGTAACACTGAGCTAAGGTAATTTGATGGAGTCATTATGGAGATAAAACAACGGGAGCATTTCAAACAACACCCAGGGGACGGCGCTTAATATTCAGTAGACATTTAGAGGAAAAACACCCTTGCGCATTCACAAACCTATTGCTAGTTCTCAGCGCTGGTCATTTTTCCACTTGGTTTAGAGTTTGTTAATTAGGTGTAATCCTAGGGTAGGTTTACCTTAACGAGCTCCCGCAAGGGCTCTAAATGAGACCTTAACGAGAACCCTTGATTAAAGTGCCCTCATTAGCATATGAAGAGCTGTTCAAAGACTCTGAGCCTCCTAATGCTACAAAATACCACCAGCTTTAAGGAACCGCAGCTTTCTGAGCATCCCGTTCATCACAGGAGTGTTTTACGGGTTTTACACATCTTCACACACACACACACACACACACATTCAAAGAAAAAAAGAAAGAAAGTATTCATTAAAACCTGGTGCTTCCAAATGACTTCGAGCAGTTCCAGGCATTATCCTATGTTAATATCTAATACATATTTCTTATGTAACTTCATTTGTTAAATTATCATGAAATTAGCTCTAAATAATTCTAATGGCTGACGATATTCTGCAGATGGGTGTTTAATGAGAGGGTAAGCTTCTCCATCCCCTCAGGCACTGAGAGATCAAGACATTAATGTTTATATCAAAGAGCGAAGAACTGTGATTTACGCATAAACCCGTGGAATTTATTCTTGACGGCAAAACAGAAGAATCCTAAAATTTCGGAGCAGCACACGTCTTAATAGTGTGTGGATAAGAGTGTGAGATTTCTTTCTTTTTTGGCTGGCCTGAAGGATAGGTCATCATAATATCATTCCCTCTCATTCATACCGCGAAAGATCAATGCAGCTCACTTGCTTTCATTTTTTTTCTGGATCTTTCAGCACAGATCTCGACTAAACGACAGACCTCAATTTGTTTCGTGCCAGATTTGAACATGTGACATTTTCAGGAAAGGGGAACTATGAGTGTAAGCTTGTGAGCTAAAGGCCAGACTTTTCACTCATTAAATGGGGTTCACAGGAGAGATGTGCCGTGGAAGTAATAACGGTGGGTTTTCAGAAATCATTAACTATATCCAATCTTTTTAAAGGCATTTACCTTTGTTACTCATGTTGGCACTGTTTTCCATACAATTATAGTGAATGGAGACTGAAGCTTGCAAGCTTCAAAAAGTTGCAACGCAGCAAAATGGTCCAACTGTCTTTTGCATATAATAACTTTGTGTGACAACAAACTGTTTTTGTGAACTGAATCAAAGATTCATTTAAAAGATCTGACTCAAAAGAATGATTCATGAACAAATCATTGAGGGGTGCATTTCCCGTACAATGTTGTAACTCACTGATCAACCACCGTATGATGCACTGCTGTGGAAACAAACTAGTTAGATACAACATTTTCCCAAACATAGTCATTTGAACCACATTTGCTTATCAATATAGGGCCGTTGTTAATGATGTCACATGCATGTGGTGGAGTATGAACTATTGCTAACTCATTGATTTGAAATGCTGCTATGTTGAACATGGGACCCGAAGACTAATTTACTATTTTCCGCCCTATCATTTTGCTTTATTTGATGAATTGATTCATCAAAGGTTCACTCTTATGTCATACTCCGAGGTGAAAGTGAAAGTCATGGTAACCCATACTCGGAATTGGTGCTCTGTAGATTTAACCCATCCAAGTCTTTAACCATTAGGCCAAAGTTGCCCGGGGAATTAATGCAAATGCACACTCTTCAAAAATGGCGCTTCTTGAGGATGTGCAAAAATATAGGTTTAAATGTGTGTATATATATATATATATATATATATATATATATATATATATATATATATATATATATATATACATATATATATATATATATTTTTTTTTTTTTTTTTTTTGTGTGTGTGTGTGTGTGTGTGTGTGTGTGTGTGTGTGTGTGTGTGTGAACTGAATCAAAGATTTAGTGAAAACTCTGATTTAAAAGATTGATTTGTACACAAATCATTCAAGCTGATGCCAGAATTCAGAAATAGATTTATTTCCATGCTTACACACAAGGAATGCAACTTGATGACAGGAGGTCCACTGCAGAAGAAATTTTAGAAATGCATGATCAAAGATCATGTCATGAACTGAATCAAAGATTAATTGGAAAGAACAGACAATAAATAATTCATACTGGTTTTGTGAACCAAATCAATGATTAAAAAAAACGGACTCCCAAAAATGAATGGGTCACAAATTGGGCATACTACTTCCCTCATTAATGCAGGTTTAAAAAGCATGTGTAAAATATTTTGTCTCACACAATGTCATTGTAATATTCATATAATATTCATATTAATACTCACCAAAAACACCAAAATCTAAATAATAATCAGAAAAAAAATCAAAACTTTTTTTTCACAATTACGATGTCTTTGTTTCTGTGGATTTTTTTGTCAAATTGGCACCATAATGAGTCTGTTATTGATCCGACCAACAGACGTCTCACACTCCTAGATCAGAGCTTTTTCACTGCCCTCAGAGACACATAAAGAGATTCATTTTCACCAGCGTTTGATCTCACAGATCCACTCAGAGACTGAACGACAGGAGCCGACCAACACACTCACGCTCTCTCACTCGCACACACGCTCGCTCATTTTCTCTCTGTCTCTCACAGGCGCACACAACCTCTCCATACTTTCATTCTCTCCTCCAGGGCTGTGAAGTTCCATCAGAGCTACTTCCTCTCTGATTTTCTGTGTTTCCTGTTCCATAGTGTCTGATATTTCTCATGTCCAACGGCACATCGCAGGTTGAAATTGTTGTCAAAAGTCGCACAAGAGAAGAAGAGAGATATGGGGGAGAAAGAAGATCAAAGCCTGCTCTTTATTTTATTGCATTTGGATTGGATTTGCAGTTTATCAGGTCTACAGATTATATGTAGAATAGATTACTTAAGGGTTGAAATATTTGTTCATAATCATTGAAATATGAGTAAGAGGAATGAGTTATAGGGAATGAGAGAGAGACAGAGACACATGAAGGAGTTAAAATGCACATTCTTCCAGTGAGACTATGTTGCAACCATGACTCTGAATGGAAAATTTACTTGGAATCATTGGAAATATATTTGGATCTTTGTCTCAAACACTCAATATTATTGGAACATACCAGGAAGATGATGGCAGAAAAAAAAGAAGTCTCCCAGCAATTAAAGAGAATAAGAACTAAAATCACACTATAGAGCGAAACTTTCTGACAGTGTGATACTCTTTGGATAATAGCACCGTCTCATTCAGACCCACATAATTCAATCTAATGCAGTTTCAAGACAACAGTTAAGCCTTCAAACACATCCCTTCTATCAGCCAGTTCTGAAGCCAATTAAAGCAACTGTAAGAGAAATATAGCATAATAAAGTCTGAAGAGTTCAAGTTTTTTAGAACAGAGAGAACAGAGAGATGGGAAGATTAAAAAAGATTGATAAAAACTACAAATTCATCACACTCATACACATGAAGGTATGCTTGTTTTTTCTTCATGCTGAGGACTTTCAGGCTATTATTTTCATACAGATCTAATAGTGATATTTTCTATATCCATTAATCGAGGGGTTTTCAAACTTACAGTTTAGGTCAACTCAAACTCTCAGCCAACCCAAAGAACCTCTAGTTTGAAATAAATACATTTGGACACACTTTATTTTAAGGTCCAATTCTTTTGCACTGGAAGCTCCTGTCGTCAAGTCAGATTCCTTGTGTGTGTAAACAGACTTGGTAATAAAGCTTTTTCTGATTTCTAATTTGCAGCTTATTAACAGTTGGTAAAGTAGTTGGGTATTGGGTATGATTGGGTATGTAGAATATGATCGTGCAGAATATGTGCTTTATTAGTAAACAGCCAATATGTTGATAGTAGGCATGCTAGCAAGCAACTAGTTAATATTGATAGTTGGTCCCTTACTAAAGTGTTACCATGTATTTCTTATACATTTCAGTATATTTATTTTTCACTAGGGTGACTAAAACTAAATGGAAAACTATATATTGTGAATTTAAATAAAGCTGAAATAAAACAAAATACAAATATTAGATCAATTAGAAATATTGCATTGACTACTAACTGAAAATGTTTACTGTACAGTGACTTAAGTCCTGATACACATTAAAGGTTTATAAATAATACTAATAAATAAGAATAATATTTTAATACTTGATATTTAGAATCTCTTCTCATGAATCTGGGAAGTATTTTAATGAATATATATTGCTTAATGTCCTGACTCATTTGTACAAAAAGTTCAGATGTGGCAAAGGTACTCTGAAATCCTTTGAGAGGTTAAAGTGTGTGGTCGCATGTCAAGTCAGATGAGTGTCAGACTGCATTTGAACATTTGGTCATTTAAATCGGGATAATTATATATGATCTGACTCAAGTGCATCTGTATAAGGGCTACATATTTGCTTATGTGTGTGAATGCGACTGTATGTTATTTTGTATGACTGGACTCATCTGCCCCTGAAAGCATCTACACATCAATATTTCCTCTAATCGTCCAAAGTCACACTCATTCATGTTCATATTCACACACTCATGTTCATACACACTATACAGTAGATCTATCTCCCTCCAAAGAATAGAGTCTCTTATCAAAGGCATATTAAATCTTGACTAGCCAATAGCCCTGGAGAACGGGGGTCACACAGGGTCGTAAACATTACAAAAACCTAGTGAAATATTGTGTGATTTGAAATCAACAGATCTTGACCCACGTATAATATCATGTGCAAAATAAACGATCTCCCCCTACAGCACACACATACGCGAGACGCTCTCGTATTCACTTGTTATCATTCACATATTTACAGGAGTGAGAGAACGAGACATAAAGTCAGAGGACTGAAATGAAAGAGAATTATTTCTGCACAACATTCCTTCATATAGCTGCAACATGCCAATCTCCTTTACATGGAGGGAAAAGAAGAGTAAAGGAAAAAGAAAAGCAGAGGGAGGGAGGGAGAGAGAGAGATAGAGAGAGAGAGAGAGAGAGAGAGAGAGAGAGAGAGAGAGAGTAGTATAAGGTGCTTTGGGAATTTAGACGAAAGAACATAACAGCACTCTGCTCCATCTGTTATTCATGTTACTGTCTAATGTTGTCTGTCTGAGGCTGCTTCTACATATGCCCTGAACTAAAGCTGCATCTTGCCAGCAGTCGCCTTATATAATGCCGTGCGTCCACAGCGGAGAAGTTAAGAAGAACTGTCTGGATGCAGAGACTGGGATGTGGCCATCTGCAGGATGGCACTTTTTGTTGGATCTAATGTGGCACCTGCAGTGCCGCAGAGAGCGATTTACAAGATACTAGCAAGAGTTTTAAGCCTCTAGGATGAGCTCTAGCGCAAAGGGAGGCGGATCTGAGTACACATCCAAACAGCTTGACATGACATGTTCCTGGGTCAGCAACTATTGTTCTTCATGTACACATCATATCGATTGACCTCTGACTGTTGGGGAAGGGTTAACGTTAGGATAACGTAAAGGCTATGATGGTTTTATGTGGCTCTAAAATAAGCAGTGCAGGCACAAACCCAAGTGTTGCCGACCCTGGAAATGAGCATCGACTGCTATCACAGTCCGGTTCAATCAACACTGAGCCCTTTTGTAGAGCACTTAACCTCAGCTATCTTCAGGTTGTTACTCTGCAGTGTATGGCACTGTAGCATTGTTTTGTTTAGTTGAAAAAATAAAACTCTTAATCAGAGCTTTTACTTGTGTGTATCTGTGTTGTATTTTAGGGTCAAATACTTCAATTTAACCAATTAATTACCAATAGAATTGTGGTATCAGCATTAATAAAGGCCATCACAGCAAAAATAGAACAACAAATCTATGTTTATCTTAATAAACTGTTTAATGCTGCTCAAAGGTGCATACATGTATTTGCACATCAATTTAATAAATAGTCCACATAAATGGTATATATAAAAAAGCAAGAACTCATTATAGGGTATGGCTTTAATATTATGTGTGTGTGTGTGTGTGTTAAATATATATATATATTAAATTTAAATTTAAATTAAATAGGGTAACTTGTAATCTGCAACCTATCACATTGCCAACACTGTATATACTGTATATATATATATATATATATATATATTCACCACACACACACACACACACACATACACACTGGACTAATTTTCTCGACTGAATCTAACAATTGACATAAAAATATTTTATGTCATATTTTGACATAATCTGCAGAAATATTATTCAGTTAATTATAATGAATTTGATTAGGTATTAGGTATATTAGTTTAGGTATTTCTCTACAATACATTTTTTGTGACACTCAGTAAGAAGTTCATTAATTTTAACCCTTTCTTTGGCACTAATCTAATCTTTACATAAATTGTGCTGTTGATAGCATTCAACCTCATCCTAGTGTTATTTTAAGAAAAATGATCAGACAAAAATGTAATGTAATGTATGTGGAAAAAATAAATTGATCAATAATTAAAACTAACATTTTGGTACCAAATCATCTAGCTTCTAATAAGTGACATATTAATTTAAGATGAATCCGCGATCTAGTTACACACTCATCTGCTATCTTAAAATATCTACACATCAATAATCACTCGAAAAGACCAAAACACACTTCCACTCACATGCGCACATACACATACACAAACATATGCAGACTAGTAAGTGTGGTGTCTGTTATCCCAGGCATATTAAATCCCGACTGAGCAATAGCCCCGCAGAACATGGCATGGGGTCACAGTAAACATTACCACAACAACATCAGCTGAAATAAAACCCCCATGGTGAAATATTGTGGCATTTTAAATCAACAGATCTTGACCCACATGTAATATGGTCTGTGCAAAATAAATCTCCCCCACAGCACATACATATATACCAGATGCTCTCGTATTCACTTGTTATCATTCACATATTCACAAGAGTGAGAAAAAGAGACAAAGTTGAAAAAGAAAATGAAAGAGAATTATTTCTGCACAAGACACTCTCATATAGCTGTTGTAAGACCTCAGACATCCTCGAGCAGATCTCAGATCTTCTTACACAGAGACTCTGTTACCCATTCTGAAGTATTTTTCTTTAATATAGATATACTTCAGGGCTTAACTGTAAAACATGTCCCAAAAAAACCTGCAAACCTGTAAAATAAATAGAAAATAAAACAGCGCATATAATATTTTGTGTTCCCAGGGTGAAATTCAGCATTTTCTGAACTGTTCACAGACTATTTGTTACATTTACTTTAGTTTTTTGGAACTTTTTTTTCATTTATTCTTTACCACATTTGTAAAAAAAGAAAAAAATATTTATAAAAGAATCCAATGACTTCCTGGCTAAACCTAGTACAGCATAAGCTTCCTAATGGACCAAGCGGCATTTCAAAATTAATTACTTTGTTGTGATTTGCACAGAATATTGCTTATAACTCTGATAGCTCACCTGGCCATGGCATCTCTTTTAGGATAGCAATTTTGGAAAATCTAGCAATAAAGCAATCTCATAATGCAAGATATGGAAGCACGAATGTTTTCAACAAACTGAGGAAGCTCTGTGAGAAAGGTTTCTGTCTAGTACAAAAATAATCCAGTCATCTGCACAACTTAGTTTTGTTCGCTTATGACCTGCAGTAGCTTTTCCTGGAGTCTTTGCTACAGTATATCTGCTATTAAAACTGTTTTTCAACTCAACCTCAAGATTTAAAACTGGATTAAACTGATTTCAAGACTAGATTACAAAGATTAAAGACTGATGCAACACAGATGGGTCTGTCTTTTCAACACCCTGTTGTTTTAATAATCATTAGGGTTTTTTACCAGCCTCTCAAGCCCTGTGAAGTCAAAAGACTCTCTGCTATTCATTTTGCTCTGGTATCTAGAGTGGAAAAGCGCGACTCAAAGACTGACATTCTGTCCTATCTCTCTCTCTCTCCATGCACTGTTTTAAACTGATCTGGACTCTAGGGCCTGAATTTATCGATTTTTTCCCCCTTCTTTTTATCGGGTCAGGTAAAAAGAGGACTTTTACCAGGACACATTACATGGCCAGGAGCTTTCCCAAAAGATCTTGTGTAGTCCTCTGCTTTGTGTTTTGTGATAAAATAAAATTTTCACTACTGATCTTATACATTGGGAATTTTTTTTATATGTTTTTACATACATCAATGATTCAGATTTAAAGGAATAGTTTACACCCCCCCCCCCCCCCAAACTCATGTCACTCATGTCACTTATGTCATCAATATGCATTTCTTTCATCTTTGGAAAAACTGTTTATGTTCATACAATGAAAATCAATCAATCCAAAATTGTTTGTAATCTTCAAAAAATTATCTTTTTATGTCTTGCAAAAAAAAAAAAAAGACAAAAGGGTTGGAATAACATAAGGTTGAGGACATGATGACAAAATGTAAAAAAAAAAATATTTAAATGTTATACATATTTGCCATTTTTTTAAACAATGACTATCATTGTTGTGCAAATAGCATCACTAAAATTAGTTTAACTACACTTCTGAGTAGGGAGCTTTACTTTATTGATGAAGCAGTGGTGTACTGCTGACAAACACCCTAGCATTACATTTTCACTGACAATATTTCAGCAGGAAAGTTGCTTGTCCAGCTGTTTTGAATCAGAAAT
Source organism: Carassius gibelio (assembly GCF_023724105.1). NCBI lineage: Eukaryota > Metazoa > Chordata > Actinopteri > Cypriniformes > Cyprinidae > Carassius > Carassius gibelio. The sequence goes on from NC_068412.1 coordinate 20,267,589, forward strand.
AGCAAATGTGAATCATTGAGACAGCTCACACTCACAGTAATGGTATACTTAAAAAAAACACACAGAACAAAATGAGCACTGCATGAAGTGGATATTAACCCGTCGTCCTCTGAAACTTGCAAATGCCTCCCATTCTTTGACAGAGATTAAAGGGGTCATATGATGTTGCTAAAAATAACATTATTTGGTGTAAAGCAATGTGTTTAAGTGATTTAAAGTTAAAAAAACAGATTATTTTCCACAGACTGTACATTATTGTTTCTTCTCTATGCTCCACCTTTCTGAAATTTTTACAAAACTCATTGATCGGAAAAGCTAGGTGTCGGGCTCTGATTGGCCCGCTATTCAGTCCATTGTGATTGGCTAAATACCTCAAATGTGTGACGGAAATGTTATCAATCAATCAATCAATCACCTTTATTTATATAGTGCTTTAAACAAAATACATTGCGTCAAAGCACTGAACACTGCCCCTTACCATACTTTGATATTCAAATTTTCTGAGATACTGAATTTGGGATTTTCCTTAGTTGTCAGTTATAATCATCAAAATTAAAAGAAAGAAACATTTGAAATTTATCAGTCTTTGTGTAATGAATGAATATAATATACAAGTTTCACTTTTTGAATGGAATCTACCAGGTAGAAATCTTCCCACATTGTGACGAAGATGTGGGGGCATGTTTAAACAAGGAGTTTTAGGAGGGTATGGATGAGTCTTATCTTTTATAAAGAATATCTCTTTAGATTTGAGACTTTAGTGTTTGCACCTTTAGGTATCTTATCTGTTCCCGGACATCTTGTAACATTCCAAAGAGAAAGAAAAACTTTGTTTCATATGACCCCTTTAAGATTGACTTAATTATGTTCAACACCTGCATGTGCAGGTGTCTCTGTACTGCAGGTAAAACATTTTTTTCAACCAATCAAAAACACAAAATCACTTTAGGCCATTTGCCCTATCCATCTTATTTTGCAATGTGGAATCAAGCTGTTTTCTGTGAATGTGTGAGACTTCCAGCTGATTAGCTGCAATATACCTACAAGAATAACAAAGTGCAGCAAAAGGCAAAACTACTTGCACTATAAACCAATGTACTTGAATACAAAGATAAATAAAAAATAACATGATAAAAAAATATATCAAGCTGCATAAAAGTCTTTTTTGAGGCCACATAAGGTAAATAGATAGACATACGGTGAATAGATTGACATCCAAATACCATGGTACATAAATATGATTACGATCTGATTTTACATCTGGTATTTGCATCTGATACTGTCAGTGTACTATGGTACTGCCACAGTAGGCTGCTTTTTGAAATCCAATTTTGAGAAACTTCTGCTGAGTCATATGTATAGGTTTTTTTAGAAGTGGTTGTGTTTGACAGTATGCACCTGGCAACTGGATAACTTTTAACAACTCACTTTCTCTCCTCATTAAGACACATCAACTGCCAATATAGATTTTTTTTTTTTTACTTCTTTGGAGATTTTTGTAATTTTCAAAATATATATATCATAGTGTAAACATATCTTCCAGCTTATCTTAGTTACCTTTTTTTTTTTTTTGACTTTTTAGTCATTACTTTCATCAAATATGAAAACAAACAAAACCATAGCCTGGACATTTCAGGCAAGACGTTTTAGAAATCTCGGCCAAGACATGTCAGGGAAAAGAGGATGTATAGTCACCCTACCCAACACTGTTGAGTAAATACAATATAACCTGAGGCACAATGCATCTCATAAACCCCCCTTTTAGTCTACTTGTCATTATTTGAATGTATGGTTATGGTGTGAATATAGACTTATGGTTCTTACACAAATTGTTTTAGCCTTTCAATAACAGAGAGGCAGACATCGCTCTCTCTTTCTCTCTTGCGAACTCTCTTTTAATCCATTGCACATCTCATAGGCTCTTCTTTTGATTTATGTCTATTAAGGTACTCATATAGAAAACAACTTATTTATTGATTTGTTTTCCCAAAGAGCCAAAGTCAATCTGATAGTATTGATTCATGCTGTGCCTTGGAAAAACATTAGAAGGCACAAACTGATTCAGTTTATTCTGAGTATCTGAAGGATAGTATTCTTGTTCTGTCTCAAATGACACACATATGAACCTCTGTCTGTCTGGAGCATGTGCATGTATAAGGCTAAGACAGAGTGAATGAAACTAAGTGGGTCAGAGAGTTTGTTCATTAACAGATGGTGTTTGCTTTCCAGTGGCAATAAACAAATGCACTCGGCAGAGCCATAAAGACCTGTGAATATTTGTGTGTCTGCATGTGTTTGTATTGCTAATATGCATGGATGCCCGTATATAAATGAATAGGCTGCTCTCTGATTAAGATTTTGAATGGCGAAGCTGCAGCGGTAATTGGAGAGCGAGGGAAAGGAGCGAGAGAGAGAAAGAGAGTCAACATTAAAACACAGAGTGAATGATTCCAAAACCCCATTAAAGACAAACCACGTCTTGTGTGCAGTGGTCTTCATTATTCATTAATAGTTAATTTGCCAACGTAATTGTAACTGATAGTTTGGTCTCAGACTGACTGTGTTTATTGCTCTCAAGATGTGTGTCACTGTTTTCATATTTAGCGAGTTTAACAGGAAATTTATTGTAAGAGGTGCCAATGAGTTACTCTTATTCCTAATCCTGTAGACTATAATTCTGTTGCACAATAAAATAGACATTTTATTAATTAATCACAACAAGGCAATCAAAACAATGTGTAAATGCAGTATATTTAGCTTGGTGACCTGACCTCTAACCACCAGGGAAACATCTGAATGAAACTGATCACATTGTTTGAGTAATTTGTAATATTTGTTATTTTTATGTTTTGATTATAGATTATACACTTCTCAGTTGTTTTTCTTCACATTTATGTCTAGGTGAAGCGCTTTGATGGGATAGTTTACCAAAAATGAACAATTTGTCATCATTCACTAATGTTGTTTCAAAACGGTTTTACTTTCACACGTCACAGCTGTCCATCCATTTTGCAGCTATTTGCTTTGTATCTAGTGTTTTACTACTGCTTTGTGACCTTATACATTGGTCAATCATCATTCACTCACCCTCATGTAATTCCAAACCAAAATGGATTTCTTTCTTCTGTGGATCAGAAAAATGCCAGGTGTTAGGGAGCATGTTCGAACTGACTCATCTTCTGAAGCTTTGTGAATGGCTTTTTGATTTATTATTTAAGTAATTATTCACAAAGAAATATCTCTCACAGCATATTAAAACTTGTCACACAACAACTGGATACAAAACACGTGAGTATCCCTGACGTCAAACTATGCAAATAATGTTCATTTCTGTGCGTTCATCAATGGTTTCAGAAGACTTGACATAGCACATGATTTGTATGGACATACTTTATGAGACTTTTATCGTGGACTTTAGAACTTGATAGCATCCATCCCCAATGTATGTAAAAGAATTGCATGAAAATGTGTCAAAACTGCATTCGTATAGCACGGAAGAAAAATGTCATATGACTGGAATAAAATGAGGGTGAGTAAATAATGACAGGTGGGTGAACTAACACTTTAAGCTTGAGACTTTCACTTGAGCCCTACCATTACAGCCAAGAGAAAATGTTTTTAAAAGTTCAGTCTATAATGTTGCTAGTGACACGCTATTTTCAGTTCTGCAACAACAAAGGCTTTTGTTGATCAGGGCAGACCTTTGCTGACCTTGTTGGAGACTCATGCCCATGTGTTAACCCAACAAAAATCCAGGCTCTGCAATTTAAAAATGCATCACGTCAGTAGTTTGAGATTGTCTTTGAATTGTTTTTGAAATTCATAGATTTGTTCTGACTGTGAGCATTGCCCAGATAATGAACCATAATGAAGAAAGTAAAAAGAAAAAAAAAAACACAGAACAGATAATGAGCCGTAATGAACAAAAGAACATTGTCTTCGTAAAAACAATTAATCTAATATGGATTATTCCGTTTTAGGACAGTCAGGAATTTCATTACTCTTCTCTCTCATTCCTTTGTTCAATTTTTTAAATAAATCCAACCAGTGTGAGTGTAGCTGCTTCATTATGTCAGTTTCTGGAATCTCTCTCTTTCTGTCAGTTGACTGTTTCTGCGCAACATAGAAACCCATCCACTAGGACCAACGAATGTGCATTTATGTGTGTGTGCGCACGTGTGTGTTTTCCACTACACACAATGGCAACTGCAGTGATAAAAGCTCTGCAGCACTCTCTTTCACATGTCTGCATAAGTGTGTGTGTGTGTGTGTGTGTGTGTGTGTGTGTGTGTGTGTGTGTGTGTGTGTGTGTGTGTGCGTGTGTGTGTGTGTGTGTGCAGGAGGCCATTTCAGTGTCTGTAAGATCTCATACCGGAGTGTCGGAGCTAACAAGCTCCTGCATGGACTGAGAACACTACAAATGGGACACTGCCTGGAGGCTGCGAGTCTTCGCACATGCATGTGTTTGAATGTGCATGAACATACTTCAGTCTGAAGAATATGACATCGAGTGTCTATATTTTGCAGCAGTATATCGTAAAATCCAGAGAAGACTGTCTGTTTGTGTTTGAGCATGACAGAAGTGTGATGTACTGGGGGATGTGAGTGGACTAAGAGCCATTAGCTGCATGTATATTTTGTGTTTTTTTAAAAATCAAACAATTGCTGCCGGCCAACTGGTGGAGTATTCTAGGCTGGAATCATAGGGAAATCCTGACAGAGTCTGCCCTAAAGTAAAAATGTCACAGAGGAAGAGGTTATTGATTTATTACCCTTGAAACTGTCAGAAAATCTGACAAAGCATTGACACAGCAATAAGTGATTAGTGAAATGCCAATTATCCGATACATGCAAACCATTCCCGTCAGTCACCTTCACATTGCAAATACACCAGGCATTCCGCCAGGAAAAAAGCTTCCTTTCAAAACACAAACAAATGATTTATGAACGCAACAAGGGGAAGGAATCCCATTGAAAAAAGCTGATGCTGCAATTACTCATGTAAAATGACAAACCTTTAGTGCCTTTAAAAGGTTCTGTCTTTGTTGAGAGGTACGCTGTTGTATTCAGATGGTGAAACATGATGGAAATCATATTAAAACTCACATTCATATAAACACAGATAAATTACTCTTTACGTGTGTGAAAAGCTTTAAGCTTGGATGGAAGGATGGATAGATAGATTTGCTATTACCTTAAAGGTAAATTTTATAACTTACTCACCCTCATGTAGTTCCAAACCTTTATGCATTTCTTTGTTCTGCTGAACATAAAAGAAGATATTTTTAAGCATGATTATAACAAATTTCAATTCTCATTTACCCCCTTTTGTCTAATGCCAGCAAAACCAATGTTTAGTTTCAAACATTCTTCAAAATATCTCCTTTTGTGTTTAGCAGAACAAAGAAAAATGCATAAAGGTTTGGAGTGTGAGTACATGATTACAGTATTTACATTTTTGGGTAGGGTGAACTTTCCCTTTTAGCATTACACACTTATTGCGTGAAGTGTTTATTCTACTTGACTGTTCTAATAAATTAAATCAGGTCAACTTAACAGGTAGGTCAGCTGATGAGTTAAGACAGTGACTGCAATACAGTTCAATAAATCATTCTAGCTGTTAGCAAGGGTTAGAGTTCAGCTGAGAGTGCTGGAAAATAAAGATATCTATGGCGCTTACATAAATCCTCTGGGTTTCCTGTGATGGACAGAGCTAGGGTAATTTCCAGATCACCTTAATCGTGGCAAAAAAGGAGACCAGATATTTCTGACCTTCCTCATATCAGGCTGAACATGCATGTTTATATGGGTGTCCGTGTGTGAAAGTGTTCCAGTTCATACAGAGCCAGCTGTAGATGTGCATATTTTAACTCTGCTGCATAAAGATTTTTCCTTGCCCTCTCCTTCTTCAAACACACGCCACTTCCTTCCCAAGGGAGAGGGAAGACATATCTTGCCCTCTATCTCTTAATGTCTGTTTCTCTCTCTAATCATGCAATCGACAGGTTGTTTTAAATTAATCATAAATGCAAATCTTCTTCATGCTTGCTTTGCTTTTTTTTCTTTTCCAAATTGCAGTTCACTACAGAGATGATTAGGATGTTTATACAGAGAATTTAGTTGCTTTTAACTTATATAGAGTTAACTGTTTATTTGTGTCTTGCAACGGTTCAATACTAAACCTCTTATTTTCAGGTTTTAACTTTGAAATGAAAGGAATAGCTCATGGAAAATCAAAATTCTGTCATTATTTACTTACTCTGATGTCAACTGAACATACACTAAAGGAAAACTCCATAAAAATAGGGCCTAATGTACTGTGTTAAGATGAAGGAATTTCCGGTATTATTGATTATTCACTGTGATTTAACTGTATTTTGAAATGCATTGCATGAATTGCATTGTGTTTGAGTTTTAAGGTAATGGAAATGTCTGTAAACTTAACCGATAATGTCCTGGTAGAAAATTACCAGTACCTTTTTTATTTATTTACCTTTTTTTCTTACAGTGTACGGAAACCAGACTCTATCACTGAGGAAACAGATAAGGTCTCACAATAGCGACCTTTTTTATCACAGTTGTGACATTATGGCTCACATTTGCAAATGTATTTCTCACAATGTGACTTTAATTCTTATTTTAAACATATCTTTATTTTTTAATTTGAAGCAAAAACTGGCTTCCGTACAAACCTGTATGGTGTTATTTATTCAGTGAAACACAAAAAGAGATTTTGCATAATCTTTTCCATACTCCAAGACTTTTTAAAGACCAAAAACTCCACAGAACTACTCCACACTACTTACAGATTCTGATGTGACTGATTCTGCTTCTTAGATCCTTATGTCGTCCATCAATCTATTCTAGATATGAGTTTGGGCAATAGCACCTTGATAAACTTCCAAATTGGGACACAGATGACTCAATTTCCTGCAACACAATAATGCAGTCAAACATTAAAACATCACTGGTATTTATGAACAATATTGTGGTATAACATCATACCAATATCCTTGTGGTATCATGTTTGTAAGATCTTCTTTGTTCATAATTTCTGTCAGTTTAGGAGACAGAAGTAAACCTGACAGCAATTCTATGCAAACATATTAATCAAACAAATTTTGATTTAAATGTGTATATTTTGGTACATTGTATAAATGTTGATTTTGAACTGACTGACACACCCCAAATCTTTAAAGCGTCTATAGCTTTGTGTAAGCAACAATCTAAAATGTAAGGTGTTAAAAATTCCCTCCTTCCCCTCCCTCCACTGAAGCTCTGAAATCTCATTCGCATCCGAGTTTAGATTTAAAAGATTCCACGTCAATCTACCTGGCTATCTTTGACACCATTTACATCGAATACCATTTCTTATCATGTGTTTTCAAAGAATTGATAGTGGAATTAGATAGCTAGAGTATAAGGCAATAACTATCTAAATTTGCATTACCATATTCTACAGTGCTTTTATGACATTTCAGTTGTGGTCACAATGCCCTGCCAGTATATGGAAAAGTAATACATTTCAGATTCTTCACGATATATGTGTCAATTATGTTTAGAAGGACAACGGGGAGAGTATATGCTAAAAGTTTAAGGAAACTCAGTCGTTAGATTAATGTCTTAAGATTAAGACTTATCAGTGGTTATCATTTTGTTTCTGTATTTAACATCTGTCTCTCACTGATGTGACGGCAGACGAGCTTATCTGTTTTCCTGCTTACATATTAATATGAAAAGATGCAGTCTCGACTGCTCCAGATGTCTCTGCTCGCGGATACCCTCGGGGCCATCGCTATACCCCGCGCGCGCTCGCACCTGTCACACACTCTGCTCCCGAGCTCGATCCAAGCCGGAGTGAGTGAGTGAGCGCGTGTCACTCAGCGGCTCCACCCCTCCGGTAACTACACCCAGCTCAGAACCGACCGAACCCGCACATCAGACACATTCACCGTTACACAGGTATCCCCCTAAACGTCGTTATCGTGGCGAAAAGTTTTTTTAGGTGTTTATGTTGGGATTTTAAGGGAACTTACGTGGACTCGCTAGGGTCTAAAGGGTAAAAAAAAGGGAGGATGATGAAGATGAAGGATGCATTGGGGTTCGAGTCGTGCTGGACACTGTTTTTTGTCTGTGCTCTCGTGCCGCTCCCAGCGCGCTCAGATATTACTTGCACCTCGTGCTTCGCACCAATACGCCGGAATGAAGCGCACGCGAAGACAACAGCTTTTATCAGCCGTGATTTTGGAAGTGCACCGGACGGCAGCACCGCTAAAAACTGGAAATGGAGACTTGATGGAGCTCAACTTTCCTCCGAAGCGCACAAAAAGTCTTCTTTGGTGTCCTGGAGAGAGCAACTGCAGAACGCGCACATATCCAGAGCAGAATGGACGAGCCCAGCTGAAGAAAAAGACGGAAAAGTTTATCCAACAAAGGAAACCCAAGTGGGCAAGAGAGAAAAGCGCAGTCTGTTTCCGTCTGACAGCGCGGCCGGTTCTCGGTTCGAGTTCAGGCGTACCGGCGGAGTTGACGGTACCGGAAAGAGCCCGAGGCAGAATGAGCCACACCTGATCACGTCCAGCTTTGCGCTGTCCGGAGATTCGGCTCATAATCAGGCCATGGTGCTGTGGTCCGGACACAACAGCAGCGTGAGTGTTAACTTTAGCCAACGTAGTTCTCTTGAAAGGACAATACTTGGTTAATTGTTACTTATATACAGTTATAAAGTTAAAATGGAACAAGTGGGATGTCTTATCTGTAGTTTTGTATTGTGATGGCTTTGATATTCTGCAGTAGTTCACAGGCAGGACTGGTGCGCGGCAGCTGCAAAACCAGCGCGCGCACGCGTGCGTCACCTTTTTTGTTTATGAACGGAGACTGCAACCAAAGCGTACCATCCAGGTAAAAAAAAGCGCACTTGCTCAAGCATTTGAGCAATTGTAAGTCGCTTTGGATAAAAACGTCTGCTAAATAAATAAATGTAAATGTACATTTGACAGACCACAAATTAGGCAGTGAGAACATAATCCACAAATCAAAAGAACAGTCAATGTTTCTTAAATGAATGTGTACTTTCCAGAAAGAATTATATTGATATTGAAAGCCACCAGTTCTCATAACACCCATTCAATTATTTATCTGTTATTCTCATGATCTCAAAGCATGTTTGAGCATTAAAGTCTTTTATTTTTATTGTCACTATTGTGCTCATGCTCAACTTTCTCTGAAATTTCTCTTCAACTCTTTGTTTAAATGGCGGATTTGAAGATTTTAATGTAAATGAATGCTGTATGAAAGATTTCGTATGGAGATTTGCTACTGTATGTATTTTATGAGCAACACATTTTAAAGAAGAATTTTTGTTCTAGTGTCTCATGACTCAAATATTTCTCCTCATATCTGAATTTGTGCACTTATATTTGTGCTTCCTTACCACAGACTATGCAAAAAGAGTAGGATGTCAAAATATGTAGTATTTATTAAACTGTAGGCAAGCAATACCCAGATGACCTACTGTATCTGCTGAGATAATGAAGGGTGCAGCTAGTGGACACTTTTCTGTCCCATAAGGCCACAGTAGCTGAGAGAAGTGAAAAAAAAGAAAAATGGTTCAGAATTGCGAGCTTTGTTTTGCAACTGCATTATTTTGCAGTTGTTGTCAGTAAATCATATGTCAAAAGACAATGTCAATGAGATGCAGTTTGTTCGAATCCATCGTATATTAAGTACGTACAGGATTTTGGACACAGCTTTCGTCTCATCACCTGTGGTTTGATGCATACTTCATTAGGGCATCTGTTCTGAGATGCAGATGTTTCAGAAGAACCTGCCAATAAGAGCACAGTTCAGAAGAATGAATTGATATTACTTTAATATGACTGACAATTATCTGCCTGCACTACTTTTCTTTATAAACTATCAATTTCTTTCCTCAATAATCTACTTGCTGCATCTGCTATATATCTACATCTCTAGTGCCCAGGGTGCTCTGTTTGTATATCTCCATATGCTGCTGTGTTTTGAGTGTGAACCTATTTTTTGTAACCCAAACTCATTCCTTTTCCTTCACAATTTCCGTGCCTCATCTGAAATATAAATGACCGACTCTGTCAGCAGACTTTTAGATTGGCAGGGTAATACCTGCAGAATTTATGTGTGCGTGCGTGTTTCTGCAGTGCTGCTGATGCCATCAGAGTATCTTTCACCGAACCGCATGAGTGATGTTTCATGATGCCACAGATGCAAACTGAACGTCAGAGAACAGATAGCATCCACGCAAGCTCTTTCTGTCTCTATCTCGCCTTGGCATACACACATTTATTGCACTGCACACAAACATTCACAGTATTGATTTGACACATTTGACACAGCTATACATAACGAAGCACTAAATTGTTTAAAGAATTGCGTTCAAGGATATATTTTAAAAAAGCAGCATACAAAATTGTGACGTTAAATGAAAAATGGGGCCCATATTGTATTTTCTAAAGATCCGTTTAGGAAATGATGTTAGCACGAGAAGAGATGACACCGGTAGCCTCTCAGCGGCAAGCAACAAATGAAGCCCTCTGTCATGCCAGTTTTCATCAAATGTGAAACCTTTCCCGTTGCTTCCTGTAGACACTCTGTCTTATTACCACACAAGTGATAAAGCTAATGTCTGGCCTTTCGCACCTCTGTTGTACCCCGCTCAATCACTGACACGCACACATACAAATGCTATTTACGCACTAAGACGCATAGGTAATAATGGTGCTGCTAATTTTTACTCTTATTATAGTGCAGCCTGTGTTAAATACCCTTGTTTGCTCCAGAAGGTGAGAGCAGATGGACAGATACCTGTAGAGTAGGATACAGCTACACTCAAAGGTGTCACAGAGAGCATGTTGCAGCCGTGCATGTGTGTGTGATGACATCACGGAAGAATTAGAGACTTTACAGGTTATTACACCATCTTAAAGGGATAGATCACCTAAAAATTGAAATTTTGCCATAATGTCAATCTTTGAATATCTTTGAAACACATATATTCAGAGGTCCTTTAATAATAAAAGTCTATATAATCAAACCTTCCATAAAGGATGAAAAATAATCTACATTAATTTAGTTGTTTAATCTGACCAATGAACTATTGTCTTAACAATTGTACTACATAACATTCATTTTTGTCAATTCGAATGTGTTTGTTTACTTAATGCAATTCAACTCATTTAACAATTAAATTTGTCAGTAGTACAACTGATTTCTTCTTTAGCAAATTTGTTAAATTAGTAACATAATAAATTTTTATAATAGCCATATACAGTATGTAGTCTTATAGGACACTTAAAATGTTAAAAGCATATCCAGGATATACTTTTTAATGGTTGTACTGTAAATACTGTAGGCCTCGACTCTTGACACACAAACCCCAAGGATGGTGACAATCCAGAAATGTAAAATGTAAGCTCTTTACCTCACAACACAACAAAACAACACAATTCATAAAAGAAAATAAAAAAAGCAGACAGAAAAATTATATTCTTATGCAACCACATTCATGCAGGGAGCTCACAAACCCATAACATTTCATGAAATATGAAATTCCTCATTCAGATAACTGTGTTAACTCTTTTGGTCTGACAGCGTAGTTATAGTTTCAAGAAAATTATGTTTCTTAGTATTTGATACTCAAAAGGTTTCATAAATTGTAAAACATGCAGTTGCTTATATTACATTGTATATGATGGAATGGATTTATTTCAGTTTTAATATAACTAGATTACATTGCCAGGTGCTCATATTAGACAATGCAACAGACATGACTCTTTTTAATGCTTTAAAATGTGACAATTTATATTAATTAAATAATACATTCACATTTATATAAAAACACATGGATCTAGTATGAGTGACTCAAGTTTGTTTATTTGTGATGACGTTGCAGGGTGTTTTGAATTAATGCATTATGTCAAGTTAAGTGAACATTGGACTGTAGGCAAGTAAAGCCAACATTATGTAGAGACTCTACCAATTGGAACACAGCTACAATTTACATTTCATGATGATACTTGTTTGGCTTATTCTGTACGGCTTTTAACTAGAGTAACGTTTGCCTGTTTGAAGCATTTGCTATATTTTGATGTTAGTGGCTTTAGCGACCAAATTGATCCGTAGCGTTCAGCAGTTTTCCTGAAGCAGAGTGAGTGTGTGTGTGTGTAAGAGAGAGCAAGAAACTGTGTGTTCTGCTGAAAGCGTACTCTCTTAAGCCTAATGTCACTGAAAGCTGAAAGCTTTCACTTTTGATTCACGGCAATGGAGAGGCTGTTTGGCCGCTTTCTCAATTGTAAAAACAATCAATGAAAATCCATAAAGATGATGGAAATGCAAGAGAATCATTTTGTGGCCCCTGCTACGCTTGCCCTTGGGTCCACATCCATAGTTTGCCCTCCAAAGTCCACGATGACATTTTCTCTGAGAGGAGCCCCCGCAGAGCAAGAAATCATTGTGAAGGTGGGGTTTATGTGTTTTGTTGTCTAGACAAAACAGATCTTATGCAAATGTGGCTAAGGAAGCACATCTCCAGGGGAAGTCTCTCCACAGGAGTTTGATTGTGATCGAGCAGTGATTTTAGCGTTCTAAAGAACTCTCCGACCTGCTGTGAGAGAATCGCAGATTATGGCTGTACAATCATAGGTTGCGCAGGGTTTATTCTGTTTGCCTGTCTGTTGCGCTGGAGTTTCATGTTGATGCTCTGCTGATGCCCTATAGGAAGATGGCAGACAACTACGTCCAAGTGAGGACTTGTGCATGTGTTCATGGTTCATGTGGTTTCAAGGGTGTGTGCGTGCATGTGTTCGTGTGGGTATTCATGGCCTGTGGAGAGAATGAGGGATGTCCTTGAAGAGTTTGGCTGTCCATCCAAATGTCTACACATCCTCCAACAGTTTCATTCTGGAGTGACAGCCAAAGTGGTTGTGTGTTTGTGTGTGAGAGCGAGTGTATGGTCATTTGTGTGTGTGTGTATGTGTGCGCATCCTCTCTATCTCAGGGCAGCAGAGTGGCTGAGCTTGTAGCAGTAAACACTCTGACTCGGGGACACATCAAGCCTGGTTAGTTTTAAAGGACTTTTCAATATTAGGCTGGTTTGAGAGGATGCCAATGTTTTGGTTTTGCAGCAAGTGACTTTTTATAAAAGTTTCCCAAAAGAAAGTGAGTTTTATTTAAAGAGTACACATCTTAAAATGTTTTTGTACAGTCTAAAAAATATGGAGAACATCACGATGGAGCAAATAAATGCTGCTACCCACCTATAGACAAAAAGGATACTAAAAAATTATATATTTTATATGATATAATTTAAAAGAACTGTTGTAGAATCTTTTAATATTTCATTTATTCCTGTGATACCAGCTGAATTTTCATTTTAAATTACTTCAGCCTTGAGTGTCACATGATCCTTCAGAAATCATTTTAATATGCTGACTTGGTGGTCAAGAAATGTGCATAATATATTTGAAGGAACTGTGATAGATTTTTTTTTTTTCAGGATACTTTGATGAATAGAAAGTTCAAAGGACAATTATTTATTAGAATGACATAGAAATCTTTTGTAACAGTAGAACTTTACAGTCACTTTTGATCAATTTAATGCATTCTTGCTGAATAAAAATATTAATTCCTTAAAAGAAAATATTACTGACCCCAGACTTTGAACAGTAGTGAGTATAAATCATGTCTTTTTAGTTCCTTTCTTCCTTCCTTTCTGCAATTCGTGCAAAGATGATGAAAGATATAAAAAGTTTCAGCAAACTATGCTTTAATACAAAAATGAAGTTCTCTGAAGTTCATGTAATCTAAAGTAGAGTAGTTACCTCGTGTGACATCAACCTGTTTTCTGATAATATCTATACAAGTTGTGTGGAGGGGCATTTAAGAGCTTCAGTCCCTCTGTTATTGACAGCAAGTCATATCCGTTTATCTACATTACTCTTAAGAATAATATGTTCTAGTGAATCTATGCACATTCTGTCTTCTATAATTTGTCAGTTAATGTGCAGAGCTGCTTGCATAACCTCAGGATTTATACTCTCAAACCCTGAAATCTCATAATCATTATTAGAATCTACCAGAGCAATGTGAATATATTTTGTTAAACTCCATGTTTTACAGATTCATGTATTGTGCCACTAACTAATCATTTTAAAATCATATGATTTATGAGACAAAGCCATTCTCAAAGTATAAGAATATCCAGTACCAATAAAAGTTTGAAACTGAAATAATTTGTCATTTGCTCAGCACAGGGATTTATATACAAAGTGGAGGGAAAGTGAAACAAACAGCCCTACTTTTAGCATTTCCACAGCCGAGGATTATAATTATCTGGAATTAAAGAATTCTTTCTCCTGTCATTGTAAAAAATGTTGTTGTAAAGCTTGGCAATCGTATATTAGAGGATTACATGTACAAATCTAGTAGTGGTTCCTTGAAGCAATCCTTAAACCTAAATAATTAGACTTCTTTTTATATTCCTGATCTTCTTTGCAGGTTATTCTGCTATATGTGCACATTTCCAAAGCTCCATCACTCAGATATTTGCTGAAACTCACAAATGTGGTAGAGATGGTAAGTTCAGTCAAGTTCAAATTTCTGGCCGTCACTTCTGTAAAGGGGACTGCAATATAACACTTTGGGCTAATTCATTCTGATTATTTGTCAGTCTGAGTTTTTTGTGTATCGATAAATATTTTCTCCTTTGAATTAAAAGGTCAACTAGTAATACATTTTACCTTTACCGAGGTGGGAAAACTAAACTGGCTAAAGCTCATCACTATATTGAATGCATTAAAAATGTCCTTGGTCTTTCTATAGCCCTTTATTTCTGTAGCATTCCATGCAAAACGTATGAAATCTGAGGTGCAGTTTTTTGTACAACCAAAATCCCAATAACACCCAGAAAAAAAAGAAAATGTAGAACTAGGAAAATGGCCATGAATTAAGCATAATCAGCTTAAATGGCACCCATTAATGCACAGTGTACTACTGGGTGTCATTTAAGCTGCTTATGCCTAATTTTCTTCAATCTCCTTTTTTGAGTCTGTCAATATGAATGTGAGCAACCCAATGGTAATATAAATTATATCCATGCATCATGTCATTTTTATAACATTTTATATTAATAATTCTGCAGTACTAATAATATTGGGCTATAAAGACCGATGGAGATTTATGCACATGTAAGATTTGTGATTTCTTTTTCCCAGATGAAGTTGTATGTGCTGACAGGGCACATCTCCACTACATGCATTTTTTCTGGCATGCTCCAGGTTTAATTTAAAACACTTGATTATATAATCAAAAAGACTAAATATGCATTTAGTATTAAATATTATATTCATACGGTCATTGCAGATTGTGATTAGTGCGCCGACATATACAGCGCAACTGTGCTCATGGCGACCCGAGTTTGATTCCCATCTCAAGGCCCTATGGTGGTCCTGCTCTCCTCTCTCTACCCAATACTTTCCTGTCATCTCTCCACTGTCCTGTCTAAATGATAAAACAATATAAAAGCTAAAACAATACAACTTAAAAAAAGCATAAGTAACAGTACAAATATGACCATATATTTAATAATGATAGATGTAGATACATTCACTTGAACTTGTGGAAAATAAATATTGTAACTAATTTAAGTAAAAGTGTTAGTAAACATTTTATTTTGATGGTCCCCCAAAGGCAATTATGTCCACTTATTCTACTGACCCTAAACCTAACCTACTGTAACAGGCTAGTGATACTCTACTAATGACTAATGAGAGTTAGTGATCACTTTATTTTAAGGTCCATTTCTCACTATTTACAAACCAGTAACTACAACTTTTGCCTCAATAAACTCATAATTTGTTGTTTTTTAGTTGTTAGTAGGTAGTTAGGTTTAAGTTAAATTTAGTTAAGTTGAGGTATTGGATAGGATTAGGGATGTAGAATATGGTCAGACTATAAGTACTAATAAATAGCCAATATGTTAATAATAGGCATAGTAATTAACAACTAGTTAATAGTAAGTATTAATTTATATGCTGAAGCGTAACCAAGTTAGTTAACATGTAGTTGCAAAGTTACTTACATTCAACAGGATATTTAAAGGCGACCATTTAAATAAATGGTCACAGGAGAAATCATTTCCCCTCAAATTTACAGTGGTGTCCCACAGGTGCAGCTCATCACAATAATTGTGTCATGTTCCACCAGAGGGTGTCCATATTCTTTCTTTTTCATGTATAATTATATATTTATTGGTTTAAATTTGAAATTTCACAAACTTTTTTGTGTGTGTGTGGATTTTTGTTTGCCTATAATAAATGCAAAAAATCAAAGTAACATTATATCAAATAATTTTATATAACATATTACTTTATATAATACAGAAATGTTGTAGATTATAAAGTCTCCTAATATGTTTGAGGCCACTGCATTTCTCAATAACAAACTATGCTCAATAATAATAAGATATGTGAAAGCGGCCATGTACCCTTCACATTCAAATATATGCAGACCAGTGACCTGTTTTTCCCTCCAATGGGATTCACAGTGACTGATTTATTCATTATGAGCTGCTATCCATGCTTTGTCACAGTACTGAATATTAATGAGCATGCAGATTAATTGTGGTTATTGTACACTTTCCCGGGATGTAGAGAGCAAGTGTCAGAAGTGACCTGGAGATGGGAGATGAGAGCATTTGTCATTGGTCTTTAGAGAGAGAGTGTGAGTGTGTGTGTGTGTGTGTGTGTGCGCGCCCGCGCCCGCTTGGCACTGATGTGTGTGTATGCCTGTGAATGTCTTTGAGACCTGTGTGTGTCCGTGTGTGTGTCTAATTATTGGTCTGTAGAGAGTCAGCTTGTCTCTCTGTCTTTTTAATTAAAGGCAGAGGCAGCGGAGGTCGAGTGGGTATCCAGACTCTAGAGAACCGTGGTGAAAGACATGGAGAAGAGCAAAGGAAGCCAGGGAACTAGAAACAAAGGAAGTCAGATCAAAATAAAATAGCATAACATAGAGGTCACACGAAATTTAGAGAGCAAGTTATTATAACCCAGTTCTGCCACAGAAAGGAAGTGACATCACAGAATCTGTGTTTGCAGGGAGCAGATACGTTCAAGTCAAAGTTAAATCCCTTGAGTGTCTTTAATGTTAATGATGCAACCTTTGCTGACTCTCTTTATTTTGACTTTGTTCAGATGACAGCTCAGTTCAATCTATTTTTATCTCAATGGCAGAACTTTCTCTCATATTTCTAGCCCTTTAACCCCAGTGACAGCTTGCGTTAATGTTCTGTGGCAGGCCTGAAAAATAAATCTCCTCTAAAAGGCTACATCCTTTTAAAAATGACTAACACCTCTGTTTAACATTGTGTGGAGAAGGGCCATGAATATTTACCGCTTTATATGGGCCAATAATCTCACAGCAGGTTTTTCAGGGAGCTAAACAGCTTATTGTTCATCTAATACTTTTAACATCAATTTTTTATTTCAAAGACAAAAACCAGAGCTCTTCTCTTTTTCTTCATATTTGTTTCTGTTCATTCTTCACATGACGTGCTGCGTGCATCGTTTAGTTTCTCCTCAACAGGCATTATAAAATAAATGGTCTGCCTTTCTATTTGCTTATTTTTTGTTGTTGTTTCAGTTAAATAAAAATGCCATAGATGAACATTAAATTTCAGCTCTGTTAAACTAGTTTACACAGCCAGGGGGTGCAGTTTCCTTTGCTTTTTCATAAAAGAAACAATTTCAGTTAATTAAAAAAATGCCAGTGGTCTGCAGTTAGGAGAATTATTATAATAACATATATTGTTCAACTTAAGCTTTTAATTAAAATATGAAAAGCTTAGCTTAACCTTTAAGTTAAAGTGGTTTCCATTTATTATGCATTCATGGATTCACTAGTTCATGAAAGTTTAGAACACAATTTAGACTAAATATCTTGTTTATCTTTGTAGAATATAATATAGGATAACTACATTATAGTTCCATATCACTATAATTTGATTATCTAGGCTCATGTGTCAGGTTTGGCTCATCTAAGAATGTTATGTATACTTTTTATGTTTTAGTCACTAGAAAGTTTCTTTTGTAGACAATGAAGACAGCACCACCTATTTGTGTGGAGGCACAGCACTGGCTTTCTCCAGGTGAATAGTTGAGATCTGTATCTCATAGGGTTCTTCAGAGGTTTTATTGTCTTTAAGGCACCCTGGATTCACAGGACAGACAGCCCTATTCTTATAGACAAAGAAACACTGAAAGCACATTGATTTTCTGAAGGAGAAAAGGCTCCTTTCTTTAATGGTAGGCTCTATTTACTGCTTCTTCTTTTTTACATACAGATACACCCATACATCACATGTACACACCTGCTCCCTGAAGGCGTTAGTCTGAAGCGGTTTACTCACTCCTGTGTAAAACATGCCTGGCACCAGTGAAACTCAGCAGGACTACAATTGTATTGTTTTAAGAAAATAATGATTTTATTTTTTAAAGAAAACAAATGAGTGTGTTTAGTTATGCACTTACAATGAAAGGGGCCATTCTACTAAAGTGTTAAGCAAGCATTCTTAAAGAACTTACACTTGTAAAAATTATGTTTGATGAATTGTATGCTTTAAATTAAATTAAAATGCTGTATGATTGCACAGATATAAGTATATAAGGGCATTTGTGTTTGGCTATTGTAACCAAGGAATAAATGGCTCAAAATCTCTGAAAGTCCAAATTAATTTCCCTGGTAATCAGCAGAATGTCTCAGTTGTCCAGAATATTTATTAAGGCGTAAACAGAGCACTTTTAACTGCATGTAATCATTACATGGGGTGAGATAAAGCCGTCAAGAAGACATGCACTCATTTATCATTTGTATGTTAAGCTAAATTGTATACTTGTAAATACATTGTCATTGTCACTTGTGAAAACCTACCTCTGTAATTTAAAAAACGTGTATTGCTACACCTTAAAATATTCAGATTTTCATTAAGATATCATTTGGTTATTTATGTACCTTTATTTCAATTGAGACCATTCTCAAAGATGAGTTTCTAAGAGGACATAGCAAAACAAGTACCAAAAGTACAAGACGATGACTTCATGACTTGTTTGTGTATGTATGTTTGTTGGCAGAAGCTCATGTGCTAGTGACTCATCAGAAACATGTCATGACTGAAGATACAAGGAGTTTTGCAACCGGAAGTCTGGAATTCCTGCCCAGGTCTCGAAGCTGTAGAAAAGTCTAAATCTAAATTATCAATAGAAAGAGTGAAAAACACAAGCATTGTATATATAAACCCCCCAAAATGTGATGCTCAAAATATGCACAAGATATCTAAGTTTGGTTACACGTAAAGATTTATATGTGTGTGTTTATGTGTATGCTGCTTACATGAAGGTTTCTTTTTATATCGGGCAGTAAAATAAACCTCCCAGCTGTTGGCAGTGTTATGAAGGCTGCTGCTCTCAGCAGAAACTTTATGCACTGTGTGTGTATGTGTGTTGTGTATGAATGTGTGCGCATATGTGCACCTGCTTGCGTTCTAACTGGGGATCAACTCAGAGCGATGCGTATGAAGGTCATGTATATATACACATATATATTCATATGCAGATGTGTACTTGTGGATTATGTTTAAGGAGCTGGATAATGTACAGAGTTTTTATTATGGCCCTGTGTGGCCCCCAGGCTTTCTGGTGAATAAACACAAAATAAGATCCAGAAGTGTGTGAAAATGATTGAAATTTTCAGCGAGGCAGAATCGAGCAATGCAATGATTTGTGGATTTTCCTAAGGCAAAGCAGTGAGCATTAATAAAACATAAATATGAATAAGTATTCTCCTTTTCTAGGTATGTGTATGCGTGTGAGAGTGCACATCTTTTGCTTATTTGACTGATGAGAAAACGCCTCTTGCCCCAAAGCACAAACTCATTCTTGAAATTCATCTATTGTGTGTATTATCCCCGTAAACTGTATTTCATGCTATGAGTGTCTGCATTTCAAATCACTCTGTGAGAACTCCGACACACTTGCAAACACAGAGGGTCTTTCATTTACCTTGATGGTTTATCATTGTGAGTGTAAAGTGGTATGATACCCTACAGCCCCAAATAAAGCACCGGACACAAACAAGCAAATATATTAGCGCAAATGTATCTAAGATTTGATTACTACCGCAGAATTTATGATACTAATGCACGCCTTCCATTCAACCTCCATTTTTGCCCTACCTCGTTATGCTATTTAGACATGCGGAGCATATGATAATACAGCTGTATTATATTAAAATGAACCACTTTAAAAAAATCAATTCTACTTTTTCATCCCATCCCCTCCCTCCAATTTGTAACATATTTTAATGCCTTGAGGTTTATTGATTCACGCAACAGCATCTAAACATGATACTCGGAGAGCACTAGAAGACAGATTGAGGAAGGAAACACTATAAAAGGGAATAAAAGCGGGGGAAATAAAAAAGTGAGGAATGCTGGATTAATATTCCACACACTCCAAGCACACATCGAAACGGATTGTTTCAATTCCACTAGAGTTAAACTGATATATTATGCCCAGTCTGTTCATGATCACTGGATTTATGAGAGGATAAAGATTCCTCGGTCCTTTGTATTTTATTCAAATTGTGAGCATAAATTTCAGTTTGGCGCTAATTCAGAGGGTGTATTACAGTACACAGAAACAAATTAGTGCCAAAAACAATGAGATATGAGCTGCGAAGTCCACCAGAGAGAAACAAAAGTCACAGTGTGCTGCGAGACTCCTTTGAGAGCAGAATCACAATGAACGTGTTTCTCTGCTCTCATAGAAACAGTATTGCAATGGAAAATTCAGTGCTTTACTCTGACTGCATTTTGCTGTTGGAATGCCAGTGGAACAATGAGCAGGTAGTTCCATTTCATTTCACCATTTTAATTGAATTCATCTGAGTGTTTGAAAACAAAGTCTCTGACCGAAAAACTGACACAGAACGTACAGACTTTTTAATCACCTTCCCATGTTAATGTGATTTTGTTGTGTAGGGTTTCGGAAACAGTTTTAATTATGGCCTTCATCATTTGCAGTAAAATTTCCACTTAAAATGGGTCTTCTTGATTTCTTGATTGTCTGTGTTTACGGTCCCAGATTGCCGCTGTTTGCTTTCAGGTACAAGCGTGGTTTGCTTGGTTATTTTTTGTCTCAGACAACCTGCTGGGGAATTATGAGCCTCTAGTCTGTTTTACTCTCCAATAGGGTTGATTGCTATACCAACACTAAAAAAAAGTAATTTGGCAAATATCGTTACTTGGCCTAGTCAATAATGTTCCACTCTTTAGCATATAGTTTGGCATGTCAGGCTCTGTGACTTGAAGCATGAAAGTGAATGTGTTAATGTGTGAGATTCATTAAATGTGTTATGTTTTTCAGCACATTTATCTTTTGACGTTAAAGCTGTTTCATTCTGTACCTAAAAGAAAATGTACAAATAAAATCCAGATGGGATTAACAAATCTAAAGTCATATGCACTTTTTTTGTTTGGTGGGATTTGTCATCAAAGCTCAATAAATATTGTATTATTATAAAAACATTACTTAAGACAATGTAAATGTAAATACTAGTTGTTATTTACTCATTGCAGCTTTGCATTGGATTGAATTAACTGGAGAATTGAGTTGCAAAAATCAACTTTTTTTTTGTAAGCATTGCAATCAAGTCCAACACATACACATTATTAGGTGTGTTAATGTGCTAGTGATGAGATGAGATAATCATGAATTATTGACATTATTTGACAGTCCTACAGTAGTTTCATTTAATTTTGCCTGAGGCTGTTTATTTGTTGCTCAAGATGTTGATTTAGTTGAGATGCCAGAAGCTGGTATTCTACTGAATACCAAATTTTGGTATTGATGCAAAAATACTCCCCAGTTCAAGTTGCATTTAGTTAAGCCAGGAGCGGTATCATTTATGTTCTGTGGCTAGGAATCTAGAAAACCCTCACAGGCCTTATTCTTCTCTTAGAAAAAAGAAAGAATACACCATTCTATAATGGCTTCAAAAGAAAAATGGAGAAAGTAAGACTTTCAGTCAACAAATTGATTTAAAATGTCAACCTGTCCCACTCCATATATTATTTCATTTTTAATAAGTTATAGCTTAAAAGCTGAAGTTTACAAGTGTATCATAATTTTCCATGAGTGGATTTTGAAAGGCTTATGGTCCTCTTTGAGAATAGCCTTGAGTCTTCTTCAAAATGTCATGGTCCACAACAACATAAACAACAAAAAAAAAATGAATAATTTAAACAGGATAGTAACTTGGAAATAGTAATCAATGGAGGGGAAAGTATTCAAACATTTTATGGTGCTTATTTTTGAAAAAAAAAAAGGAAAAAGGTGCTTACTATGAATAGTTTTAAGAATTGGTCAAACATATAAAAATCTGCAGAAATATATATATATATATATATATATATATATATATATATATATATATATTTTTTTTTTTTTTTTTTTTTTCTGTATTTATTTGGGGGTAAACATGCAGATTGCTGACCTCCAATGAGTTTATAGCAATATGGGAAACATGAAAACATGAGCATGCAATGTGTGTTGTAATTCTGCAGGCATCTGTAAAGGTTTCTGTGAAATTCTGCAGGCACAGATGCTATACTGATATACTTATGATTAAAAAGACTATTAAAATAAACTATTGTTATTCAAGCAACTTGGTACATATTACTTTGGTTAAATGAAAATTACTTAACAGAAATGTAGGATCTTATTGAATATGGCTGGAACACATACTGTACACTGTAAAAAAAAAAAAAAAAAAAAATCTGTAGTTTTTACAAAATAATCTTTGCAGCTGTGGTTGCCAGAATAATTTTGTAAAAAAAAAAAAAACACAGGAAAAACCTTAAACACATTTACAGTATAAAGCTGTTCACTTTTTTTCAGTGTACATTAACGTTGGAATATTCGGTTGCACTTTATTTTACAGTACGTATACTAACATGTACTTATAGTGTACTTACAGTGTATTTACTAAGAAAGTTCTGGTAACACAAGGTAACTACATGGGGTAGGGTTAGGTTTAGGGGTAGGTTCAGGGTTACCTAGTTATTACATAGTTATTGTAATTACTATAATAAGTACATAGTATGTACATGAGGAACAGGACTGTAAAATAAAGTGCTACCGAATATTCTGTATTAATAAATTATGTGATCATATATTTAATTACAGTTTAACATTGTTAAATATTTGGCCACACAATTAAGGTTCAGCAGATATTATGTCATTTTAATGTTGGAAAAAAGAATTATAGGCCAAAACTGGTTGCTCATATTACATGTCTTTTTTTACTGTGTCTTTTTTTTTTTTTTTGTTTAATATGAAAATATACACACACGCAGTACACTTTTAGTCAGTCCTACTGTTTTTAATGCTTGTAGGCACCAGAGTAAATGTCCAGTTTGAGAAGAAGAAAAAAAAAATGTTCCTAAAATGTTGGCTTGGGGTTTCAGTCTCAAAAGCTGTAAAATGTATTGTCAGCTTCCTCTGGAAGACACATCAGCTATGTTAGTAGTGCTATACCATCTGTTCTTACTCCGGTTATTGTTTTTGATTTCACTGCTACTTGTTGTCACTGTCAAGTGAGCAGCCTTCAGTGGATACTGATTGGTCTTATCAGGAGTTGTTTCCATGGTATCACGCAGAGCACAACAAAATGGCCATACACAACCCTATAAGCTGCAATTTAGATAATCATATTTCATGGGCAAATGCAATAAAGTAAATGAAATAGATATGGGAATTATGGAAATGGAAATGTTCAGTTGTAGGATTCGGCGTGTAATACGGATTTTATGACATACTGGCTCCAGCTGAAAAAGACAGGAATGTTGAGTCTTCAACAATGTTGACATGTTTCACATGTAATGAAACATTCATTTCAGAGAGAACAAAAGGTAGGAGAACAAAAAGATGAATGTAATGGTAAAGCTTTTTCATGTATTTGAGGTTAGGAGAATAAAGCGACTGAACAGACCTCAGCATATGGACTGTAATATGACAGTAAGTCATTCATCTTTAAACTGAATCTGATCTTAGCTTGAACATGAACGGATCAAACCCGCCATTCATATGCAAATGTAATTAAATCTGCATAACATCCCTGCACATATTATTGACCTCATAGAAACGGACAATAGAAACCTCGACTTTGATATTAATATTCATTTTCAGTCCCATGGACACGGTCTCTCTCTCTTTGGCTCTTTCAGGAGATGTAATTAGTTCTAGTATCACGGTGGTTTCGCTAGTTCAGGAAGCTGAGTGAGTTTGACTGGGGTCCTGCTCTTTCAGATATGCTGTATTTGGATATGCTAATAGTTTGTCCTCCTCTGATTGGTTAATTAACCTCAGATGAAAACGTCCCATCACAGGTGGGGCCGTGAGGAGTGAAGGTTGCGCGCACACGCATAAGCAAACACAGGACCTGGTATAGCGTTGTAAGTAAAGTCACAGACTGCCGACAGGCTGGAATAGGTTTACCTATAACGGCTGTGATTGCATCCGCATCCGTTTTGTGAATTATTACTCGATTTTCGCACTCTTTTAGGTTAATGACAATACTTCTGTTGACTGAACTCTCATTAGGGAACAATCATGGAGTGTGAAATGAAATATTGGACCTTTTAGACTAATATTCATTAGTGTGTGGACGCGATACTGAAGACTGTGTTCTCACACAGTCGTGGTCGCAAAGGGACCACTTACTGTCTGCTTTTGATTCAAAGTCTCTCTATCCCTTTCTTTTTTTGTGGTAAAAACTCACTGTGAAAAGACAGATGCTCGTTTGTTCGCTGTTGTTTATGAGTGTGTGCTCAGAATGTTTTGTCAGGTGGGAAGAGCAAAGCATTTTACCTGCCACGTTTCAGCGTGACATTTGACAGTTTGAGCATGTTTGTGTTTTAGCGTATGTTTGTACAGCGTCATGTTTTTTTTCTCTCTCTCTCTCTTCCCTTCCCCTGATCATCATTACCTCCATCAGGCTGTCCTGGCTCTGAGTGCATTGCCTCTTATTCTACTGTCATCTCAAGATAATAAAATTCACACCTGATATTTACTCTCATCCATCACTGCGAGGCTAGCTGACAGACATTTTATCATTTAGCGTAGCACATTAAGAGCACTGTAGCTGGGGAAATGTGTAAATGGAGATTGCTGGGTGATTTGTTAAATGTCTGCGTGTTTTTCTTTCAGGTGATCCTGATTTTGACAAAACTGTTCGACTTTAACCTGGGAACCGTGACGGAGAGTTCGCTATGGAGGTAAACCTACTTCTGTGAATGGAAACTCTGAGTTTATTCAGTTATTTGAGCATCAGCGCTCTGGCACCGCTTGTGGAAACAAAGTACTCTTTAGTTTTTTTTAAAAAAGAGAACTTATATGGTTACCATATGTCTTCTTTTTCCCGGTTATGTCCTGTTTGAAATTTCTAAATTGGCTAAAGTGACTGGGATTTGGCTTGGTTTCCCTATTGTTTTGAAAACTTGCTGAAATTAATGATAGCAAAGTATTTTGACCAATTGTGTGCATACGTTGTACATAACTGACCAATCAAGAAGGCGGGATGATGGCTGCATGATGATGCAATTCAATGAAAATGTATTATAGTTTAAATGTATATTAAATGCAAGTAGTTTAACTTAAAGTGTTTTTTAAATGGTAGGATTGAGGATATCATTATATGAAATGTCATAATTCCTCCTATTGTTTTCGAAGTATGGTTAAAGTCTACTGCTGAAAGTACTGAAACATTTATGGTAAGCTAAAATATACATTTATGTAATTTCTGTTGGAACTTGTTTAGCATGAATTTTCATGTATTTTTAATTGCACATTTGTAATGATGAAATTGCAATTTAGTATGTATTTTATTAACTTTAAATGTAATATCTAATAAGTAGAGTTGTTCCGATTCCGATACTAGTATCGGAAATATCTCCGATACCACAACAAATTCTGGCATCGGCATCGGCGAGTACATGAACCCATATACCGATCCGATACCATTTTCTTAAAAAAGACCTAGTTATGACCGCAAGCTTTGCCTAACCGCTGCACGGTTCTTCTTCGCTGCTCAAAATGCATTGAAAACACAGGAAGTTGTGCTGTGTTGCCACAAGCAACCCCTGTTTAGAGCAGCGAAGAAGAAATGAAAACGCGTTAGCAGCCCTGATCTATATATGACTGGATCACTCATCACATTCTAAACTGCCAAAAGACAGTGAAGCCGCTACTATATTATAGATCAGTGGTTAGCAGTATGTCTCTGTAGTACCGGTAGTTACAGACTCTCGAGTATATTCAGTACCGGCAACTGCGTTCAGTCGCTTCCGTGTAAGTCAAAACGCAGGGCTCCAGACAGTAGCCGAATATATACTAGTGTCTGTGAATATTAAACTGCAAAATACTATTTAAATATTACTCCCGCAAAATCTACATCTCTGTGGGTGACTGGCACAGATGCGCGAGAGCTCGCTGTTTTGTAGTCTCTGCTGTGTGTCATGAGGACACGAACGCATAAACCGTCACTTCATGAGAATTTACCGTTTCATTTGAGAATACTGTCATATCATAAACACAGACACTCAAAGATCTTCATGGCAGCCCATTAAAATAAATGTTTGGTTTACATGAGTAAATTGACAATATATAAAGCTACTGTTGTAGCCTACAGTAATAATAATACATCTCTATAATAATAATAATTATGCCTAGATGGTTGCTTGTTTTTTACTTGTTTTTTACTTGTTAGAGATTATCTGATTAATAGATCTTTTTTTATATTCCTAGACTTATTTGTTGCAGTTTTTTTATACAGTTATATTGTAAAACTTAAATACCTTTTTTAGTTTGCGGTGTTAGATTTTTGGCTGCATTTGAAGTTCTTTTTTGCATAAGAAAATAAATAATACTGTCAAATTCATGTTAGATAATAAAAATACTGTAATAAATACAGTAGTTCACCATGTATTTGTTCATGTTTTATTGAGGGATCTGTCTGAAGCACACCATAAAAAAATTCTAGCAATTTACACAGGGCTAGTAGTATATACAGCTGTATATACAGATATACACCCAGGTATCGGATCAGTACTCGGTATCGGCCGATACCCTGAGCCCAGGTATCGGAATCGGTATCGGGAAGAGAAAAAGGGTATCGGAACATCTCTACTAATAAGTTACCTACAGTTTTAACCAATTATATTACATTTATAATACAATAAAATTGTATATCATTATAATCAAAGTCCTTTACATGTGCTTTAGTATGTTAGTCAACACATCAAGTGGAATTAACTTCTTTAAAGTATGACAAATGGATATTTAAACAATTAATAAAATTTACTTAAAAACATTTAGTTTTACATTACAGTGCACTTTTTAGAAATGTACAAAAAGTGTAGTAAGAAACTGTTTTTAAATATACTTTTAAGATTTGAAGCACACCATAGTTCATGTTCAATAGAATAAAGCTCACTTCTTTTAGAAGGGCAGCTCATCATAAATTAATGTAAATACAGAATCATCTGTTGTACTCCATCTGTATGTAAAGTTTGCCATTCCTCATGGGTGTCCGTTACAGACTCTATATTTTTTACTCAGTATTTTATATTGAGAGCAGAGGGACCATTTTGTAACAGTGCTTGGAAAAGGGCAGGGACATAAAGCTTGCATTCTTCCAATAGTAACTGGTGTGAACCTTCTAACTGCTGCAGCATTGCTGAACCAGCCTGAATGAAATGCTCTAATAATGCTGTGGTATTAGTATTACGCTTCCAGCCCATTACAAATCAACACACATTCGTACATTAGCCACAAGTGCGTTAGTGGCAAGTACAGCAGACTGTATGAATGGCAAAGATCTGGGATGAAATTCTGCTCGGAAGCACTTTCACTGACCATTGCTGATATGCCCCTGGGTGAAGTACTTAATCCCTGTCTTCTCCTGGGACGCTCTGTACCATGACCCGACTCTCTCGCTCTGTCTCTCTCTCTATCCTAGTGTGTGTAGACAATGGAAAGAAAAGAATTGCAAGGTAGCTGTGTAAGCCAGGCTTGTACATAAAGAAAGAAAGCACTGACTATACATTCTGTCACCTCACTTTTAGATTTTTCCACCCATTAATTTCGACTTCACATCACAGAGAACAATCATTTACTCATTTATAAACCCTCACTATTCACAAAACATCTTTTTTTTCCCTGGCTTTTTACAAGTTTCTGAGAAGCTTGTCGTGCTTTAGTATGCTTTTTTAAGTTTCAGATTAGACTACTGCGGTGCATTTCTCTCTGGCTGTCTGAAAGAGTCTTTTTAAAAATTCCCCGCTCAACTGGGGCGCTTCTCACTTGAGCATTTCCAAACTATTTTATCCATTAAAATGGCTCCCAGTGAAATCTACAGTTCACTGCGATTAAAGTACCTTTAATTAAACTTAAAAACCCTAGACCCTCAATTTTCTAATGGCTAACTGGTTCTGTCTCAACTAGTATAGCCTTTACTTTTATGCTTCTTTACTGTTCAGACCTGCAATGGAATTAGGGCTCCGAAGATCTTGAATTGAATTTTTTTTGTCCTTTTAATTTAAATATTTATAATTAATGTTTTGGGGACAAAACTAAAATGATTAGTGCTTTATTTAAATTAGCCTAATAATACAACATAACCACTTATTATAGTTATGTGCTTGATCTTTCCACTTATTAAAACTGCGATTTACACAAAAACTCTATAAATCACACCTGGATGTAAATGGAATTGAACTAAAGAGTAATTGTAGCCACAAGCGCAACGTGATCATCGTCTTTAGTACAGCTGATAGTTGGATGGACTTTTGTTCATTTTAATTAAAAGTAAAATGAAAACAATAATTGTTGCATTAATTAAACGGATATGTAATATGACATCATCCTTTATCGACATGCCATCACTGCAAACGCGCGCATAGACACAAATGCTCGCGCTCGCACACACATACACACTGCAATCACCTTGAAGGGAGGCTTTGTTTAATTTCTTTTTGGCTGCAAGCCCTGATGAGATTTCTTCTCCTGGTGTGTGTCACTCAGAGAGGGAGGTGAGCTGGGGGGTTTACAGAGAGAAAAAACAGAAAGCCATTATCAAACTTCCACAAACAGAAATGGCATAAACAGGAAATGAGGAAAAGGAAAGTGGAGGAATGGGAGAGAAGGAGGAACAAAGAGAGAGTGAATGGAAGAAAGAGAGAGAGAGAGAGAGAGAGAGTAGAGGGGGAGGGATGTGGCATCGTGTTATTAAAAGAGGTGAATGTTAAAGCTCAGCTTGCAGGCTGTAGTAAATGATGTCGGTAATAACAGTATGAATGATTAATGAATGTTGCTGTTGGCGGCATAAAAGGAGGGGGAAAAAATATGAAGACAAATCACGGCTCATTCAGAGGAGCTAGTTAATCACACTCTCCTGTGTTTTAAAATAAAGATACACGCTCTAAAAAGTATCCATCCTGCCTATGCGATTGTTAAATCACACACACGTACCCAGGCGTATTTGTCCTGAGAGGAGGAGTAATGTCCTCTTGAGTACAGTGCAGATCTGCTGGAGGAGAGAGAGAGAGAGAGAGGGAGAGAGGGAAGCTTGACCGGACCAGAAACGTCAGAGGAGCTTTTTAGGGCAGGCACTCAGCCCCGTTCGAGGGCGCTCAGAGAACCATCTTCCTCTTCACCTGTGCCGCTACAGCTTACACAACCCAAATAACCTCAACAGCTCTGAACGGCCGTGTAATTGTATACGATGGTAAAAGTGTCAGAGTATGAGCACTCTCAGCGCATTCAGAGATGAGCACTCGAGGAGATAATGCTTCAGACGACACATACACGTGTGCTTCTCCAGCAACTGTCTGGCCTAAAACCATTAGCGTTATTATACTTGTAAGAGTTCGGCAGACTCTCCCGTCTGCTGTCGTACCTGCTGGAGAAGAGACGGTGTTAATGAGTTCCGATGGAACGGAGACGTGGGCATACACAACAGCTTCAGTTAATTACGCCAATGACTTCTGAAAATCTCAGCTTCGCTGCAGATGTGGCGCCGTGCTCCTGACACGTCGAGTTATAGAGCTTGCGTGGAGGATGCGGGTTCCAACATGGCCCATGATGTTTCCTGTCACCTTTTATTGCACCTGTATAATAAAAAGGAAAAAGACTATGTCCGCATGTCCATGTTATTTTGAGTTTTTGTACTAACCAGTTGGGATGGCAACAAGACATTTTGGTTGTTTGGTTTCTGTCCTTCTGGATAGCAGTTTGTGAAATAGAACTGGTCAAAAAATCCTGATCCATACAGCTGTATATTCAACATGTTCATAAAGGCTCTTTTATCACTTTTGACCTTTCTTTATATTGCTTTCATATTGTTTTGAAAAAACTTCTACAACATAGAAAAAAAGAAGTTTCAGTTTAATACTCGTGCAGTGCAATCAAACATGAATAACTAACCTATGAATGTCAAAGTTTTGGATTTTTGTAGTTTACCAAAGAAGAGGTGTATGAATGGGATTTAAATTTAATTTAACCTTAATAAGGTTCCATTATTTGTTTACTATGTTAATTAAAGTGAAGCAAAGAAAAATACTTCTGAAACATTTATTAATATTTAAAATATATGCTAATATATTATAAAAATCTAAAGTTGCATTTGTTAATATTATTAATACTTTACAAAAAATATTACTTTTATTACATAAAACATATACAGTAGATTACCCACCCTCATGATGTTTCAAACCCGTCAGACCTTCGCTCATCTTCAGAACAAAAAAAAAAAAGATATTTTTTATTAAATTCAAGAGTTTTCTGACCATCCATGGATAGCAATGCAACTAATATGTTAAAAGCCCAGAAAGAAAGTAAGTGACATCATTAAAAAACTCCATGTGACATCAGTGGTTTAACAATATTGTTATGAAGCTATGAGAATATTTTTGTGTGCAAAGAAAACTAAAATAATGTCTATGCAGGGTCAGAAAGCTCTCAGATTTCATCCAAAATATAAGATGAACAAAGGTCTTGTGGGTTTAGAATGACATCAGGGTGAGTATTTAATGACATCATTTTCATTTTTGGTTGAACTATCCCTTTAAATAATAATAAGCAATATATTTGTTACAGTATTTATTAATCCTTGTATAATTCATTAAATAAAAATACATTGTTGGTTCATGTTAGCTAAGTTTCATTATATAATATTAACAGATACAACTTTTAGAAATGTGTTAATAAATGTTGAAATTAACATTAATAAATGATGTTAGTACATGTTAACTAATATTAACAAATGTAAAGTGTTTCCATATTTAAAATAAATAAACTGATAAAACATTTGCATCACATCAGTGACCTTTATTTGAATTTGTAGGTCAGTAGATTTTGGGACAACATACGAGAAGCTGACGGATAAAATGATGATCAGAACGATGCTGAGCTATCTGTACGTCTGTCCGACCAATAAAAGAAAGGTGAGTTTATTTAAATGCATCAGAGATACTGACGTATTAAATGGTCAGATAGAAAATATCAAGCTAATTTAATTCTTCCTCTTCCTCAGATCCTGATTTTATCTGATCCGGAGGTGGAGAGTAGTTTACTTATCAGTTCTGATGAAGGAGCCACTTTTCAAAAGTTCAATATTAACTTCTACATCATGAGTCTTCTGTTTCACCCTACTCAGGAGAATTGGATACTGGCCTATAGCCATGATCAGAGGGTACACACACACAGACTCTCACAGCCTCAAGAGGTTCTACTTCTACTGAACAATTAAAAGCAGATAATGTGGATAATTAAGTGTGAGCAAGATAATTACCTTTGTTGGCTGCAGTTAGGGATCTTACAGTGAATGTGTCTGTTTCTCTTTTGGCTGCAGCTTTATAGCTCGGTGGACTTTGGCAAAAAGTGGATTCTTGTTCATGAGAGAGTAACTCCGGGGCGATTCTACTGGTACGATACACACACACACACACACACACACACAGACGGAGTAATTTTTTTACTGATCATCAATCTCATATAACACGCCTACAGTGCAATTTCACACTGAAAATTAATCTGACTGCAAGAATATACCTGCATGCGCACACACACTATCACAGACTGAAAATTAATCCAATATTAAACCCACTCTCTACATCCAAAACACTGACACTGATAAACTTACATGCACACACTTTGTATGTCTCTTTCCCTTCTCTCTTTCTCTATCTACCTCCATCTATCTCACTGTCATGTCACTTCTCTCTCCCCTGTGCTTCATATTAGCATATGGTTGGAATTTTGATCAGGCTTTATATTTTAATCCCATCAGTGTGAGTTTTCTGTGTTTGCGTGAGGTGTAGTCAAAATAACTGGTTGCCTGTCACATGCTCGATGAGCTGTGGAGACAACCAACAACATGTCTTCACCCCTAGGTTTAACGTCCACACACAGTTCTTTACATCCTTTCAAAAATATATACAATACATCTTTTTTTTGCTGCTTTGTACTGCGACACACACACACACACACACACACACACACACATATATACTGTTCTGATTGTTTGTGTCACTGAAGCCCGGCTTCGTCAGGTTTGGTGACTACAGAAAGGGAAAATGGAAAAAGTTTAAACTTAGACTATAATAGGTCTCGGTATCACTGTGTTTGAGAGGAAAGTTTAACCCCCCCTTCAGTTATCCAATTCTAAATTTAAAATCTGAATGGGATTGAGAGAGAGATGTTGAACTTCAGACAGATAATTGAAAGAGGGGTTATTTTCAGACTGAGATTTTGAGAAGTGCTTTATTCATAGACTGGGACTGAGATTATTGAAGGCATTTATATGTAGTATTATTTTGGTAAAACTTCCAATAAAGTTTGATTTGTTAATGCAATAGGTATCATGAACTAACAATGAACAATACATTTACACTATTTATAAATCGCAATTAATGTCAATTTCTACATATACAAAAACATTTTTGACGTTTCAGGTTCAAGTTAATTATACATTTTATATTAGTATAAATATACAGTATATGTATATTTCTATTTTATAAATGTCTTTACTGCCACTTATGATTAATCGAATGCATCCTTGCATTAAAATAAAAGTTTGAATTTATAAAAAAAAAATCATAATTTTGTAATGTTTTTTAAATGGTAGTGAACATATACAAATGCTGTGTCGTAGATGAGCAAATTGGTTTTACTTTCATCAGGAACCCTCTCCAGCTGATATATCTCAATGTCTGTCAGTGATGGACCTCTTCCAAATCACAGTCTGACACTTGAGATTGAGGCTACAACTTTATCTTTAATTTCTTTGCCTGCCAACTCGAGGGACCGGGTCTTCTGCAGTTTGCAGCTGACCATAGAAATGCTGAGCAGCATGTAGTTTCCAAATTAAGATCTCATGGAAACGTTTATGTTGAGATGACAAGAAAATTACTTTGTGATCTCAAAAAAAAAAAAAAAAAAACTTTTAAGGGGTTTTAATGTCACACTGGAACTGATAGAGACGTTTGGAAGAAGGGTTTAATATCAGACATACAATAAGAGAGATGCTTAAATTCAGATTGAGATTCATATTAATTTGAGATTGAGACTGTAAATAGGACTTAATATCAAACCTGTAGAGGTGGAATATCAGATTTTTACTGAAAGGTTTAATTTCGGATTGAAAGATATCGGATTGTGATTGTGTTCAAATTGTCTCAGAAGAAAATATGGATCACAAAAGACAAGACGTTAAGATGATTAAAAACTTCAGAAAGAGGATATGATGGCGAGAGTGTATGTGCGTCACATGTGGAAATAGGTAAGAAATGAAAGTGTGTATTCGATGGAGAATGGTTTGTGGGAGCGATCCGTGTGTGTGTGTTTGTGTGTATGTGTGTGTGTGATTAATTGCTATCAGAACAACAATAAGGATTCACTGGAGACAGACTGTCTCCTACTGGAGCAGGGGAATTATGCTGTCCATCACTACCCCTCCATCCTTCCCCTCTACTCTTCCATCACTCCGTCACTCTCATGCTATTACCGTACTCATCCGTCCGTCCCCTGCTGGCACCTCCTTCTCTTTCCTTCCTTCTTCATCTCCTCTCCACTGGAGCCCTTCCTGATTGTTTTCTTCTCTTCTGTTCTTTTTTGTTTTCTGTCTTTTTCTTTTTTCCTTTTCAGGGCGCTGAGTGGTCTGGATAAAGAGGCAGACCTGGTGCACATCGAGGCTCGAACTGACAGTGGACGTTAGTCTCTTTCTTTTGCCCCTGAAATCCTGTCTGTCTTTCTTCTGTTTTTTTTGTTTTTGTTTTTCTCTTTCTTTCCTCCTAGCACTCTCGCCTATGATCCTATGCTCTTTTTTTTTTCCAGTGTCACAGTGAAAAATGAACAGATGAATTGTGGACAACAGTAAATTCAATAGTGAATGGTTCTTGTTTCGTTCTGGCACTGTTGCACTTGTGTTTTATCCTTGTGGGACAGTGTTGTGCATTAAACTCTATTGATATGAGCCTGACACAACACAACAGGCCCTAAGCTACAGACAGTCTAACAACAGCAATACATTTAAATGTGTTATGAGTGATGCAGTGGTTACACCAAACTAGATTTGAAGCACTAGGAAATGGAGAAGGTGGCAAAAACTTCTTTAGTTTTCAGGCGGTAATAATCAAACCTCTTCTAAAAGATGGATTTGAACCAGTTCTTTCAGTCCATTCTATTTAATAGGCAATCTTATCTGTCCATGCCTTCACAGTAGAGCAGGCATGTGGAATCAGAGTTGGGCAGAATTCGGAATTGAAGAGTTGGCTCCTTTTCAATTCATGAGCTGCAAATTGGCCACACCCTGAAGGAAGCTGAGTTGGAATGACAGAAATAGGACTTTAGTCCAGTGAGCTGCACTTCAAAGACATTCACACAGGCAGGGGTGTCGCTAGACCCTTTTTACAGTAAAATACCACTGAGCCCCTGTAAAATATTATTGATAAATCCTAATGTCATTGTGTGTTTTCTATCAGCAGTTTAGAATCAGAGCTAGTGATGCCAGATTTGCCAATGAATCACTCCTTTGATCTAATTAGTCAAATGGGTTTGCAAAAAGACCAGGTCCCTCGTTTATCTATAATGCGTAGAAAAGTTACTATATTTTGTCGTACGTATTAAATTCAAGCTCTTAAGCACCTTGCTCGTTCACATTTATGGTCATTTGCATTAAGAAATGCCTCAAATAAACCATATATGGTGACAATACCTTGCTTTATAAATCACGTGAATGTATAATGTCCTCACCGAAATCATGGCAAAGAAAGCGGTACCGACTGAGAAGCCATTGTGTGCTTTCACTAAACAGATCAGCGTACTGTTTGAAAATGCGTTCTCTGCGCAGTGCATGGTTTGACACTATAGATACATTTCAATTTACCTCCCAGTTGCACTGCAAAGAAAACCTTATCTTACTATTTTTGTCTTGTGTCTAGTTAAAATAAATAAACATTATTAAATCAATAAGCAAAAAGATATTTAGTCTTGTCTAGTATAGTCTAAAAAACTGATCATTTAATTAATCTAAATTAAGTACATTTTGCTTAAAATAAGTACAATTATCTGCCAGTGGATATAGAAAAATAATCTTGTTTTAAGAGGACTATACATTTATAAATTGAGTGTTAGCAATTAAAGGACACAGGAAACATGCAGCGGCGCTTTCTTTTTGTAGTATCGCTATTCTACCACTAGATTATCTGAGTTGTGCGTATATTTACACACATTCTTACGTTAAGTACCAGTTGGTAGATCCCACACTTTGTGTGACACTGTTTTTGCACAGTCATTATGCACTCATCTGTGCGTACGCAGGGGCCTCATGTATAAACGTTGCGTACGCACATTTCTATGCCCATTTTGTGAGTACACAACATTTATGCATGAGACCCCCTGGGCCCTGGTTGTTTTCCACACACGTATCTGGATTTATAAAAAATAAACTTGACGTAAATATGTGCGCACCGTACAGATGCTCTTTACTGTGCATACACACTCTTTTTCCTGGAGTGAGAAAAGTAATGAAGTAAAGAAGGATTTTAAACTCTGTTTTAATTTTGATATACACATTTCCATTAAATATTCCACTCTCTTTAATGGAGATAAGCACTGAAATTACATACAGTCATTACTCAGAAGTTAAACCAAAATTAGGCTGTGTTAATTTAGACATATTTGTAGTTGATGCGCTTAATGCGCTTAATAACTCATTTTTGGGTCGACAGATTATAAAAACATAGTCCTGGGTTTTTTAGCTTGTTTACTGTAAACCTTGTCACATAGCAGCTTTAAGGCATTTCATAGTGTTTTGTTATAAGTCAGAATTGACATGGAGGCAGCTTCCAGCAATATAAAGTGAATGTAGTGTGTTGGATTGTTTTCCTCCCGGTGGGCGTGGCTTTCAGATTATGATGAATGTCGCTCTGTCTCTATAGGCTTATCTGTTTCCACTAAAAATAGCTAAAAGATGTTCACCTTTTCAGCAAAACTGCATTCATTTTAATTTATTTGAATTGTTTAAAACTGTAATAATATTTGGCCAGTGGAAAAGAATGAAGTCAAGTATATTCTAAAATAGGCTTATCTGAGAACTAAACATTTTTTTTTTTTTATGGATATTTTGAAATATTCTAAAACATTCTGGATGATTTTGGCAATACAAAAATTAATTTGGTACAAATGGCATTTAGTCCATATCTCATATTTCCTTAACGTCTTGTACCTTTGACGTTAAATATGGTGTCACGTGGATCAGAATATGCAAGGAAATTATATGCAGATGAGGTTATGCATAGTAAACGAGGCGTTGTAAGCTCCCTGTATGGTTATTTCAGGGAGGAGACAGGGTGGAGATGCATGTACACACAATCTTTCCCTGACTCGGATTTATAAAGGGATTTTCTTGCTTTTGTGTGTACTTACATTTTTAATAAAATCTAAAATCTACGGAGAGATTTATACATGAGGCCACAGAAAAGGTTTGTGATACAGCCGGATTCTTTCAGACAGTTCAGATGTACTGGAATGGTTTCTCACACTGAAACAATAATGAGATATTTCATAAGACAGAAAACAAAAATAATGCTGGATATTTATCTACAATTAATTGTAGAATACAAATTTAGTTTTTCAATAAAGTTGCAGCTTGTAAACAACTACAAGCTACTAGTAGAACAACTACAAACTACTATGTACAGCAGATAAAAACTATTTACATCCCTTTATTTTAAAATACTGAAAAAAAAAATAAGGGCAAACCTTTTTGCTGCGTGCCGATGATCCAGTACTGATGAAGGGCTAAAAACTACCTACACACAGGTATTATTGAATATCATAAAGCTTTAAACTTAATTTTTTTTAAACAAGTCAAACTTGTTTGCCTAGTTTAAAATTACAGTTAAATTCTTTAAATGTCCTTTCATTTTAATTCTGCTTTCATGTACAACATGCATTCTTTAGAGGCTCTTTTTTAGTGTTATTACAAACCAAGGGGTCTTCTAATTTAGTGTAGGCTACTGGGCAAGTTGGTGATAAGAATGTGATGAGAAATGCAGCACAATAAACAGGGACATTGTTGGTTTAAATGAAACTCTACATTTGAGATGCATTGAGTTGCACTGTTATATCAGTCACATAAAAATCAAACTGAGAAATGTTAAACACTAATCTCACATTATTTTTTAACCAGTAAAAGTAGAGCGTAAACAGGTGCTATCAAGCCCCAAAATAACCAAAGGCACCTTAAAAGTAGTCCAGATAATTATGAAATAGCTTTCTACGAGAAATAGAAAGTCATTATACTTTATTATACTCAACTATGTCATAAATCATCACAGAGGTGTCAGGGATGTTGTTTGTTGATAATAGAATATTGATGTTCAAGTAAAGATTTGAAATTGATTTTTTTGTCCTTAATAAACATTGTAAAGATCAGTAAGAATCTTCAAAACATATATAAAAAAATATCTAAAATGAAAGACATCATATCTCCTACTCCTCATTTTTTTCAGAGATACCTGAAACAAATAAAAAAAAGTTATTCCTAATCTGTTGTTTCTTTGTTGGGCTCGTATTTTCTTTAGCCTTTGCTTTCTCCCTTCTGTCTTTCTCTGTACTTTTACTCCCACCCCCTCTTTCTCTCCCTTCTGAGTGAGGATGGATAGCTAGTAGAGAGACTGATAATGGAGAGCACTGATTAATTTGGCTAGACATAGAGATGTGTGGGACGTCTGTGTGTAAGTTCTAGATTGTGTTTGTAGTGTGGGTGTGTGTGTGCCAGCGAGAGTGAGATAGATATTGATCATCTGTTTTTCGTTTGGTGTAGATCAAGGCGTTCTTGTGCACAAGCGTATCCTGTGTTGATAAATCTGTGTTTGTGTCTCACAGAAATGCAGTATATTACCTGCCGATCACAAAAGTGTTCAGAGGAGGGTAGGCAGTATCCATTCAGTGGCCGAATTGACACCAATTCACTTGTGGTGCAGGACCAATACATCTTCTTACAGGTACAGATGTGTGTGCGTTTCATAAAGTGCATAAGCGCTTGTGATTTAGATTGGTGTGGGAGATACCAAAAAAGTGTGTATGTGTGTGTGTGTGTCATGATAATCTCTGTCTGACTCTTTTTATAGCCCTCCTTTTATCTCTGTCAGTGGTGTGTAAGTGAGTGATAACCATTGAAACCAGCCTCTCCATCTTTAACAGCGGGCCAGGGGAGGACAGGATACGGTTTTGAGTGAGAATCCCAAACCTGGACCCTCCTCTGTCAATACAAGCGACTTTCTTTTGACTTTTGTTGCTTGAAGCTGTTGGATTTGAGTTGACAGAGAATAATGAGGTTATTGATTCAAAAAGCACAAGAGAACAAGAGACCGTCTGACACCCCACACCTCTCGCAGGAAAAACACAGTGTAGCATCATCCTCACCCTGTAAAAGTGGACACACACACACCATCTCATTCTTTGGACATCCAAGCTCTATTGACACTGGATCGATCGAAGCATTAGAGCTTTAATGCACAATGTTTACAGCCTAATAGCTACAATCTACTTGATAAGAGTGTGTGCAACATGTGCGTGTGTGGGGGTCAGGTCTTGCCAACGTTCAATACATTTACATTGCTCTTTAAACGTTCGATTTCGGTCTGACCAAAACAATAGTTTGCTACCAATATGCTTTGTTCCCCCGGGATTGCATATATTTATATATTGCTTTTACAGTGTAAAAGTACAGCTCTAGCTTTCATTTTGGGAGAAAACTGTGAAAAACAGTTTTTGGTGAATTTTCACCGTTTCATTACTAATATAGTGAAATGTTTGAATGGCATACAGTGTGTTCCCAAATTCTTTGGGAATTTGCACATGCAAACATGAGTTCTGATGAGTGTGAAGTGCTGATCTGTTGTAAATTCTTGTAATAGCGCTTTCTCTGACTTGTGTTTGTGTGTGTGTATCAGTTAACCACAGCTGGAAGAACTACATACTTTGTGTCCTATCAGCGAGGACCCTTCAGGACCATACAGCTCCCTAAATACTGTCTACCCAAAGTAAGATACATGACACAGCACTAGCTGTCACAAATAAGTTTTCAGATGAAATGTATGTGGCTCTAACAGCTGTTCTCCGTGCAGGACATGCACATTGTCAGTACAGATGAGGGGCAAGTGCTGGCAGCAGTGCAGGAGTGGAACGAAAATGACACCTACAGTCTGTACATCTCTGACACCCCTGGGGTCTACTTCACTCGCTCGCTCCCAAACCTCCGTACCTCCCGCGGTCTCGCAGGAAACCTCATTGTGGATGTCTACAAGGTCTGCTAATATGATTGTATGGCCTGATGGTGCTCGCCAATTAAGTTTAAGAAGTCTACCTTCTTGAATGTTCACAAATGCGTGTTGTGTGCAATTAGGAAAACTTTGGTAATTAGCATGGCTTTCTCCAGGAATGTTTGAAAGTAGAACAGGGAACAGTGCAATGCATCACAAAAAAGCAGTGTTTGAAGTTATGCTATTAAACACTAAGAATGCCAAGAGAAGAAGAAAATCTGATAATGAGAACAACTGAAAACATCCAGAAAATGAAGTGTAAGCAAAAATGCAAAGAGAAATGAAGCTTATCTGCAATAATGTAAAACCTGATATCCTTTCGTTCCCCTCTTTTCCATCGCTTCTAGGTAAAGAACACAAAAATAATTTATTATGAACACACAAAAACAAGGAATTTCAAAGTTTTTGAGTTCAGGTCACGTTTGTCTTGTAAAGGTGGCGGGTGTCAGTGGACTGATCATAGCCAATAAGAAAGAAGACGCACAGATGGCAACGTATATAACCTACAACAAAGGCCAGACATGGAGCTTACTACAGCCTCCGACAAAAGACACCACAGGACATGACATCAACTGCAACCTGGTGAGAGCCACTGGAATGAACTCAACCAGATATATTTATTTCTACTAATCATGAGGACATAATGTTGATCCTATTACAGTGACACACCCACTTCAACCACAGCCACGCCCACTTTTCTTGAAAACAAGCACTCCATCAGTGCCAGTCATATCCACTATATACATTACATTACATTACATTCAGATGCACCTTGTTATCTATTGTCAGCCGAAAACAAGACATTAAAAAGACACTTTTTGTTTGATGCATTTCTACAGTGGAGCCCTGCAGAGAGGAACTCCTTTAGTCTCACAGTGAAATGAGGGTGAACCGCCAGCTACAAAACAATAGCTCTGAATTCAGTGCTTTCTGATGGTTTGATTAAGACACAGTACCTTCTCTGTATCTATATAATGACTTTCACTGATGTTTTACACTGTTCTGGAAGATTGGTGATTTCAATTAAAACATACATTGAACAACTGGAGTCATTTATCAGCAGAACTCAGAAAGACAGTGGGATTAGTGTTTGCACACGTATTGACATTCTTAAGAGAGACGAGATGAAATAAGTTAGGTTTTTTTTTTTTCCAGTGCAGTGCTTTGGGTATTTTGGGACTTATTACCAACTTTAAACAACCATTGGTACAATAATTCAGATGCTTGTACACACAGAACATAAGTTTGCTGCTTAATTGCATATGCAATTAGTTTTGAATCACTAGGTGGTTGATTGCATTTAACTGTACTGATTTTTGACACTGTATTGACACTGAATTCTAATTGCTATAATTACATTATGATTTTCTGAAGCTCTGAAATCAAAGATTAGATTTTTTTCGTTTTCAAAAAAGTGGGTCACACTAATTGTAAGGGATACTAAAAATACGGACAAAAGCCGCAGAGATCCGAAGCAGATTCATTTGCACGGCTTTTGAAAACTGATGCTACAGTCGGCTGATGTAGAGGAGATTATGTAGATAGATGTAAATGTATTGAAATATAATTTAATACTGTGTAATGTTCTCATTTTCAGCCGTCGTGCTCCCTGCACCTTCACCTGCAGATGTCTGAAAACCCCTACACACCTGACACAATCTCCACCAAACACTCCGCTCCAGGGATTATAGTGGCCACAGGTGTGTGTGTGTGTAACTGTGCCACTTTTTTATTGTTTTTATGCATGTGGCATCTTGAGTCCCCCAGGAGTTTCTGATAAATTAGAGTGAAGAATGGATATAAATGTGCATGCTTTTAAATGCAGATGGAGTTTGAGTGGCCAAATCACGGCTTTCAAGTTGTTAAATCTTTGTGTTTTTCAGCTGCAGAGTTTGGCATGATTGGAACAAAAACTCATTTCACTCTGTTCTTTTGCTTGTCAGACTCATTATAAAGTTATCTTCAAAACTCAAGCCCAAATAGCTTCCTGCGTGAGACTAGATAAATGCACGCTCAAAAAGTTAGCCATGCAGAGCACGCAAAAAATATGACCGCTGTCTTCCACATTCATAATTGCCTGTCATGTCCGACAGCTGTTCCGCAATCACTTTCCCATGCTCAGAGTGTATAAATATGGGATTTGAAAAATATGTTTTTTTCTTGTCGCTGACAGCAGCTTTACCAAACGTTCTTCATCAGGCATCATGATGATTGTGGTCTTTGAGGGCACTCGTATACACCAGACAATGTGCACCAGGAATTTATCAGGAAATCATAGATGATAGATTTGGAATTATTTTGCTATGCCGTAGCAAAATATAAATACACAATTGTGATAACCTACATGACTTAAAGGGTTAGATCACACAAAAATGAAAATTTGACTGTGTTTTACTACCTCCGAGGCATCCTAGGTGTATATGACTTTTGTACTGTAAATTAATCCAGTCAGAGTTATATATAAAATTGTCTTGGCTATTCCAAGCTCTATTGTTGCAGTCAGCTGGGGTGTTGTAGTGCTTCAGTCCAAAAGAAGTTAAATAAAAAGCACCCATTCATAAACAAAGTGTCTCACACGGCTCCGGGGGGTAAAAAAATAGGCCTCCTGTAGCGAATCGATGCTTTTTTGTAAGAAAAATGTTCTTATTCAAAACGTAATAATCACTTTAATGTAGCTTGCGCTCACTGTTGTAAATGGAAGCAGTTCTTGGCAGATGGCGTATGAGGTAAGCTTTGCACATGCGCCAGTCAGAAGTGATGCATGTGGAAATGCAGCAGAGAGATCAAAACAAAACAACAGTCACTAATTCGAAGTACAAAACAAGGATTTGTAAAGAAGATTTTCAGAGGATTTCAATATAAGCCAAGAGGAGACTGGTTTTCTTACACAAATGCATTGCATTGGTGCTTTTTATTTCACTTCTTTTGGACTGAAGCAATGCAACACCTGCTGATTTCAATGATAGTGCTTGGAATAGCCAGGACAATTTTTTGTTTATATATATATATATATATATATATATATATATATATATATATGTATATATAACTGGATTTGTCTGAAAGAAGAAAGTCATATACACCTAAGATGCCTCTGGGGTGAGTAAAACACAGCCTAAATTCAATTTTGGGGTGAACTAACCCTTTAAATATGGTCTCGTAGGCCAGGGGGGTTTCAAACAGGACCCCCTTAATTAATTGTTTAATAGAAATCCAAGAACCCCCAATGGGGGCTGCAAAGGTGTTGACATTTTTTCAATGAATTACTGATTAAATGTGTGATCTAATAGATCTAATAATAAAATCTAAACGTACATATTTTTTTTCTTTTTTTTTTTTCTTTTTTTACCAGCATGGATTATTTTCTGTTTTATTCTATTGTAATAAACTGTGAAAGAATCAAATCTCATCCACCAATATATCTCCAGCATATGCATGGGGAATAATAATCTGTTTGTGAGAGTTACAGTACTGTTTTCTCTCTCAGGAAACATTGGGCCGGAGCTTTCCTTCTCTAATACAGGAATGTTCATCTCCTCTGATGCCGGCAACACATGGAGACAAGTAAACCTCTCACCTTCTCTCATCATCTTGTTAAGCATGGATTGTAGTGTAGTTTTAAGATTAGGATTAGTTCATTTTGAATGACACGGGGCTGACTAAATGATCAGGAAATGTTTATTCTGCAAGTGAACAAATCCTTTAAGATTGCAAGCACCCTGTTCCTGATCACTACTGAAAAGAACTGAAACTAAAATAAACATGAGAAACACAAAGGGACAGGATGCCAAAGTACCTTGTAGGTTTTTGACTCTGTAAACACTTTTTAGATTTTTGAGGAGGAGCACAGTGTCTGGTTTTTGGACCATGGAGGGGCTTTATTAGCTGTTACACAATCTGCTGTACCAACACGACATTTATGGTAAGTCAAATTATTATTTTTTTCTCCTTAAAAACGCATATTCATAAATGCACCGCCTTACAGATTTTATTGAATAATATCAACCCACAAATCTGATTTGTGATGCAGTTTGGAATCAATATTACATTGTATTCATCCATTTAGTTCAGAGGAGAACTAGTCCCCTGACTGAGCCTGGTTTCTCACAAGATTTGTTTCTTTATTTGTCTCACCTTGCCACTGTTGCCTTTTGCTTGATTAGTATTGGTTTAAAAGACACTTAATATACAAACATAGTTTACAGTAGATTTAATAGAACTAACACAGATAAGAACAAAACGTGAACTGAACTGAGCTAAATAATGCCACTATTGCCTTCTGTAGAGATGCTTTATAGCTGAAACAAATCTTCATAATTTATGTATGTATTTTACAACACTGACACT
The DNA here is from genome assembly GCF_023724105.1 of Carassius gibelio. Taxonomy (NCBI): domain Eukaryota; kingdom Metazoa; phylum Chordata; class Actinopteri; order Cypriniformes; family Cyprinidae; genus Carassius; species Carassius gibelio. Next base: position 20,311,906 of record NC_068412.1, read on the forward strand.
TATTAAATTGAACTGAATCATCATTTACTTCCTCGAGCTGAATAACTACACTACACTTGAGCAGAGCTGCCTATCAATGAATTAAACTTTTACCCAGCTATTTTTAAAGGTTGCTTCATTGATTTGTTTACTTTTGCTTTTTTAATACTACGAAGCAGTCTCTGTGGTCTAAAGTGCTTTAAAAATAAAGGTGACTTGAATTGACACATTATATGTATATAAAACAGAACAGAATAGATTATGCATGTTTGAGTTCACTGCAGTTTATCTCTAACTTTTCGGATATTTTTTATTCAGCCTAAGTTTTTGAAGTTCCCTCATGCTTAAACGTCAGCTTTGATTTGAAGACTGGCAGATATAAACAGCAGGTAATAGGTCTTATCATATCAAACATTTGGAATCCTTTCAGCGAAAGTGCCTGTCATGGCTTTGTAGTGCAGGTGGCTGTGTTTGCCAGGGCTTTTGTGCAAATGTTGGGGGGGTTAAGGTTTGAAGCAGAGGTGGGATTCGGTGGGCTTCTGCTCACATGTTGTTCCTGCCACGTCACACACGCGGCTTTGATGTGCTAAGCTCTGAAATGTTGTCAGGATCAATTAGGCTGCGGAAGATAATTTGTATCCTCCTGTGGGTTGCTGTTAGAACAGGAGTCAGATGTGTGCGGGTGCTCAGCCATCAATTCTGGTGACTTTGACCCATATCTACAAAAACAGAAACACCAAACCAGAAATTCTTAGCTCTCTGCATGAAGAGATTCCATGAAGAGACTGTTATGTCCGTTACAAATAATAATACAGAGAACAGTAAGCTTTAAATAGCATCGTGAAGACTACCATTTAAAAGTGCTAACCAAAAGTGCTAAAATATGCTAACTAAGGTTGCATTTATTTGATCAAAATAAAGTAAAAACTGTAATATTGTGAAATATACTGTGTAAAATACATTTTCTGTTTTAATGTATTATAAATTGTAATTTTGATCCTTCAGAAATCATACTTTATCCTTTCGAAATTATTCTAATATGCTGATTTGGTGCCCAGAAATAAATATATATATATATATATATATATATATATATATATATATATATATATATATATATATATATATATATATATATATATATATATATATATATATATATATATATATAATCCATGGTGAAAACAGTTGTGATGCTTAACATTTTTGTGGACATATTTTTTAACAGAAAGATTAAAAAGAAAAAAGATTTTACTGTCACTGTTGATCAATTTTTTGCATCCTTGATGAATAAAAATATAAATTTATATTGTTTAAGAAAATCATACTGACCCCAAATTTAATAAAATATTATATATATATATATATATATATATATATATATATATATATATATATATATATATATATATATATATATATATATATATATATATATATATATATATATATATATAAGATGTTGTAAACTATTAAAAGCATATCAATATCCAGACAGAATCTGTGTACTTGATGTGTTCTGATTTATGCAGAAATCTGAAGACTCAGCAGTGTGAGAATACTGAAAATTTGTGTGAAAAAATGTCCAAATTATGCTGAAATGAACCAAATCTAAATGAAGACCCCAAAACACAACTATGACTCAGTGCTCACAAAACAAGGAAAACAGGAGGGCTCTAAATACACCAGAATATGTCATGGACACAAGCAGGTGCTTTAAAATACAAGACAGCCATAGAAAGAAGAAAATAATTAAAAAAAAACACTTACTTCAGGCAAAATAATAAAAATAATGCAAAAGACAGAAAGAAAGTAGAATAAAGAGATGCAACAAAAGAACAATGAAATGCAAAATAGTCTGAATGTGTAATAAGACATTATATGCATTTTACATGACTAATAATGATTAGAGGATAATGTAAACACAAGTGGGGTATGGTGAATAATTTTGTCTTGATATTTTTCAATGAGCATATATTAGATTTGATTTTAATGTAATTATGCAGATGTAGCCCACATTAAATGTTAATGCAGGGACTCCGCAGTAACTTGTTTTTGTGGATCTGCTAAATATTCTCAGATGACTGAACAAATGCATCTTCTATTTTTATCTCTTTGTCAAATGTGCACTGTACAGGATATTAATCAGAAAATGAACCTAATGTGCTTTGCCAGTGAAATGATTTGTGAAATCTATGTGTGTCTAGGATTAGTTTGGATGAAGGCCGGCAGTGGGACAAACTCAGCTTTTCGTCTACACCCCTATTTGTTGACGGGGTTTTGATGACTCCAGAGACTGAGAATCGCATCATAACGTAAGAATGATTTCATCTCGTCTTCTCAGCCACACTGATCCAAATGGCCCAGGAGGTGTCAGTAATAAACCTTCACTTACTGGGATCATTATTAACACATTAAATATTTTATTTGCATGTCTGCATGCCTGGACTATGATCCTCACACTTACTTGTACTGATAGCACTGACACTTCCTTCTTGGATTTGCCATAGCAATATGTGTCCTTTAGGACTCTTTGATCCATTAGCATTTGTAAAGAATGTAAAAGCAAACCGATCCTGTTGTGCTTAAGCATCTCTATCCTCCTAGATTCTTCGGGCACTTTAGTTACCACTCTGACTGGCAGCTGATAAAGATTGACTACAGCTCCCTGTTTGGGCGGAAATGCACAGACGGAGACTTTCAGACATGGCACCTGCATAACAAGGTTGTCACCTCACATTTATCAGCACGCCTTACTGTTCGGTCTCAACAGCAAAGCACTAATTCACTCACTCAACATTCAACATGAGTTTCTTTTGCCACTGAATTCGCTAGTAATTAGGGCGGCACAGGAGATTATTTTCACCTCTGGGGAAACATGCCCGAGCAGAATGGAAATTAATGGAGTCGTAATGGATTTTGCAACAGATCTCAGCACATAATATTGGTGACATGTTGTCCGTCGGCCTTGACTTGTGGTTTTACGGAGTTTCAGAGTCAGCATCTATTGCATGTCAAATCTGTTTCCTGGGAAGCAGGATATGTTTTCTAAAATTCATAATAACTACTTTATCTATCCTTTAGCTAAGCAGAAGTAACTGGAAAACTGAGTTTTTTGGGGGGAACCATGTCCGTACTTGAGTTCTTGTCACTATTCTCATGGAATTTAAACTGTTGAAGTGGTTGTTTTTATTCTGGGGGTTAACACAAAAGCTATTTTGACAGAAAAGACTGCCAAGAGTGGAAAACCACATTAAAAAATAAAGAAAAAAAATTGTGTTTTGGCTAGTTTTGAATAGTAATTGACACTTTGCTGGGAGTTTTATTGACAGGCGATCTGACCAATCATAACGCCAAATCTGCCATTTTGTCTGACGAACAAACCAGACAGGAGAGTAGATTAAAGGGTTAGTTCATCCAAAAATGAAAATTAACCTGTGATTTACTCACCCTTGAGGCATCCTAGGTGTTTTATGGCTTTCTTCTTTCAGAGTTATATTAAAAATTGGCTATTTCATTGGGGGGTTTTGTTCAGTAGTCCAAAATATGTCAAATAAAGTGTGCACATCCATAATAAAATGTACCTCACATGTTTCTGGGGGTGAAAAAAAGTTTTGGTAAGAAAAATATCCATATTTCAAATGTAATAAACACTTCTCTCTCATTTCATCTAATGTAACTAGTACGCGGAAGCCATTCTGGCAGATGACGTAGGATGCTGGTTTTGTGTGATTAGTGACGAACGCGGAGAAGGAACAAATCAAAATGCTGGTCATGAATTAGAAGTACAAATCAAGGATTTGTAAAGAAAAATTTCGGAGGACTTCGATATAAGCCAAAAGGAACGCATGGAAATTTTGCTTCCTTTGCTCCTGTTACCAAACTCACGATACTAGCACATCTCAGAGGCGTGCGCAACACATACATCCTACATCATCCGCTGGAACGGCTTCAGCATATAACAGATAGCGGAGGTGAGAGAAAAGTGTTCATTACATTTGAAATATGGATATTTTGCAATAACATAGCTTGGAAGAACCAGGACAATTTTGAATATAACTCTGATTGGATTCATCTGAAAGAAAAATTCATATTCACATAGGATGCCTCGAGGGTGAGTAAATCACAAGCTAATTTTTGGGTGAACTAACACTTTAAAATTGATAGACTTGAAGTTTGCAAAATGGTGTGTTCTGACGTCTTTCTGCAGTCCAAACTAGACATCTTCTGGTGTTCATTTATGATTATTTCATGCTATAACTATTAAAGAGGAAGAGAAGATCGATTCACATGCTGCTTGACCTGAGGTGCTACAGTGATTTGTCACAATACATTAAAGAGCCACAAAATGATATTTATTGATTACATTTCTTTCAAAAATTACCATTTGAAAGTTAAGACTTTGTTTCATACCAGAAGTCACCTGCTCTGTCTTGTCTGTCAACTCATTGTGAGTTTCCTCTTTGCGCTTTTTCACTGCGTCAGAACATGATATGTGGCTTGTTGGACAAAGCAACAATAACTAAGGGGGAAGGTTTTTGCAAAGAATCAGTTGGGCTGGTTTTGTTTTGCAGACCAGGCAACCCTGCTTCCTGTGTGCCTTTGTGAATATAGAAGTATTCATGTGCACATCTTACAGCACAACACATTTCCCATATTCTACACTGCATTTACTGTAATGGCTTTAATAACAAGAAATACATTTTTTTTAAATAAATGTTTGACAGCCTGATTCCAGGCAGCATTGTTATTGGTAAATAAAACTAATAAATATAATTTTGTTAATCAAAAATAACATTAGCTGCAATAAAATAAAATATAATGTACTGTAAACCTGAAAGTCATAAACCTATGACTTGATGGAATCAAGAAATGTTACTGAAACAAAAGTAGTAAAATTACTAAAACTGACATAATAAAAAAATTAAGGCTAAAACGAAACAAAAAAAATAAAATAAAAATAACGGTGACATTTTAGTATAAGGACCATTTCTCACTATTAACTATTTGCTTATTAGCATGCCTATTATAAAGCACATATTCTACATGACCATATTCTATATCCCTAACCCTACCTAATACCTGAACTTAACAACTACCCTTGAGCCAAAGATGTAATTAATGGTTTACCAATTGTGAGAATTGGACCTTAAAATAAAGTGTGGCCAAAAAACTGAATAAAACTATATATATATATATATATATAGGATAAAAGCTAAATGTATAAATATTTATAAATATTATAATAGTATAAAAGTGCTGTACTAACACTGTTCCATGTGACTTTGACTGAAGTTATTTAACTAAGTATTTATGTGCATTTCAGGGCGAGGTGTGTGTGATGGGAGAGAGACAGGTGTATATGAAAAGGAAGCCTGGTACACGCTGCACTCTGGGTCGGGAATATTCTCGAGTTGTTTCAGCTGAGCCCTGCATCTGCACCCTCTATGACTTTGAGTGGTGAGTCACACGCATGCATACACATACGTGCACACACACGGAAACGCAGAGCAGCTGCTTTTCCAATGGAGGAAATGAGTGACAGTAACTCTTGCGGATCAAAGGACTCAGTGTTGCATGCAGAGAACAAAAGCTGCAGGGATCCAACCAATTTATACAGATTAATTAAGTGGCATTTGAATGTAAAAAAAACAAGGTTTTTCCCTTCATTTGTCAGGGTTTTCTCTAGTTTTTTCAGAGCAGTTTATGATACTGTAGCAGTCGCTTGCTCTTGAGGCGGCAAGGTAAAAACCTGGTTTTACATCAGTTTTACATCAGTCTGTCGTAATCATATCGCTATACTGATGGAGATGTCTTTACAATCCCACCCCGATGCGCACGGAGACACACTCCTGCGCTGATCATAACAACGACATAAATCTCCCTTGTACCACACACAGGCTCCATTAGAGTCGTCTGCTCTTAGGCAAATTACACGTATGAATGAGATGCGCACAAAATTAGCATAATGTCAAATGATTAATTATCTCCAAATGAATAAGTAATGAATATTTAAATGGATGATAAATGTGGCAGTGATCTGATTAGCCTAAAGGAGCTAGTGTTACTGAGTTTAGCCCTGATCCCCTGCAGCAGTGTATACCTTTTCACTAAATTCACTAACCAATCACAACTTCAGGCTACCGTGCTGCAGAAATGCTCAACAGGGTTCCACCTAGGTATGAACAGAACATTGGCTCTTGAAAATGTTCTACACTACATTTACTAGCTTGGATTAAATACAAAGATGTTTGAAAGCCTGATTCCAAGTCAGAGTTGTTTTGGAAGCACCAGCAAATGTGCTGCAAATGCTCACAACACAAACAAATATAGAAATGAACAAGTAGCACAGACCACAACAACAAAAAAAATTCTTTATTTTATTTATTTAAATTTTATTTGGTGTATTGATTACCATTTGTATAACCACAGTTGTACAAATACCATGAAGTAAATCCATGGATAAATTGTGCATACCATGATTTAACTATAGAAACCATTTTTTTTAAATATATTTTTTTATAGAATAAATGTATTAATAATTAATTTCATTTTAATAGTTAAACCATTTGCAGCATGTTGAGCTCTCTCGGCCACTGTACTCATCAGATAATGTGGCACATATAATGTGGCAATAGATCTATAGCAAGTTGCACTAATCTTTAGAAAGCAGATAATGACTATTTTTCAATGACTCCTTATAGCAAATGTCTGTAAAGGTCAAGGAAAAATCTGAGAAACATATTTGTCAGAAAGCATGGGAACTTTTCATATAGCCAACACAAAAGCAATACAGTGAAAATATAAAAAGTGGTTCCCAAGGTGCGTGAGAAAACCATAAAAAAAATCTTACAGTGCATGCAAACTGCAGTCTATAAATCCAAGCCACTTCTCTCTATAGACTGCTGTTGCATCATAGAGAGGAGCTTAACCAAACTGAATAATTGATGTGTTTTTATGATTTCCCCTGCAGTGATTATGGGTTTGAGAGACAGGCCAGTGGAAAATGTGCACCTGCATTTTGGTATGATGTCAGTTTACCAGCACACACCTGCAGCCATGGACAGCACTACCGCAACAGCACAGGGTAACACACTCTCACAGATACAGAGATGCACACACAATGCACAATCCATACATACAAAATTAGTCTGTCTGTGACAGCCTTCATAAGAGTGTTTGTGTATCATGTCACTTTTGTGTTTCTGCTGCTAACAGAGGGTGTTTTCTAATGCTATTGTATATCTCTGTGCAGGTACAGGAAAGTGCTCTTGAATAACTGTAGAGAGGGTCTGAAGGATACACTGAGTCCCAGAATGCAACAGTGTAAACCCATAGCACCCAGTGGCCTACAGCTGAGCACCATCAACTCTCAGCTCACTGCTGCACTGGGAACCAACATCACCTTCAGAGTAGCATTGCAAAATGTAAGTCAGCAGGTGCAGAGATGCACACATTCATTTATATTATAAGGTGCTCTGCTTTAGATTAGTGGTTCTCAAACATTTTAAGATGGCAGACCAAGTATGAGAGTAAAAAAAATCCAAAACACCAAAACCCTGAAGGGGATCTCATTCAATGTTTCATCAATCTTCCCTTGTGCCACCAATCCATAATTTTATAGGCAATAAATTAGCTCACTAACTAGGTTAGAAAAGAACTTGCAAAAAACATCTTTCAAAAGTTTGGGGCCAGTATTTATTTTTTTAATAAAACAGCACAAAAGCATTAAATTGATCAAAAGTTACAGTATTGACATTTATTTTATTACAAACGATTTCCATTATTTCCATTTCAAATAAAGGATGTTCTTTTTAACTTGTTGTTCATCAAAGAATCAGGGAAAAAATTGACATGGTTTAAAAAAAAAATTTAAGCAGCACAACTGTTTTCATCATTGATCATAATAAGAAATATTTCTTAAGCACCAAATCAACATAGCAGAATGATCACATGACACGTTGATTGAGATTCAGTTTTGCCGTAACAGGAATGTACTAGATTTTAAAATATATTAAAATAGAAAACTTTACTGTAATAATATTTCATAATATATCTGTTTTTACTGAATTTTTTATCAAATAAATGCAGCCTTTTCGACCAAAAAATTTTTGAACAATAATGTACACTGAAACATAACTGTGAGTGTTTTTTTTTATTATAAAATTGATGTTAACAGTAAATCAGTTTTCTTCCTTGTTATCATTTTATGTATTGAGATCTATTCTTTTTAAAATCAGACCTGCCATCTGTGGACCACAGTTTGAAGAGCGTTTTCAAAGCCTTTACATGCAAAACCATGGAATATACCTGTCTTTTTTTTTTTGCCTTTTTCTTCAGGGTGACTCACTGTCTACAAGTCTCCATGTGGACTTTGGAGATGGAATCTCGGTGTCATACTCCAATATTAGTCGCCTTGGTGACAGCATCACACACACATACAGGGTCGCTGGGATATTCAGGGTCACTGCGCATGCTCAGAACAGTCATGGGTCTGACAGCAGCTCGCTCTATCTGCACATCACTAGTATGTACATGAGCACACACATATATTTCTAAGAATTTGAATTCTCTATAAGAAGCCACTGCCATCATTATAAAAAACTGTGTCCTGTCAGATTAAACTATGCCACTGACTGCACATCTAGACAATCTATTTCAGAACCAGCTCTCAATGAAAGATGTGTAGAAGAAGAAAATTGCTGTTGTGTTTGGTGCTAAATGTGATCGTTGTTGACTTCATATTGTGTCTGATGAGATATCACGTCCGATGTGTCATGTTAGGTCCCGTGGAGCGTATCTTTCTTTCGGCACCGGTGGTCGTCATCAGAGGAAAAGAGGCCAACTTGACAGCAGTGCTGTGGCCCAGTCAGCCCAGGACTGCTACCTTCTACTGGTGGTTCAATAACAGCACAGAGGTTCAAACGCTGAGTATATAATATATATATATTTATATACACACATGTGGCCCAGAGGCCCAGATCAGTTAGGCAGCTATTCCAGTATTACTTTTGACCTCAAACAAAACAAAGAGCTCTGCCAAAGATATTGTGTTTGCCAGGGTCAGATTGGTAAATTTGTGATTAAGATGGATTTGGATTGGGGTCAGATAAGTAAAAAGCAAAGCCACGTTTTGGCGGGGAAGATACTGTAACACTGTGTTTTTTCCCTTTGCAGTATGAACACCTGCTACCAAAAGAAAAAGAATAAATGAATTCTAACTCTGTCAAAATAGTTTTTGATGAATGACAGGCATAGCTGGGAAAACACAAGGGGAAAATGATGCCAGCTTAGAAATTTGGCCAAGTTAAAAAGCCCAGATCGAATTTTAATTATAGATAGCTTATCACAAGGTAGGATTTTATTGGGCTGTTGAAATGTTTGGGGTCACTATGATTTTTTATTTATTTTTCAAAGCAATTGATATTTTAGTCTGCAAGGACACATCTTTCCCAAATAATGCTACAAAATACTTAAAATAAGTGTTGCAATTTCTAACTTCATCAAAGAATCCTGAAAAAAAATTCTGTTTCCATATAAAATTAAGTTACACAAGCATTTTCAGCTCTGATAATAATTACAGGTGCATCTCAGTATATTAGTGGAAAAGTTTATTTATTTCAGTAATTCAACACAAATTCTGAAACTTGGGTATTAAATAAATTCAATGCACACAGACTGAAGTAGTTTAAGTCTTTGGTTATTTTAATTGTGATGATTTTGGCTCAACAAATTACAATACTTCATAAGACCAATTCACTATCTCAACAAATTAGAATACTTCATAAAACCAATAAAAAAAAAAACATTTTTAGTGAGCTGTTGACCTTCTGGAAAGTATGTTAATTTAATGTACATGTACTCAATACTTGGTAGGGGCTCCTTTTGCTTTAATTTCTGCCTCAATTTGGCGTAACATGGAGGTGATCAGTTTATTGCGCTGCTAAGGTGGTATGGAAGCCCAGGTTTCTTTGAATGTGGCCTTCAGCTCATCTGCATTTTTTGGTCTCTTGTTTCTCATTTTCCTCCTGACAATAGCCCATAGATTCTCAATGGGCTTCAGGTCTGGTGAGTTTGCTGGACAGTCAAGCACACAGACACCTTGGTCATTTAACCAACTTTCAGTAGTGCTTTTGGCAGTGTGGGCAGGTACCAAATCCTGCTGAAAAATGAAATCAGCATCTTCAAAAAGCTGGTCAGCAGAAGGAAGCATGTAGTGCTCCAAAATGTCTAGGTGAATTGGTTCAGTGACTTTGGTTTTCAAAAAACACAATGGACCAACACCAGAAGATAACATTGCACCCCAAATCATCACAGACTTTGGAAACTTAACACTGGATTTAAAACAACTTGGGCTATGATCTTCTACACCCTTCCTCCAGACTCTAGGACCTTGGTTTCCAAATGAAATACAAAACTTGCTCTCATCTGAAAAGAGGACTTTGGACCACTGGGCAACAGTCCAGTTCTTCTTCTCATTGGCCCAGGTAAGACGCCTCTGACGTTTTCTGTGGTTCAGGAGTGGCTTAACAAGAGGAATTTGACAATGGTAGCCAAATCCCTTGACACGTCTGTGTGTCTTGGCCCCAGCCTCAGTCCATTCATTGTGAAGTTCACTCAAATTCTTGAATAGATTTTGCTTGACAATCCTCATAAGGCTGCTTGGTTGGTTGTGCATCTTTTTCTTCTTCACTTTTTCCTTCTACTCAACTCTCTGTTAACATGCTTGGATACAGCACTCTGTGAACAGCCTGCTTCTTTGGCAATGAATGTTTGTGGCTTACCCTCCCTGTGAAGGGTGTCAATGATTGTCTTCTGGACAACTGTCAGATCAGCAGTCTTCCCCATGATTGTATAGCCTAGTGAACCAAACTGAGAGACCATTCTGAAGGCTCAGGAAACCTTTGCAGGAGTTTTGTGTTGATTAGCTAATTGGCATGTCACCATATTCTAATTTGTTGAGATAGTTTTATTGGTCTTATGAAGTATTGTAATTTGTTCAGCCAAAATCATCACAATTAAAAGAACCAAAGACTTAAACTACTTCAGTCTGTGTGCACTGAATTTATTTAATGCATGGATTATGCAATTTGAGTTGAATTACTGAAATAAATGAACTTTTCCACAACATTCTAATTTATTGAGATGCACCTGTAAATGTAGCAAATCAGCATATTATTTTGATTTCCAAAGGATGTGACACTGAAGACTGGAGGGCTTTGCATCAAAGGAATAAATTACTAAAATATATTTAAATAGAAAACAGGAAACCTTTTTCAAAGATATAAAAAAAAACGTTCCAACCCCACACGTTTGAACAGCATATAGTCTATATTGTTAATATTGCTGACATATTTTGTTTTTACATTTGTTTCATCCCAAGATAATCACAGACTTCATTTTGACTGATCTCTTCATTATACTGATTTCTTGTGTCACAAAGGAGTAGGATGGATTTAAACTACAGTTATTATCGGCATATGAACCACTATTTTATGATGCTTTCAAACATCCCTGAACTATGAGATCATTCAGTTCAGGTCTGTTTAACATTTCTGAGGTGAAACACATAAAAAGTGGCTGAGCAGCTTTTAATGATTATGCATCAAAGTTCTAGAGCGTTTTCCTGCTGGAAACCTGCCATAGAGCATTTAGAAACTCACTTATACAGAAGCTTTGCATTATAATTGAATGTCTAGTTTAGTTTAGTTGTCTCTCTGTGAAATAATTGTAATAATATTATCTAATCATTTCACTCTGTGTACCTTCCTCTTTTATATACAATACAGGCTTTTAGGATTATTTTAGGGTGAGGCTAATAGCAAAAATGTGGCCCAGTTTTGCAGTCCAGGTTTGTTTATAAGCCAGTTGTATTTGTTTGTGGTTGCTTTTAATGTTTAATAAAGTAATAATATACAACAAAGAGCGCAACCAGGCAATGCAGACCCTCCAGTGTGTTAGCAATATTAGAAAATCTGCTTGTAAATAATTCAAGAGAAGTAGATGTATTAACTTAACCCATTATACACTGAAAGTACGGTGTTTTCGTATTCACTACTTTAATTTCCATGGAAAACAAGGCAGCATTAAAATGTAACCACGTTGTTTTGAATGAATATTAATGTTAAAATGTCATCTACAAACGTCAGTCCATTTTAGCGCTGCTGCCCAACATGCCCATCTTGAGCTAGAACAAAACAACAAAGGACCGCAAAAAATTACATCAGCAAGCCCTCCGTAAATTACAAGTAAATCTGACAAACAGAGCGGCCTGTTAAGAAATACTAGAAAAAAAGCATGAAGATCCTTAATACCAATATATCTAAGAAAAGCCCCAAGATCAAAAACATGACAACTGAACCGTGAAACACAGCGGGAGTTTAGCCATATAGGGCTGTAACTGGTTTCTGCTATAAACGATTCTGCCACTCACACATCAGTCAGAGCTGTGATTTGCTTTCCTGTTTCTGAACATCTTGTATGTGTGTGTTTCTAGCCGCTGATCACACTGGAAGGAAGCGTTTCGCACACGTTCACGCAAGAGGGACCGAACTCAGTCACCGTACAGGTGTCGGCGGGAGGCACAGTCCTACAGGATGTGAAAATCATCACTGTCAAAGGTGAAGACCTCCCGTTGTTCCTAACATTGCAGTGTTCTTTGTGATACAGAATGTGGTATTTTTAGTTTCACAGAGACTTCAGAATTAAGATTTTTTGGCATCTCCATGTCTATCGTTCCCAGACTTCTTCCGCTCTTTACTGCTGTCGTTCTCTCCCAACCTGGAAGATCACAACCCGTCCGTTGCCGAATGGAGACAGGACGTGGGGCGCGTTGTCAGGGCAACGCTCTCTCAGGTATACCGACCTTAAAGTCCATCATCGGTTCCTGTTGGAGTGCTCTGTTCATGTCAGTGAACTGCTGAAAAGAACTCGTGAAATTTCTTGAAAGGCTGCTGATAGCTCACCACACTTCCTCTCTCTTCAGCTATTCTCTTTCCTCTCTCAAATGCTGCTGGTTTAAAGCCTGATGGCTCTTTCTGGGCTCTCCGGCGAGGTTCGTGTTTGGCTGAGAGGCTTTACGTGCTCTCACGCATCCATCTGATTTCCCCTCAGTCTGAGAGCGAGAGATAGGGTAATGTAGTGCTGCTGGCGAGAGTGAATCACAGGAGTTCAGAGTGAATATTGATGCGGCAACAGAGAGACTCTAAAGCCAGTCAGCCAATTAAAGAACAGAGCCAAAGAACTGCTCCGCAGAACTCCATTACAATGAGTCGCTCAAGCACAAATATAATGGTCTCCCAATACCTCTGGATTTTCGACTTGAACAGAGTGCTTTCAATACGGTTACACATCATATCATAAATATTACAACCGTCTCGAGATTCGCCGGAATGTCTTATTATGATTTGCAAACATTAACGGAGATATTATTAATGTGCAGACGGGCATGAAATGATAGACTTGCTTTTACGCATGAATTAGATCCCGTCATGAATGTTGCATGCTGATAAAATTTGTTTAATTTAATGGTTACCAGCGTATGAGAAATGCATGTTTATCTGTGTGTGTTTTTCTCCAGGTTTGCGGCTTCCCTGAGGACCAGCTGTTGGTCTCTGTGTTTCCTGGATCTCCAACTGCAGCTGAGCTCTTTATCCTACCCGAGACAAACCAGTCAGCATTCAGATCACACACAGAGGAACAGCTTGATAAGGCAAGAACCACACACACATGCACGCAAACTGAAACAAAATGCTTTGATATGATCCCCCAAATGACAAGGTCTGATGATTGATACAATCTGTTAAGAAAACCTATTATGATTCTCTGATGGCTAAATAAATTATAGTGGTAATAAAAATAGACTTTATTACTAGCGAATAAACCTGCTGAGAAATACATGCATGCATTTACTTTAAAAATGTCAGGGGCTGAATTGTAATGCCCAGCAATCACACAGAGAAATAAAAACTCAAGTTAAATTTGTTCTTGACAATAATTCATGCTAAAACCAGCAGTATTTTTTTTTTTTGCGCTTTCTCAGTTTATGTAGGGATATGACCTAAAGCTTTCCAAAATGAAAAATGCAGTATGATCATTTTAAATGGCTTACAAAAGATTCACAATCGTTATGCAAATAAAGCTTTTTTGCAGCCTGTATAAATATTTTTGAATAAACTCAGCACAAATAGACTACAGATCAAGTGTTTGGGGTCAGTATTTGTTTTTTTAAAGTTAACACATTTTTTAAGCAAGGAAGCAATAAATTGATTAAAAGTGACAGTTAGATTTACAATTAATCATTTAGAGGATGCTTTTATCCAAAGCAACTTACAAATGAGAACAACATTTACATTTTAAATTGGTTACAACATTTAGTAAAGATTTTGTTTCAAATAAATGCTGTTCATCAAAGAACCCTGAAAAAAATGGCTTCCACAAAGATATTTAGCCCAAAATATTACACAACTTCTACATTGATAAAAATAAAAAGAACACTAAATCAGAACGATTCTATAGGATCATGTGACACTGAAGACTGGAGTAATGATTTGGATGTTGATTTGCATCACAGGACTTTTTAAATTGTGACATTACAAAATATTACTGTTTTTACTTTTCTTTTCTTTTTTGATCTTGGTGACCATAAGAGACATTCGTTCAAGAAATGTATATAAATATATATATATATTGTGGCGAGTGGGGCGGGGCCGAGAGGCGTGGGAACGAGGAGTGAGGCCAGGTGTAGTGATTGGAGATGAGCTACACCTGAGCCCCACCGCTAGTATCGAGTCCCACGTAGGAGATGGAAGGATATAAAACTGGAGCGACGACCGTGAAGGACGAGAGAGGACCAGGCCTGGGACATTACTTTATGTGTTTGCTTTTAGTTTATGCGCACCAGTCGTCCGTGAGGGGCTGGTGCGCCGTTTTGTATTTATTTATGAATTATTAAAATGAGTTTTGATTGTGCGCCGGTTCCCGCCTCCTTCTTCCCGATGAATATGGAGATTTGTTTGTTACATATATATATATATATATATATTAGGGGTGTAACGATACGCGTATTCGTATTGAACCGTTCGGTACGACGCTTTCGGTTCGGTACGCAGTACGCATTATGTATACCGAACGGTTCGTTGGAGTAATTAATTATATTTGAAAAAAAAAAAAGAGAGAGAGAGAGAGAAATATAATGATATGCGTTCAACAAGGTAGCCCAATAACCCAAACAACGTAACAGGCAACGCCCCTGACACTCCCGAAGAAGAAAAAAACAACATCTTATATGTTTATGTTAGGCTACTCAGCAGGCGCTCGCTCACTCAGTACGCGCTGAAGGCTCGTTGCAAAATAGCCAATGCGTTTAACAGACTAGAAATGAGAAGATCCTCCAATAACCAACAGGTCTGGTGTTTGGGTGCACTTTGGATTCCCTTTAAGCTATAATGGTGATGGCAAGAGAGTGGTGGATAAAAAAACAACGGTATGTCGCATCTGCAACATGACAGGGTACACCAGCGGGAATAAAAAAAAAAAAAAAAAAAACACCAGCGGGAATATCTGGGATATATGCGTCAGTACTATCTGGGAAAAGACGAAAAAAAGGAGAAACATGCACGCAGCAAACTATCCCTGCAGCATTTAGAAACTATAGCTTACAGGGAATCCAACCCAAACACCAGACCTGTTGGTTATTTTAGGATCTTATATTTCTGGTCTGTTAAAGGCATTCGACATTTTGCAACGAGCCTTCAGCGCGTGCTGAGTGAGCGAGCGCCTTAGGGGCCGTTCACATATCGTGCCTAAAAACGCATGGAAAACGCTAAGCGCGTCTTTCTCCTCCTTTCCAAAGCGCTCGGGCAGAAGCGCTCATGAGGCGTCTGTCTTTGCTAAGCAACAATGACGTGCTCTCTCCATGAGACGCGGAAATTTCAGCGAAGGATAAATGGATTTGCAGCTCTAAAAATCGCTTGCAGTAGCGCTGCTACTAAATTTATTTCAAAATTGCAATCCATATACAACTATGATCAGCTGATCCTTCATCTTGGCTGAGCTCTCAACGTTGTTACGGGAAAGGATGAAGCTGATTGGTTAGTTCTTGTCACATGACCCGCGGTGCGCTTGCGGCATTCTGAAAAGTTGAGATGTTTTTACATTTTGCTGTATCTAAAACGTATCGAACCGAACCGAACCGTGACATCAGTGTATCGTATCGAACCGAACCGTGAATTTTGTGAACCGTTACACCCCTAATATATATATATATATATATATATATATATATATATATATATATATATATATATATATATATATATATAATAATCTTACCAACCTCAAACTTTTGAATGGTAGTATATGTCCACAATTACTAAGATTTTAGTAATTGAAATCATTATTTACACACATAGGGCCCTATTTTAACGATCTTAACGCAAAGTGTAAAGAGCAGGTGCACTCCAGGCATGTCCAAATACACTTTTGCTATTTTAATGATGGAAAAATGGTTGGCGTGTCCGGGTGCATGGTCTATAACGGGTTGTCCCTATTCTCTTAATGAGTAATGGGTGTTTTTTGGGTGTAACGTGCAATAAACCAATCAGAGTCTCATCTTCCATTTCCTTTAAGAGCCAGTTGTGCTCGTGCCATGACAGATTTGATATTTACACGGTGGAATTTGGCAAGTGCAAGCACAGAACGCATCTTCGAGATGAAACGGAGCTGTTTGTGTGCGAGCAAATAGCCTAATTCTGATACATGCGATGACTATCCATTATGACATATAGGCATTTATATATATATATTAATTGTATTATATAGCCTACAAAAAAAAAACGTATGCATTGCAATCCTTTAATTTTTAATATTTGGCATTCAATGGTGCAGTCTATTTATTTTAAGCTCCTCTTTTTTAGACCAGCACGGCCATGGGCGCAAAAATAAGCGCAAATGCATTTGCTAATTAAACGATGTGGCGCTGGACCGGAACTAGCAAACACACTTGTGCTGCGCCTTGCATCGCATTGCGGCGTTTATATTATGGGGCCCATACTGTTTAAATGTTGTAACATTGCATATTAAATATTTTATGAAATACGATGATAGATTAAAACAAGGCTTTTCCACTTATCTCTTTACTTTAGCTCTCATATTCCTCATTACCAGTCACCATTATAATTTTCTTGTTACAGATGTCGGAGGTCTTCATGAACGCTTTAAATCAGAACCTGATTCAGTTTGATCTGAAGCCTGGCACGAGGGTCACTGTGTCTGTGTCTCAGCTCACACTGGGTAAGACCTGAACACAAGTTACTGTTCCTAAGATGACCCAAAATGTATACACAAAATGCATCACACTGCTTATGTCGGTGGTTATAAGGCTTGTTTGGCACTGCAGTCTGTGGTTGAGTTACATTAAACTGTCTACTGCATTGTGTTCTGCATTTAATTGCCGCCTCGTTGTAGTAAATTACAGCGCGGTCTGTGGTTATGTGAGGTGACTTTATTATGCTTCTGTGGTTATATAAGGTACACTACATGATTACTTTGCTGACGATCAATTGTGTCAAATCCCTCAAACTTCTCTTGGTGCTAGAAATCCCAGAGAACAGATAATCCACCCTGGACTTTAGATTAATATTGATAATGTGGAGCCTGTCTGAGCATGACCAATATAGTGAGTTGGAAATGACATTACAGGATCATAAAGAGTGTCTCTCTGCCACATATAATTCTACCCTTTTCAGACACGGCCATTTGTCTTCATTGCTCCAAACAGGAAAAGGTTCAGATTGCCTCCTGCATTCTGCCGAAAGGTCACAATCATCATGCGTCAATCCTCAAAGGGCTGAAGGATGGACTGCAGCATGTGTGTGTGTGTGTGTGTGTGTGTGTGTGTGTGTGCGTGTGTCTGTGTGTGTGTGTGTGTGCAGTGAACGAGTGAGACAGTTTTTAGAATTACTGAAATGGATATGCCTCTCACCCATCAGATACGCTCTGAGAGACAGCAAAGATATTCATGGTCAACAGACTTGTTTTTGCAGTTAGCTGTTGTTATACCAGTAACATATAGTAGTAAAATAATATTATATATATTATATATATATATATATATCTGTGTGTGTGTGTGTGTGTGTGTGTGTGTGTCATATATTCTTCCTTTATTTCTATTTATCAGTGATCTTTCTGACTAAAAAAACAATATTTACAATCCTTTGTTTATTGGACTTCATTTAAAATCTTTGAAGCATTTTTTTCATTTTGTTCATGATTCAAGTTTATTTATTTTTTTATATAAATAGAATTGTTGCCAAGAGTTATAGTGAAAATCACTTAGATATTAATAATGAAAGAGCAGGTAAATCTCCAAAATTTATATTTACCTTGTTTACATAAATTATTGGATGGCCATTTTTATTTTAATGAGCATAATACATTCTGAAATGGGCATTACATTTGTGAATGAAATAATTATATTGGTATAATATTTGATACGTTTTCAATATGATTCATTTTCATAAACAATATGACATATTAAGCATATTTTATAATATCAATAACTATTCTTGCTGTTTTAATCAGCAATGTTTTCCTAACAAATAGATATGTGCATGTTGACACAAAGGCAATGATTTTGGATATGAAAAGTCATATAGAAATATTTTTGGAGAAGTATTGATCATGATTTGTTTATTATAAGAACATGCAATTCATAATAAAGCACATGCCTTCCTACGATTGGAGAACAAAGGAAGAAAAAACATGGCACTGGCGAAGCCAAGGTCAGGGTTTGATTCCTAGGGAAGAGCAAGTAATAAGAATTTGCAATGAAAGCTATTTAAGTCCCTTTGGATTCATCTGCCAAATGCATACATGCATGCTTTTAATATACAGACTGTGAGGTGAAACACTGAGGTATGCTGTGTTACATTTCCTGCAGCACCTCTGGTGGACTCCAGTGCTCTCCCCAGTGGCTCTGCCATGCTGTTACTGGTTTCTCTGGGACTGGTGGGATTGGCTATTCTCTTCATCTACAAGTTCAAGCGGTAAGCCTTGCCTGTCCCAAATCTCTCAGTTCTGCTTAACAAACCTGGGCTAATTACACACTGTCATTTTGATATGCACTGGAAATACCAACCAATGCTGACAAATGATGCTCACTTACTTTACTGGCATCAGTGACTGTTTCCTCTTGATCTGATCTACTTGGACCAGAAACAAAAACTCATCCAATTTATTTCCTACAACACTAGTAAAATCCCATGGATCCATGTGGAGACAGAAGACACTCATGAGAAGGAGCCCGAGATGATCAGCGCTGTCGGACAGGAGAAGAATGGCACACGTACAACAGCCACTTCATTCACAACATGCAACACACACACAACATTTCCCTCCAACACAGGAAAACACGACAGCTTCAGCCATCTGCCACCTCCAAGAGAACTGATGGAGAAAGAGCTGGAGGCTCACAACACTGGTGAGAGAAGTCATTATCCCATACACAATATTTATGCTAAGATTCCTTGTGACATTGTTAAATCTGTCTGTTTGGTGAGTTTTGTGAAAAAATAAGCACACTTTAGCATACTTGTAAAAAACATGCTTTTTATAGAAAAATTCACTTTGAAATAAAGTGCAAAATGGATGTATTGTATTGCATGTTTTTTTTTATTAAATGAAAATCTATTTAAGTTTAAATTATTATGAAATACAGATAGCTTTTTCACCAATTTAGTAAGGATGAAGTTGCAATTTAGTACATTTAAAATATCTTAACTTTGAATTTAATATCAAATAACTACAGATGAATTATAATAACGTACTTTACATGTGTTTTAGTATGTCAACACATTAAAGTACGTCTTTAAAGCATGACGGAAGATTACAACTACGTTTTAAATGTACTTTATTAAACTTTTAATTTGACATTTTTAAAAAGTGCACTTAAAAGTGTTAAGAAAGGAGTTGCTCATTTAAGTACACTAGTGGTTTTTATATCATTATTCAAGGGTTAGTTCTGTCATTGATTACTCACCCTCACGTCGTTCTGAACCCCCAAGATCTTCGTTCATCTTCGGAACACAAATGAAGATATTTTTGATGAGATTGAAAAATCTCTCTAGAGGCCCGTACACACCAAGAACGATAACTATAAAGATAACGATATTAGCGTCCACACCAGCGAACGATATTGTCTGTGTAATCTAAGCAGACGCGCGTCTGCTGCTTTAAATTCTCGAGCTCATTACAGCAGAATTGATTCTGATTGGTTGGCAATGTTTTATCGTTCATCAGGGGAAAAAAATCGTTCTGAAAGTGATTCCAACGATATCGTTTCTCTGTGCCTATCGTTATATGGTTTTGGTGTGGACTCTGCTATTCTTTAATATTGAGAAAAATTTTCAGAACTATATCTTTATCGTTATCTTTATAGTTATCGTGCTTGGTGTGTACGGGTCTTAACCCAGCAATGCAATGCAGCTGAAATGCTCCCATACCCAGAAGTGTAGTACATCTTTAAAACAATCCATGTGACATCAATTGCTCAACTTCAATTTTGCAAACAGTGTGCAAACAAAATATATATATATATATTTACCAATTCTTCTTCCCACATCACTGTCTTCAGCCATTTTGTAGATTACCACGACACATTAGCGCGCTTTCCAATAAAGGTTAACAATGCTGATTACACTCAGGGGAAAGTGAGTGCATGCGTCTAACCCTAACCCTAGTATTTATGTTCATAAAGATGCAATTTGCTCTCAAGGAGCATGAAGAGAGACGTGCTTGTTTTTGTGTGTATCTGTTGTGTAAGCGTGAGGTCAGTGGATGGACCCCAATTCATTCATTGTACTTTTATTACTCTGCTGTCAGAGAAGGTGATTGTCTTCTGTGTGTCCCAGGACTTTCTGATTCACAGTAATCAAGGACTGATCCCATGACACTGAAGTGGAAAGCATTGATCACAGAGTTGCCCTTGCCTGTTGGTTGCAATTACAGTGATTTTCCCCTTTGTGTGTGTGTGTGTGTGTGTGTGTGTGTTTGTGTGTTTAGGAGGCCTTGGTGTTGGAGAGCGGCAAAGGACCAGACAGATTCCAAACTGCACCAATGTTTGAAATGATGACGGAAGGTTTGAAGATGATATTAATTGTATTAGATGTATAATTATACTTTTTTCCCTTAACTTTTCCTGTTGTTGTGGTGCTTATGCCTTTTTATTATTGTGGTATTTTACATTTGAGCTCTATAAATTAACAATTCCTTAATTGGTAATAAAGGTATTTTTAATTACAGATTAAACAAAATCTCTACCAAAACAGTAGAATAATACTATATATTATATCAGCATTTGAGGAGTAGTTTCTTTAACCCCAATACAGTTCTTTCCTAAAACAATGATCAGAGAAACTGATATAATCTTCCTAAGCAGGGGCACCAAATTCATTTTGTAAAAGTAAAAGATCATTCTCTGCATGCTTACTTGTAAATATATTAAGATTAACTGCCTCACATTTGTAAAACAGCTCACTTTTAGAGTTCGCAGATCATATATGTTACACTTTCATACAGAAAAATCAATATTTAATCATTTGAAATATGCTTATAGCTTTGTATGTTTATATTGATGCTTACCTCATCTGAATCAATGTTAAGAGGTCATAAGGAGCAAGGTTTTAGGATCGAGTAGATGTACATGGCACAAATAGAGGTTGGTACCTTCATCTGTGTAGAAGTCTCATCTGCTGAACATGTCCATTTTGTGCCTTGGCAATGTGTATTACTATTGTAAGATGGCAACATATTCTTAATTTGGTTAGCATTCACGATATTATATTCCTAGAAGTATACTCATTTGGAGCGCATGTTTCATCGCTACTAATAGCAGACAGCCAGTTTTATATTCGACTGTGAACTGAAAGTCACTTTAATCTGAATAAATGTATTTTTACATTAATGATGGCCCACTGATTCTTTACAATGGATTTTCATGACATTTCTGTAACTATTGAATGGCCTGTGTATCCCAGTTTCTCAAGGCAATTTCCAAACACCGACTATCTTTTCATTCCTCCAGTAAATAGCCTACAGCAGATGACCTGTGTCACTGGAAAATCTTTAATAGGATCACGTTAAATGAAAGGATACAAAAGAGATTCTCTGCTGAAATGAAAATAAATAGTGCGATTTAACATTATCTGTATTTTGAGCCATTCCAGGCATATTTTCTATTTTTTATGTCACTTGCTTGTGTTGAATTTTTACTTGTTAAAACAGGAAGTTTGGGTGGGAAATACTGAAGTGCTCAGCCTTTTTTTTTACATTATGGCACTGAAATCCAAAATCGTATACTTCCATACTGTACAGTGTAGTATAGGCAAAAAACAGTATGTGACAAAAAATAAATAAAAAAACTATGCCCGAATTCAAAATTGTCATAAAAGAGTAGGCAAAAGAAGGATTTATGGATGATCGATATGATATGGATGATGACGATGCATCATGCAACTGATGCTAGTATGTCACATGACAGTGACATCATGTAGTACATCCAGATTACATTCATACTATATAGAACATACTCTTTTTGCAGTCATGAAGTAATTAGTTATTCATAAAAGAACACATATATTGATAAAAAAAATTATAAATGTTTCCTCAGCAAATTAGAATTATTTCTTAAGTGGCATGACATACAGCCAAGTATGATGACCCATACTCAGAATTCATGCTCTGCATTTAACCCATCCAAAATGCATGGTATTGCCGACACGAGACTTGAACCAACAACCTTAGGGTTAGGAGTCAAACTCTCTAACCATTAGGGCACGGCTTCTCCAACTTTAAGGATAGTGTGACATTGAAGACTGGAGTAATGGCTGTTGAAAATTCTGTTTTGCCATCACAGAAATAAATTATTCAACATAATATTATAATATTCAAATTTTAGTATCAGTATTTTTGATCAAATAAATGCGGTCTTGGTGAGCATAAGATACTTCTTTCAAAAACGTAATTTCTTATTGACCTCAAACTAACAAGACAAATATTCAGCTGACTAAATTCATTTACCACCAGTTTTGACTCCAAAACTCCGAATCGAAATGGTGCAGTATTTTGAAAAGGACACAGAGAATGCATCTGGTTTACAAAACAGGAAACAAATGAAAGTCTTGAGTAGGTTATGGTTTTATGACTGCAGGATCTGCGGAAGCTGTTCAAAGTCTCTGTACACAAAAGAAATGCAAACAGGCATCTATTCAATATCCACCCATAAATGTGCAGGCTGCTAGTCTGGACAAAGGCTGTCTAAATATCCTGCACCACAGTAGCCTTTAGAATGTCATATTTTTCATCATTTTAGCTCTCTCGCTCTCCATCTCTCTCGCACATACACACACCACGCCACGCACACACACACAGGTACAACCGCAGACAACTCTCAGCATTTTTCAAAGTTTGTATGGTTGCATTTGAAGATTAAAGTTGAGTAATATGGACAAAAGAGCACTCTGCATGAAACAAAGTTAGTTTTATCTCGTCCAGGGAGCTCTAGTGGTCATGTTTATGTGATAAGGCAGAGAAGCGTAGGATGAGAGCTTGAGTGATTTTATGGTATGGCACACAGAGCTTTGCCTCCAAGGACTGTGTCGCTTCCTTTAGAATCTCATTTGCCATTATGATTGAATGTAAAGCAAAGGAAATAGTTAGATGTTACCTTTACCACACAATCTACGCTAAGTGCTTTGTATTTTGTTGTGATGGGCCTGCTTTAAATTCAGTCAATATTCACATGTGACCGGCATAATTGCAAGTTAATGAGACCATACGCAAATTGTAAAACTACATGTCCCACGATGCTGTACTTCACATTGTTGTGCAAACTTGTTTTGCAATGTATGATTAAAAATTGTCCCGCTCTGCTCAACTTCAACTAAAATAAATAATGTATTTTTCCTGTTTGTGCATTTACGGATCTGTGTGAACATTAATAGCTAAAAATTAATTCGCCATTATCATACTATACTGTCAGCCAGGGAGCGCTGCTGTAACATTCAGGTTTCAGACGTTCTGCAGTTAATGTATTTCAAATTCCGTATAACTTTCAGGAAAAGACAGACAGCTGTCACTTTATAAAGTCTGAAAAATGAATCTGTCGGAGTGATTGAGCTTCAGCTGTCAGCGCGCGAGTATGCGTGTGCACGTGCGTGAGTTTTTCTTGTGTGTACTTCCTGAAGCTGACGGACTGTGTATGTTTCAACCTTTCCTGCCAGACTCATCACTGCCGCGTGTGAAAAAGATTTAACATTTTCCAAAGGTCATCCTGAGCTTTCAGAGATGGAGAAACATTGATAAAGTCAGAGGGATTATTTAATGTCTGATGAATTATTAAAAAGGCCTGTTTTGGTTTGAGTAGCCTACTTCCGTCTCCTCCGTCTGTCATTACTTACGGAGTTCACCTCACACATGACACATTCATCAGACCCGTTTCACTTCAGTGCCATTCTGACTGGCACAATTGTTAGAAAAACAATCGTGTTCATTTCTTCATGCACTATCATTATTCATGACCTTTATATAAAAAAAAGAAAAAAAATTATAATAAAATGAGATGTTGTCACCGAGTTGTCAAAACATATCATTAGAGCAGCAGGAGACTTTGCGTTGCCTGAAAGTTTGACTATATATAGGCCTATCTAACATACTTGGCATTAATATATAAAGTGAAATATATTTACTTATGCCAAATATAACTGCCAGGCTTCAAATTTGGATGCCAACTTGCCTCCCAACTGGATCAAATCCAAGCCAGAGACTGATATAGGAAATATCCTTTTCCATGGTGACCTTCCAATAGTGAGACTTTATGAAACGCCATTCTGTTTTATGTGCTTCATTAAAGGATATTAAACGAGGTGGCTGTCCTTAGTGATATCAAACTAATGATTATGCTTATATTTGCAGGAACCTCCTCTCCCCTCAGACATTACAGAATGACATTTTATTTGTTTTGTGCTAATGTGACCATGTTTCACGTTTATTGCTGTTAATCTGTGTATCTAGAGATCTGCTGTGTGAGTCCATATTTTTATGGAATTTATATCCTAATTTTACTACCAGGCATCTAGTGAAGCACGAAGACTCCAAACTACAATGTAGTGCAATGTAATTTAAAATCCTTTGCATTATATGCAGTCGAAACCCTAAGAGATTTTACTGTCACAAGTGCTTCTGGAGTATGTTAGTGATTAGAAAACATGCACGTTTTTGTTGGTTATATTTAGAAGTTGATATTCTACTGTTGATATTCGACTGTTTTATAAAAAAAAAAAATTTCCACGAGGCATTATAGCTATGTAATTATCTGGAATAAATAAAAGTGAGGACAAATGTTAATGGATTTTATGAATAAAAGGTTTGCTAGGCGATTTTGGGTGGTTGCTTGGATGTTGCTTACTGGAGCAAATAAAAAAGTGCTACTTATTTCTTTTTGTTTCAAAATGGTTTTAATGAGAACAAAATTATTGAGTGCTTTAATATTTAATTTAAGTGTAAATGTGTGCAAAACACTTTCACACAGAACTCTACACCTGAGATCTGCCTTACCTTCCTTTTAATTTACACTTGCATAATCCCTGTGACTTTAGAGATTTGATTCTTGATTCTTATCTGGAGTTGATAATAGAGAGATTAAAAATATTGACTTCCAATACTGGGGGATGCCATAATGTGTTTTTAACCGAGGCCAGCAGTTGCGTGTGCAAACAGCCTGTAATTCAGCTTCCGTTCCCTGTGTGCATTTTGTATTTGATATTCATGCTGTGCTGGTTTGATCTCCCGATCACTGTGTATCAGTGTTGTTAATAATAAAATAGATATTGTGATTGTATTTGCCATCACTGTAAATTATGCATTGAATTATACATTATGTTTGAACATGATAAAGCCAGCCACATCAAAGCAACAGTGACTGTGCTTAGGAAGTTTTCAAATACACACAAACACACAATCCCATCAGTGAAAAGGCCAGTGTGACTTTGTAATACTGTCGTATTACATTTGTAATTTCTAGAAATACAAATAAAAGATAAAAAAGGTACCGACCCCGGTAGAGTCTGTTTTTCATAAAAACACCCAGTTGAAGTGGAAGATAAAGAAAAACAAGATGAGAGCAGCTGACCATCAGTGATGTAGACTTTTTGTAATGGATCCTTACTGAAGTATAACCTTAGAAATAACTAATAACATTTTGGGATCTTTTAAATGTAGAATACATGCAGGAAATGCAGGTGGTTTCTAAGGTGCCATAAAGACATTTATAATGTTACAAAAGATTTTTAGATTTAATAAATTCTGTTTTTTAACATTCTATTTCTGAAAAAAAAAAGTCTTTAACTTTTAAAGGGGTCAACGGTTGCCCATTTTCCACAAGTTGATATGATTCTTTAGGGTCTTAATGAAAAGTCTGTAACATAGTTTGGTTAAAATTTCTCAATGGTTGTGTAAAAACAACTTTTTTTACCCTGTTAAAAACAGCCCTTTTCAGAACAATCCGTTTTGCAGCATTTTCCTTTAAATGTTAATGAGCTCTGCTGACCCCGCCCCTCTCTTCCAAGCCGCTCTCAAGAGAGACTGTTTACTGTAGCCGCATTCATCGTGAAACTTGCTAATTAGCACATTATTAGGAAAGGTGATTTGCAAAGATTAATTAAAAAAAAAACGAAAAGAAAAAAAACGTATAGTCACATATCTGTTGGTGAAGTTGGACCACGAATGACCGGCTCAGATGTCAGGAGTAAATGACAACTGCTATGTTCATTATTAGATCCAACAACAAAACACCTCAATCTGCTCTGGCGGTGAAACAATGGCGAACTGATGACAGCTCACTCAGGGCAGGTCTAAGGTAAGACACCAGTCCCATCCGTGCTGAAACACTACTGTCAATCAAACTGTCAGAACTATATGAAGTCACAAAGACAGGCATCTGAGATCGGCTTGATTTGAGAAAGGGGTAACTAGTATAGTTAGTAATATATATATATATATATATAGTTATAGTTAGTAACTAGGATATTTTATTTAATTAATTTTTTTTATTTTTTTGCTAATTGCACCTAATAGTAACACAAACATTAATAACACAGCCTTACTCAAGAAGCCACATCTGATGATTTTTATGGTATCATTTATATCCATAACACAGGGCATGTTTAGTAACATTACCAAATTTAATACTTAAGGTTAGGGACTGAGATATTTGAGCAATAGTAACAGCGCTGCCTTCTTTAGCAAGCGCTATTAATGATGTCAAATGTATCAGGTTGTGTTTATTGACCTGGAAACAGTTTAAAGACTTAAATCAGGTCTTCTGGGTCCAGGTGCTTCAGAACGATCATGGCCGACCAGGAACCCTGGGAAATAAACTGCTGCCCTCCGTGCTCTTTTATCATCATTTCCATTACATCAAGCAGCTCGTTATCGGCAGTGTTTTTATTAAGTCTGCGGTTAATGTTGAGTGTCCGCTAAGTGAAAAGGCTCAGAGATTAATGCAGTAAAGCACTGTTCTCAGATCTGTGGACTACAGCAGGCTCATACACAAAAGTGCAGTACACAGGGACACAGAGGGATGAATCCATCCTCGCTAGTGCAGAATTTCTCTACTGACTCCCCAGTGTGTCACTGCTAAGGAGGAGTCCAGTCTGACTAATGACTGTCTCTAACGTCCTATACTGGGTCCCGTTACACTCTCTCACACACACACTCTCAAAGCATCACTGTGGACACATATCCTCACGCACGCGTGTTAACTCCTACTCTGTGACTAATGATGGTGTCTTATGGCCCATACAAGGGTCAGTAAATCAATTACACATTCTAATAAAGAAGCAGACACATCTCTCTCAGCCTGTCACCACTGATATATTACACATACTATGAGTGAGATTGCGCATGTGTGTGTATGTGTGTTAACGCTCCACTGAGGACTTTCTGACTCCCACACTGCAGTGTGGACTTATGATGGAATTATACTGAATAATAATGACAACTAACTACCAAACTAAATCACTTCAATGCCATCAAACTGTAAAACTAACATCTGCTCATTGTTTATTCTACCGCTATAAATCATCTTTAATTAGTGCTGAAACATTATGTACATTTCATGCGTTCATTTAGACAAATCTCATCTACACAAGCGTGAAAATCAAACTGCTACTCTTTTTTTTTTCCAGGCATAATTATTAGTTTCAATAGCATAACAAGACAGACAATGCATCCAGCCAGGATTCTCTCCACTGTATAAATGGAGTCTATGAAAAGAAACTACATATTAAAGTACTGTTTGATTTTAGAATCAACTGTCTATTTTACAGATCTAATTCACTGACCCATTGAAAAATCATTGACTGGAAAATATCAGTGGATCTATGAAGAAGGAGGACATATTATACTGGCCTTTTGCAAAGGAGGATGTGCTTGATCTTTCTTCCTGAATGAATTTCTTAAATTTGACACATTTATCTAACCCTAACAGTGTGCTGCTACATATTTTTGTGGAAACCTTTTTTTTTCAGGATTCTTTGATGAATACAAAAGTTCAAAAGAACCTAACTTATTTAAATATAAATCTTTTCTAACAATATAAGTGTTTTTACTGTCACTATCGCACAATTTATAGCATGATTACAATTTTGAAGAGCTTAGTGATTGCCTACTTGCTTTTCTATCATCTACCTCAAATTAAAAAGATTTGGGGTTTTCTATTAAGAATCACCTGTAATATACAGGTCCTTCTCAAAACATTAGCATATTGTGAAAAAGTTCATTATTTTCCATAATGTAATGAAAAAAATTAAACTTTCCTATATTTTAGATTCATTGCACACCAACTGAAATATTTCAGGTCTTTTATTGTTTTAATACTGATGATTTTGGCATACAGCTCATGAAAACTCAAAATTCCTATCTCAAAAAATTAGCATATCATGAAAAGGTTCTCTAAACGAGCTATTAACCTAATCATCTGAATCAACTAATTAACTCTAAACACCTGCAAAAGATTCCTGAGGCTTTTAAAAACTCCCAGCCTGGTTCATTACTCAAAACCGCAATCATGGGTAAGACTGCCGACCTGACTGCTGTCCAGAAGGCCATCATTGACACCCTCAAGCGAGAGGGTAAGACACAGAAAGAAATTTCTGAACGAATAGGCTGTTCCCAGAGTGCTGTATCAAGGCACCTCTTTGGGAAGGAAAAAGTGTGTCAAAAAAAGCTGCACAACGAGAAGAGGTGACTGGACCCTGAGGAAGATTGTGGAGAAGGACCGATTCCAGACCTTGGGGGACCTGCGGAAGCAGTGGACTGAGTCTGGAGTAGAAACATCCAGGGCCACCGTGCACAGGCGTGTGCAGGAAATAGGCTACAGAGAAGCAGCACTGGACTGTTGCTCAGTGGTCCAAAGTACTTTTTTCGGATGAAAGCAAATTTTGCATGTCATTCGGAAATCAAGGTGCCAGAGTCTGGAGGAAGACTGGGGAGAAGGAAATGCCAAAATGCCTGAAGTCCAGTGTCAAGTACCCACAGTCAGTGATGCCATGTCAGCTGCTGGTGTTGGTCCACTGTGTTTTATCAAGGGCAGGGTCAATGCAGCTAGCTATCAGGAGATTTTGGAGCACTTCATGCTTCCATCTGCTGAAAAGCTTTATGGAGATGAAGATTTCATTTTTCAGCACGACCTGGCACCTGCTCACAGTGCCAAAACCACTGGTAAACGGTTTACTGACCACGGTATTACTGTGCTCAATTGGCCTGCCAACTCTCCTGACCTGAACCCCATAGAGAATCTGTGGGATATTGTGAAGAAAAAGTTGAGAGATGCAAGACCCAACACTTTGGATGAGCTTAAGGCCGCTATCGAAGCATCCTGGGGCTCCATAACACCTCAGCAGTGCCACAGGCTGATTGACTCCATGCCACGCCGCATTGAAGCAGTCATTTCTGCAAAAGGATTCCTGACCAAGTATTGAGTGCATAACTGAACATAATTATTTGAAGGTTGACTTTTTTTGTATTAAAAACACTTTTCTTTTATTGGTCGGATGAAATATGCTAATTTTTTTAGATAGGAATTTTGGGTTTTCATGAGCTGTATGCCAAAATCATCAGTATTAAAACAATAAAAGACCTGAAATATTTCAGTTGGCGTGCAATGAATCTAAAATATATGAAAGTTTAATTTTTATCATTACATTATGGAATATAATGAACTTTTTCACAATATGCAAATTTTTTGAGAAGGACCTGTATATCTATCTGATAAACTTTCATGTGCTGTCTTTTATTTTTAACTCCTTGAATGTCATGTATTTCACGGCAAACTAAAATGAAAAATTATTTTGAACCTTTTTACATCATAAAATGTTTTGTGTGAAAATATAATTCTCCAGTTCTTCATTGTTGTCCAGAGGCAAAAACTTGGACTTTCTTGGTTGGTTAGTGAATAAATTGGCGTAATAGATTTGAGCAGGATATGTACAACTTAATCTCATTTGATCATTTTGAGTCTCATCAACATGCACATGCAGTGACATCTAGTGACAACAACAGCAACATCCTGATTTCTCTAAAAGTAGATACATAGCAGGTGGAGAAAAGGACATGGTGTCAAGAGTATTTAATAAGACTAAATCATTTACAAAACGAATTAAAACCAAGTAAACATTAAAAATCACTATATTCTCCACAGGTCACAGTTCACATGCGATAAAGCCAGAAACTGAACTGTGTCTGGTAGCTGCACAATTCAGACTTGCCATCCTTGTTAACAATGCACTCATCGCCCATTTGCATATTCACAATCATAGCTATCAGTGAGGTTATTAACCTCTTCTGATGTCAAAGTATAATAGTGGTTTGGTACACGTTTATCAGTCCTTTGCTTTAGGGGATTTTCCCCCTTATTCTGAATGGCTGCAATTCTTATGTGACTAATATGCTATGGGTCAAGTCTGCAATGTGGAGTAATGAGCTGCCAACCCCTGTAGACTATGTTATCCATAAACACTCAAAAGCGAAAACATGTTAGTTTAAAGGCAGTGCAGCTGAGAGCAGCGGATATAGTGAGCGGGCATGAGAAATTGCGGTTTTCTAGGGAACGAGAATTACAGTAAGGTCGTGGAAGTCGCAATGTGCCCAGAGCTCGAATAAACTACTAACCCATTTAAATCTGAACCCTTGATGTATTACAACAAAGTAACCGGGTTGCAGACAGCAGGCTAGTCCAAACAACCAACAAAACATGACTCTTTTAGTGTAGAGTTTGAGTTATTAACATCTAAAACTATAATTCATGCATTATTTAACATTTATAATCAATTCAATATGCTCTACTTGTCATTGACATGTTGCACCGCTGCTGAAATGTGCACAGGTGAATACCAGTGTTGAATTCTCCCATTCCCACAATCCCACTTCCAGACACAACGCATTCCTGTCTATCGCATGCCCCATAAAAAGAGTATAGACCTATATGTAAGGGATTAATTGCAAAATAAACCCCAAAAGGGTGCCCAGGATTTAAATCACCCTTGAATGGGTTTATTTTGCTATAACAACCGGCTGTGTGAAGGATAGCAGACGTACATCCCGGAGCCATCTACTTGACATCTACATTTACATCTGCAAGACGTATTTTTACGTGTTTGCTCATCTGCAATACATCTATTGGATGTTTCCAACCAGATGTCAAACAGACGTATACTAGATGTCTTTAAGATGTGTGGAATGTATGTAAAACTGTCTGAATTATAGCCTGAATGCACTATAAGTTTTTTGGGATAAAAGCGTCTAATAAATTTGAACACAAACGCAATTCTTCCACAAAGAAAAATAGTTTCTACTGAAACAAACAACAACACAAAAAAAACATCCTAAGCTGGTTGTCTGGTTTTAGATGGTAATATCTGGTTAAGCATCAACTAGAAAAACCTTAGTAAAAAAAAAGTAATATATTTAAAATGCATTTATTTCATACTAATTATAGTTCAATTATATTAACATATTTACTGACAGATAACTCAAGACTTACTGATATAAAATTACAATTGAACTTTAGTTGTGCACAAAGAACTTTTCTTACTATTAAGTCTTTAATGTTTTAATGACCCTTTTTATGAGGATTGTTTGATCTTTCAATAATATAAGAGACTTTAAATGTAAAATATTTCAAGTGCACATGAAGTATACTTGCAATAGTTCCACTATAGCGCAATAAATTGTACTTCACCACTAATTCTGCACAGGTAATGTCCATTAAGTGCAAAATTAGTTGTTCCAATTGAGCAGTCTTTAAGTACACCAGTTTAGTATCCTAAAAATACAACTCCAAGACATTTTATCAAGTAC
The DNA here is from genome assembly GCF_023724105.1 of Carassius gibelio. NCBI lineage: Eukaryota > Metazoa > Chordata > Actinopteri > Cypriniformes > Cyprinidae > Carassius > Carassius gibelio. The sequence goes on from NC_068412.1 coordinate 20,344,297, forward strand.
AATGAAATTCAAATGTATTTGTAGTATACTTAGCAATAAATGTATTTCAAAGTAAATGTATTTCCTCTGGGTCTTTATCATTGTAGGTAAAGGTTTGGCAGGTGTGGTCATCCCTATTCTCATAAAATTAGAATTATTATTAAAACTTAGGTTACCACTTAAGTCTAAGTCATCTTTAGAGTGTCATTTAAGTTGTTATTTTCAAGTTGGAGCTGGGAAAAATTATATGTAACCAATGTGAGTGTAGCCTATATTAGCCATTATTTATCGTAAAGAAGAGCTGAGGTGGATAGGTCTACTAATCCTAAACCTTGACCTCTGACCCCTCTCTATTTAATAGGATGTTTCAAAGCATCACAGGCAAGCGAAACACATTTATACTTGGACTTGGAGTTGAAAAGGACATTGTAAATAATCTGCTCCAAACAATCTGAGGGCATCTGTCACATTAATCTGAACGGGAATCGGGTGAGATGGATCTTCCTGTGGATGGAGGATGTTTTATTCTTTTTGTTCTTGTGTTGGAGAGTGGCCTTGAATTATTATGAGATATGAGCACAGACACACAAATACATGCTTAAAAGTATGCACTCATACACTCCGCATTTGAAATAAAATAGGGTATGTGAATACGATTGTTTGTGTGGGCCAAATGTCACCACAAGGATAGTAAAACCTGCATTATGATAATTAATGTATTAATGAATATGTAAATATGCTAAAGGTTGTAAATGCTGTGTGTGTGTGTTTGTGTGTGTGTGCACAATGAAGACAAAGGTGCTGTCTGTAACTAATATTATTCAGGTAACTCAAAACATGACAGTGGGAGAGAGCGTGGGAGAGATTGATTTGATGCCCCAGGCGGTGTCCTCCTTTCATTTGTTGGTTTCAGGGTTCAGATGATTCAAGACCATGAGGTAATTGAACAAGCTGAACTCTCACACCTCTCTAAGTGATTATCTTTAAAGCTTTACAATTCTAATTCTGCACAGGTTTTTTGGTTTGAGCATTGAAATGGTAATAATATGACATCAAAAAAACTGATTATATTCACGAGCATCCATTCAGATTAGTTTAATTAATAGATAGTATTCATTAGTGAAGATGTTGTAACACGCCAGAGATAACGGCCTCATTAAATCACGCGGCATTTATTTAATCTCTACTGCCACCTATTGTCTCAAATATGACTTACATGAATAGTATGTTTTCGTCATGAAACAGTAAATAAATTAATAAATGTATTTTTTTTTTTTTTTTACCATGCATGGTATTTCTTATCATATCAGTGTACTTGCCTCACTTCTACTATTTATTATCTGAAAGACATGAAGTTTCAGTATTTACAGACCTAGAATGATACTATACTAATATAAAAACAAGATTTTCTCCTCATAATAACTTTCTGTAAAACATTATTACAGTATAGGCTATATAATTTCTCATCACATCATGAGTTAATGTTTATTCAAGAATTTAAGGTTACAGTTTGCAATAAGGTTTAATTCATAAACAATATTTATTGCCATTATCATAAACTAGCAATGAACAACTTTTTACAGTATTAAATATAATTTTAGTTTTTATGTATATTATTGTTGATTGTTGATTTATTTTCCTTCATAGTGTATATAAGCTATTTTATTCTAATGTAATTCAGAAAATGTGAAATAAATAAATGTATAGGAATTAGCATAAATTAATTAATTTAATAAAATAATGAATTCCATAATAATTATATTATATTATATTATATTATATTATATTATATTATATTATATTATATTATATTATATTATATTATATTATATTATATTATATTATATTATATTATATTATATTATATTCCTTTACAGATCCCCAGGAGTCTACAGACCTCTAGTAAACCCTGGATTGTGATATTATACAAGAAATATAGATCTGGAATATAGAAGCAGAAAGCAATATTCAATTTCAAATAATGAATACTGTTACCAAATATGCTTACAAACAGGAAATAATGGTATGTATGTATGTTTGTTTATTGATTTATTTTTAAGAATAAGAAATCTTACAGAATGTTGGGATCAAACAGCAATGCATGTTGGTTTGTTTATTTATATGTATTTTTGTAATGTTTTTAATCATTTATTAACTTTTTGTGGCACACACACAAACTCAGAAAAAAAGGTACAAAAGTTATCACACCTGTTAAAAGTAACAAACACACAAGGTAGGTACTATTGTGTACCCCTTTAAGTTTGTCAAGTCAAGTCACCTTTATTTATATAGCGCTTTAAACAAAATGCATTGCGTCAAAGCAACTGAACAACATACATTAGGAGAACAGTGTGTCAATAATGCAAAATGACAGTTTAAGGCAGTTCATCATTGAATTCAGTGATATCATCTCTGTTCAGTTTGAAATAGTGTCTGTGCATTTATTTGCAATCAAGTCAACGATATCGCTGTAAATGAAGTGACCACAACTAAGCAAACCAGAGGCGACAGCGGCGAGGAACTGAAACTCCATCGGTGACAGAATGGAGAAAAAACCTTGGGAGAAACAAGGCTCAGTTCTGGGGCCAGTTCTCCTCTGACCAGACGAAACCAGTAGTTCAATTCCAGGCTGCAGCAAAGTCAGATTGTGCAGAAGAACCATCTGTTTCCTGTGGTCTTGTCCTGGTGGTCCTCTGAGACAAGGTCTTTACAGGGGATCTGTATCTGGGGTTTTAGTTGTCCTGGTCTCCGCTGTCTTTCAGGGCTCTACAGGTCCTTTTGTAGGTGCTGATTCACCATTTGGTCTGGATATGTACTGGATCCGGGTGACTGCAGTGACCCTCTGATCTGGATACAGACTGGATCTGGTTGCTACGGTGACCTCGGAATGAGAGAGAAACAGACTAATATTAGTGTAGATGCCATTCTTCTAATGATGTAGCAAGTACATCGGGTGTTATGGGAAGTGTTCCCGGTTCCTGTTTCCCTAATTAATGCAGCCTAAAAAATCCTTTAACAGATTTGGATATTAGAAGCATATTAGTGTGTTATGTGTAAGCCAGGTTAAAGAGATTGGTCTTTAATCTAGATTTAAACTTCAAGAGTGTGTCTGCCTCCCGAACAATATTAGGTAGGTTATTCCAGAGTTTAGGCGCCAAATAGGAAAAGAATCTGCCGCCCGCAGTTGATTTTGATATTCTAGGTATTATCAAATTCCCTGAGCTTTGAGAAGACAGTGGACGTGGAGGATTATAATGTAACAGGAGCTCATTCAAATACTGAGGTGATAAACCATACAGGGCTTTATAAGTAATAAGCAATATTTTAAAATCTATACAATGTTTGATAGGGAGCCAGTGCAGTGTTGACAGGACCAGGTTAATATGGTCATACTTCCTGGTTCTAGTAAGAACTCTTGCTGATGCATTTTGGACTTACTGTAGTTTGTTTACTAAGTGTGCAGAACAACCACCCAATAAAGCATTACAATAATCTAACCATGAGGTCATAAATGCATGGATTAACATTTCTGCATTTGACATTGAGAGCATAGAACCCTTCGATTGGGAGTCCAACCCTCTAACCATTAGGCCACGACTTCCCCACAAATTGTCCAATAGTTCTAAGATATCTGCGTTCTCTTATTTCTCTGTAGTTCAACAAACATCCACCAGAGAACAGCATGACTCCATGCTGAGAAGAGACTCTTTTATATTCCAATAAAAACAATTCAGGAAGCAGAGGGAGCTGATCTCAGGTCAGCATTTTTATTCTACGTGTGAATTTTTAATAACTGTCAGAAGAAAGAGAATTACTTGAATATGAGCATATGAGGAAAAACATCACAGAGTGAGAACAGAGCATCACCTTATTACGTTTTTCCACTGACATTCAAACACACACAGATTAGACGCAGATAGGGTGATCACTTGCACTCTGTTTGATTTCAAAATACATTATATTTTTTTCTTTCTACTGTTTTATTTCTCTCCCTTGTTCTGTCTCTCAGATACATGGACATGAGTCAGGCTGTATGGAGTGAGTGTAGGAGGTAAGAGCCGATTGTAAAGGAAGACACTGCTGAAACTCACTGTAGCCTACTGTATGCAGCGTAGCAGCATACTAATATTCACTAAAAATACAGCATGGTTGCTACACTATCATCATCATGATATTACTAGCACTGCTGAATGCTGAAGCTTCAGAAATGCTACAGAAACTCAATTTTATGTGAGCCACGGACTCCATTTTTATTTCACATGACCTTAAAAAATGTCACAGGCCTCTCATGTGCAGTATCACATGCAAAAACACTCTTACAACCAAACATGTCAGCTGCAAGCCTGTAACAACACAAAAACAACTGGTGACATTACTATAACAAACAACCTCTAAAATGCCAGCAATTATGTCGCCTGCCAAAAGAAAAAGCCTGAAATGCAAATATTTGTAATGCATGAGACTTCAATTATTCAACAACTGCACAAAAACAACATTAGAAAGTGTAATTTTCAGTTCCAACAGAGCTTAATTACAGTCATAAGATATCCTGATGACTTTAAAACCATCATCAAAACAGATCATCTGAATTGAACAGAGCTGAATGGGAAGACTGGAGTCAACAGTTTGTGTGTATGTGAGTGTATGCCTCAAGAATAAACAGCCCTGCGGTTATGCAACATCCTCGTGGGAAATTGGCCAGATGTGCCTAACTTGAGACATGAGACTTTCTACTTGCTTTTTTCTGTCTTTTAAATGTACAATTCAGTTATTTTTACTGTTCTGTGACATCTGGAAAGTCAAAGACATAGTAGTCAACCTCCTCGATTTAACAAGTGACAAACAAATATACGGACATGCATCCAAAACTGTTTTAGTGACAAGAGTTTTGGACAGAGGACATGATTTTAACATATCTGTGCTTAAATTGTATTCGCCATATTCATAAGGTCAGAGGTGGAACAATATGCACATGGGACTGACTGACTTTAATGTCAGCCAAGTCTTTCTTTCAGACTCCATCATCCGAAGACACAAACACTATTAACTCAAATTGTCAAAGTAAGTGTTCTAAAAACCTTAACTACTCCTACTACATGTTAGTCTCATAACTAACTCTACCTTGAGTTCTAAAATCTGTAGAAAAATGGTTAAGGTTTACAGACATTTCCTTTAACCCACACATTGCAATGCATGAATAAAATACAAGAAATACGCCTACATTACACTACCACTCAACATGAAGTTTTTTCATGTTTTTTAAAGACATCTCTTATGCTCACCAAGCCTGTATTTATTTGATCCAAAAATACAGCAAAAGCAGGAATATTGTGAAATACATTATTATTATTAATGACAAATTAAGCAAGAATGCTTTAAATTGCTTAAAAGTGATAATAAAGACATTTATGTTACTATATATATATATATATATATATATATATATATATATATATATATATATATATATATATATATATATACATACATATATTGCAGATATTTTTAAAATATAATAATAATAATTTTATAAAATCTTATATATTTACCATATATTTACAACAAATGGCTAATCTTATTTAGAAATGTTATGTATGGAACAATCCTAGGAATAGTGCTATTTACATAATTGGTTACACTTTATTTCAAGGTGTCCCTGTTACTGTGTAATTTTACATTTAAGTTCTGAGTAATATTAATTAACTTCTGTTGTAGTTAATTATACTATATGGTTAGGATTAGGGTTTGGTTTAGGGTTATCTGCATGTAATTATATGCATCATTTATTGTTATTGTAATAGTAATCACATGTAACGTGTAACAAGGACATCTTAAAATAAAGTGTTACCACATACTTTTATGTATGGAATAATTAATTTAAACTAATCCAATGATAATTGGGAAACTCATGCTAATCAAACCCATGGGAACCCAAGAATAAAAGAACATTTCATTTAAAACATATTGTTTTTATATATTCTCCACTAACACCTTAGAATATCTTCAGTATTGGACATAAACAATTTACAAATCACTTTGAAAATACAAAACTCTTTAGCAATGGAGAAAATTCTCTTAGGATACATCAGCCAAACAAAAGCAGGTGCTCATGTGCAGGATCATTTAAAGAATAATGAATCATTGTTAGTCATTCTTTTGCTCAGGTATGAAGTAATTAGGGTAATTATCCACATTCATAAAGGGGAAGGTTTGTCAGAGCGCTGGCGTGTGCAGGGTTAAATGATTCACTGAGCGAACAATGTGGTGGATGAAAAAGAACAGAACCAGTCATGAGAGATGTCAGATCCAGGAGGCCAAACTCAAGTTTAGAGCAGTTTTGACATAGCCTAGATAAAGTTTGTTTTGTGTTATAAAACGTGTGTTTGTGTGAAGTGTAAGATGAGAAACATCATGAAAAAGAGACAACTTTGCAACTTCACTTTGTTTTCTTATTCCGTTCTTATCTTAGGAGTTCTAGGTCAGTGTGGTTGCTGAGAGTTTGGAGCTAAACCAACTTTTGTAATGAGGGATAACATCTTAGTGTTTTTTTATGAGAGGAAAAAAGTGATAACATTTAGGTCATTCAATGGGTAAGTGAAGTAAACATTTAATAAATGTTTTACACTCAAACAGATGCAAGCAGGTCTACAAATAAAACCAAAAGCCTCAGGGTCAGTTTATATGTGAGACATAAATACAATAAGCTTTTTATGGGCAATATAGAATATATTATATATACATGCTCATTATTTATGGGTGCTTAAGAGCAAAACTGTTATAAAGTGGCCAAACAAAACAGCCTCAGCAGGGCTGTATAAATGTCTGCGTGTGTGCGTTTGATGTCTAACATCTGGTTCGTATCTTCGCGTTTGTATAAATTCTATCTGTGTATTTTAAAGATAAGACTCGGGGGGTCGCGGTGGTCCTGTGGGCGGACAGGACCGATCACGTGATCCCCTCACCAAGTTCCCACGCAAAACACATCCTGATGCGCGCAACAGAGTCACGGCTCTAGATGGAAGAAACTGAGACTCGGATGCGTCTGATGTGCTGCTGTTAGTTATTCTGTCTGGAGCCGCTTTATATAGTTAACATGTTTCCTGCTGCAGTTCTGGGATTACATTTAAACTGAGACCGAGAAAGGTGAGTATTTATTTATTTATGTGACTAATGCTTAGATGGCAAAGCAAGAGCTTCGCGACTTTTTCAGTTAACTTATACGTTATCTTTAAATGAATGAAAATAAATCGGTTTTCATCTTTATGGATATTAAATATTCAGCTTAAATTTGATGTTTAGTTATATAGTGCAGCAGCTACACAATATTAGTGCATCAAAATCTTTTGAACTGCCTATCTAGACAGTATTTCGTTAAATGCGTGCGCAGTTCTGTAGCAAACTGATGCGGAGCGCGCACATGAAGGCCAAAAGTTCTGTGTGACGCCGAAAAAAATTCTGCTCGCACCAATAATACATGTCAATAGTGTTAAGGAATGCAACTCGCTACGTTTTGAGACAGCAGATTTCTTAAACGCGCGCAGGCGGTGGTTGCGAAACTCGTTTTTGGGAAAATTACTTTTCTTGAGAAGGCAGGGTTCCGATCCGTTACTTGATAGATTGCTCTTATATGTTAAGATACATACCAGACGTGATTCAAAACAATTATACACAGTTAAGCAATAAAAAACTCATTTAAATTCCAACAAAATTAATTCAGGTTCAAAATAAAACCTGTTGGGGTGATTTCGGGCTACCAGGGTGGATAGAGGGGCATTTGATGTGTGAATGTTCTCTGTGGGCTACGTGCTGACATGCATGACTTATATAGGATGTCAGCTGGAGAGCAGACATGAAGGAGTGTGAGAGGGCGTTTATTTGTATGTGTGTGTTTAGACAATTAATTTGTTATCTAGAATGCCCTGACCTTTTCGTATTCATGCAGAAATTGTGAACACAGCTTCAAGTGGATCAGAAAAACATTCTCTCTCTCTCTCTCTCTCTCTCTCTCTCTCTCTCTTTCTCTCTGAAGCAGAAGGTTGTGTGTTGTGTGTTTATGTATGAGCGAGGGTGAGTGTGTTGAGATGAGTGCAGGCGATGAAGAGGGCGGTTTGCGCCCATCCAGTCTTAATGTGAAGAAGGTCTACAGCGAGAGCGCAGAAGAACTCCAGTCCCCCGAAGCTCTGAGGAGCAGCGCTATGTCACCTGACCTGAGGCAGGACTTCAACATGATGGAGCAGAGAAAGAGAGTTACACAGATTCTACGGAGTCCAGTGAGTCGTCACTCCCACACACTCGCACCAAAGTGAGAATTCGCATGCTCTTTCTCTCTCTCCCTCCCTTTGCATTTTAAGAGGAGCCCACGCTTATTTGATTGCATAACAACCAACAAGTGGAGATCCGTTGCCAGTAGTAACCATGCACAGATAATCAGAAATACTGGGAGTGGGTGAACTGAATAAAGAACCCGTAATGATTTCTGTGCATCATGTTTGAGGGCCGTAACTCTATAGAGAGGCACATTTCTGAGGCCTTAGATGAAGCTCAGTCTCTTATCTGATTATAGCTTTATCTCTTTTTAATATCCATATAATATGCAAAATTTGAAGCTGTATAATCACCCAAACTGCATGACGGTTGTTCATGTCCTGGTTTTGGCCTATTACACAGCTACATCTTTCATCTGTTGCAGTCCTGAGGCTTTAAAGGTGGAAGTTCATAGTTTAAACTCTTAATTTCAATGATGTGATGACCATAACTTTTGTTTTTAAATCAACATCACTATTTTAAGTTAAAGTTTAAAGCTTATGTCTTCTTATTCTATAACTGGTCAGCATGTTTATTGTATTATTTTAATCACTGTTTTTTCTTCATTAGTGGATTATACTAAATGGTTCTTTGGTGCAGCATATTTGTATGTTAAAGTACAGATATTCATGCTTGAGGCCATACAAGCAGCATGCTTTGTAATTATAAAAAAGCATAAAATGCTGTTTTAAATGTATTAGATTAAGTACGGCTCTCTGCAGGGCATGTCAACTTCTCTGTACTGTTTCACGGCAAAGACACACATGACTGGATGTTTTGTTTACTGAACTTTTCTCTTAAAGCCTGTTTTGTTGTCAGTGATTATTTGATACCATGAAAGAATGAGCTATGAACAAATCAGAAATGTCCTATATTTGAGAACGTCTCACTTAAAATGAAGTACTTTTTTTCTTATGCTCTCAGAGGCTGCATTTACTGCTGAAAAACATCACATTGTGAAATATTATTACTATTTAATATTAATAATGGTTTTCTGTTTTAATATGTTTTAAAATGTAATTTGAACTACAAATCAATGTATTAGAAACACTCTGTACTGCTGAAAATTCTGAGGAATAAACTGCATTTTAAAACGTATTAAAAGAAACATTTTTATTATTATCTGTTTAAAACAGTTTAATATTTTAGCCTTGCCTTAGAGGAATTAATTTAAAAAAAATTAAAATATCAAAAGAAACATTTCTTATTATTATCAAAGTCCCTTGTCTTTGTTATTATTTGTTGAAAAACAGTGTAGTTTAATATTTTTGTGGAAAACCATGATACATTTTTCCTGTAATATTTTAATCAATTGCAAAGTGTATTGCCGAACAAATTTCACTGACCCCAAACTTTTGACTGTTAGTGTAGATTAAATAAAATCACCAAAATATGGAGTAGCAACTGCAAACAGTTTATGCAAACCTTTTCCTTGCAATTACAGTTAACCAACTGGTCTTTTAAGTGACTGCAAAAGTCAGTTTGTGTGTTAAATGATCAGAATATTGATTAAATTGATTATTATTTCTTTAAAATAAATGCCACTTGGTTTGATATTTCGTTTACTAATGCACTGACACGCATGTGTTGATAACATGTTAAAATGTGTGTGTTTGTTGCAGGACTTTAAGGAGGAGCTGGAGTGCATGGTAAAGGAGCAGTGCTCCAAAGGCAGTAACTCCAGTGGTCTCCTCGGTCACCTCGCACAACTGATCTTCAGCAATACACTTAGCAACACTGGAGTATACAGTCCCAGCAGTGAGTGCACAAACACACACTTTCATTAACACTTTAAACATTCCCATTGAAGAGTATCTGTTGTTGCTATGGTCAACAGATGGCAAGCATGTAATTCTGTATGGTTATCAGAAGCTCAGATCAAGCCAGATATTTATTTTTGTTGTTTGGCTGTGCGTGTGTTTCTAGGTGCAGGGTCAGTTAGTCCAGTGAATGATCTGTGTGGTGTGGAGTGGTTTAATTGTTCTAAAGCTGAGAGGCAGGGCCGTTGTAAACTCGCCTGCTTGTACCGGCTGCTAGACCTATACGGACATACCCACTTCCCAAATACGTATATAACTGTGAGTACTCACATATGTTGCACACTTGGCTTTTTTCTTTGCAGCACACGTTGTTTTTCAAATCCAACCTAGGACTGACTGTGCTCACTGTCATTTTGCATGTAATAAAATGAGATGCTTTTGTTTAAACAACACTGGTTACCATAGCTATGGCTTAAAAGTCCGAACAATGCAGAGAGACAAGAGAATAGCTGCCATTGTGGAAATAATAGACAGAAATCTGTAAATTCTACTTCAGCTCTGATCTGTCATGACTCACAAACCACTAAACCACAAAAGCATCAGATGGATTATTGTCATTGGAGTGGTGCCGTTTTAAAAAGTACTAATACATATTTTTTAGGTCCTAAAATGTAGACTTTAGATACTGAAACATACCTTTAAGGTATTACAATGCATCCTTTAGGTAAAAAGGTGTAGCTTTTGAAAAGGTCCACATCAGCAGAGCTGGTTATGAGGAGCTGGAGCCATGTCTGATACCAATATCTATTATAATGTCTCACTATTCTCTCTCTGTGTTTCTTTCGCTCTCTTCCACTCTTCATCTGTTATTTTCTTCTCCAGCTGCGTATCAGTAAAGAGCAGGATCATATTCTTATTCTTCCTAAAGGACTGTCGTTCTTAGAGGCCACAGCAGCTAGTCTGGTACACGCACCCACACACATCCTGAACATGAATGATCAAGTTGGAAACCCTGACAACTGAATACAATTACAACATGATATGAAATACGTGGAAGAAAATATGAAAGGCATTAAATAATGTTAATCATTCTCTTGTAATGTTTGGTTTTCAAAGGTGAAGGTGAATATGATTGGTGAGGTGGTTGATCAGGGGTTCACGGCATTACCTGTGGATGTTTTGGGATTCAAACCACATTCTGCAGTGTATTCTGCCCGACCAGATGCCAAATGTGTTATTCATACATACACACCAACTACAGCTGCCGTGAGTAATAACACACATGTCCTGCGGCCCTTTTGGAAGTTTGCTGAGTGTTTCCCAGACCCTTAAAAACCATTGGCACAGACCCAGCATTCACCCTGCCTGTTAAAGTGTAACACACACACATTGCAACTTCTGTCTGTCCTGTAGGTCTCTTCTATGAAATGTGGCATCTTACCCATTTCCCATGAAGCTTTGCTGCTGGGGGAGGTGTCTTATTTTAGCTACCATGGTGATTTAGCCAACGAGCAGGAGAAGATGGAGCTTCAGAAAGCTCTTGGTCCCACTGCCAAGGTGACAGTCTGTGAATTCTGCTTCCCGTTGGCATGACTACCATTAGGAGTTCACTATAGTACAGCATGGCAAAGCCTAAGCAGAGAAAAATAGCAGATCTTCACCACTGCCAAGTGAAAATATGCTTTTTAGAATTTTTTGTTAATAGTTGTTGACTTGTTTTATAGTTGTAGTCAATATAATATCGCTTAGTATTGTATTTCTAGAAATATTTTTAGCATTACTGAATGCTGGATTCGACACACACTGAGGTAATTCTGCTTGCTTTTAGGTTTTGGTCCTGAGGAATCAGGGTTTACTGGCATTTGGAGAGACAACAGAGGAAGCTTTTCATTATCTTTATCACAGCCACCAAGCTTGTGAGATACAGGTACACACAGACACATTTAAAACTGAAATACAAACACATGCAAATATATAAACTAATACAAATACATACACTTAATGAAAAAGTAATATATGTACTGGATTAAACAAAAATCTGGAAAACACAGAAAATGGAATGGATTGACAACCAAGCTGCCAATCTTTTTTTTTTTTTTTTGAATGAATGAAAGCCCCAGATCATTCCAGCTTTGTTTAAAGGTGACATATAACGAAAATCTGACTTTTACCATGTTTAAGTGCTATAATGGGATCCCCGGTGGATCTACCAACCCAGAAAATGTGACATAGAACACAGCATAGTAAAAAAATTTGGTAAGCCTTTTTCTGCAAGCTTGTAAAGAAAAAAAAATGAGCGTCAGATTTTGTTTCCCCGTGATTTAGAAAAGGGATTTTATTATAATATTACCGCAATATTATTATGCCGCAAATCATTGTTTTTTCGCAAGCAACAACGGTATACCAGTTTTAACGCCATGGTGAAAGTTCAAGCAAAACATGCTAACTGCTCTGTCTTTGGCTGCACTCAAGATCACAGAGCACTGTTTAGAGTCCCATCCTCAGAGGAGACAAGAGAGCAGTGGTTTTATTGATTCATTTACTGTATTATTACACGCTGCTGCCATGCAGATCTAATATAAACATGCAGTTTCTTTCCCAGCTGTTTACCTTAGTATACATAACCAACGGTTTTTGTAACTTACATGTGTTTTTAACATAAACTTGTGTGTATCTGACAGTTTAATAGCAGTAGGACATGTAAGATTTTTGTGTAGTAACATTACTCGCATGCCGTGTGACAGTCCCTTACTGTGCGGGCTTCGGATATGTGTGCACTCAGAGAACTGTATATACCAGAAGTTTAATGGTTTAAAACACATGATTTCAGCGCAATAGACTTGATGATCAAAACCAAACAGATGTTTTTTGGCAGAATATCTGATGTACAAGCGGTAAAGGCACAGCCTCATTCTGGAAAAGAGGGTTGGGAGCAGCAGCTCATTAGCATTTAAAGAGACATACACAATGAAAAATCACAGACACGTTCTGAGGATATCTTGTAAAAAGGGGCGTAACAGATCTCCTTTAAACTCTGCCAGTAGATTTGTAGAGCGGTTCAACTTTCTGTCTTTGTTTCTCTTCAGGTTAGCGCTCTGTTATGCGCGGGTGGTGTTGACAACCTGTGCTTGTTAGACAGAACAAGTCTGAAAACTGCTCCCACGAAAAATCCCAGTGGACAAAAGCCAGACGGACAGATCAGATGGAGGGTTGGAGAGGCAGAATTCGAGTCACTTATGAGGATGTTAGATAACTTAGTGAGTAGTCTGTGAGCTGATCTATACCAGATTAGTGTTAGCAACATTTAAATGTTGTCTTTACATGCCATTGAGCATGTATTGTTAAATATTTAACAGTAAAAAAACAATAGTGATAGCTAACATGACACTTGTGTTTCCAGGGTTACAGAACAGGTTACACATACAGGCATCCCATAGTTAAAGAGAAGCCTCGACACAACAACGATGTGGAGATCCCAGCGACCGTCACAGCGGTGGGACTAGAGGAAAAGGACGTCCTTCCACAGAGTCCGTTGCATTTCCTGGCACAGAAGCGGGACAGGGAGAGGATACGATGGCTGAACTCACCAAACTGCTACTTGAAAGTCAACGTACCTGAGGAGTCCATCAACGGGACCTGCAGCCCCCGTACAAAAACCATGGTATCCTTGCATATGATCATGCACAAACATATTTGCAAACAACATTGAGGATTTCACACAGCTGTGATTTAGTATTATCTATACAGTAAATTCACTTCATCAGCTTAATGACTATAAAGTCAGTGTTCAGTGTTGTTAATCAATGATCAGTATGGAAGCATGTTACCCTCTCAGACTAAAAAAAACAATAAGATATGTAACTGAGATATATTAAGTAATAAATAATTACATAATATACACAGATTTATGAAATAAGACAGTCACGACTTTTTTATTTTTTGAGGGAGAATTATCTTCTCTAGATCAGTCCAGTAGAGTAGAAATATGTATTTTTTCATCTTTCATTAACTTTTATTGTTAAAATATTATTAAATATTAAAAATATAATAATAAAACAATTATTTACCTGTTTTATGTATGTTTAATATTCACTAATATTATTTTTATTCATTATTTTCTTTCTTTTTTAGTGGATGAAGTTAGAAGAGTCAGGGAGCTGCAAAGACACCCCAATAAGGATTGAAGACCCCAACCAGTTTGTCCCACTTAATACTAACCCCAGTGAAGTACTGAAAAAAAGAAATAAGGTATTTTGACAGAGAGAATGAAAATACAGACTGTGTCTACAGATTGTGTTCTGGACACTAAAGCACTGCTTTGTTTGTGCTGGTTTAGATTCGGGAGCAGAACAGAGTAGATCTGATGACAGCTGGACCCAAGTCTCAGCTACTGGCAGACATTGTTATTGACAAGCCTCCTGGACCAGTGCGTAACTACACCAATAAATCCAACACAAACACGAGTACCAGTCAAACTCCCTTTAAAAGCATGCTTTATAACTTTTCTAGTGTAACAATACTTTTGAAAGTTATGTTAAAAATTAGATGAAACCTCAGTAACATCAGCAACCTAGAAAAAGCTATTGTATTCTATGTAGAGTCTCATGTCATGTGATTTTCACCATGAAATCACCACATGACTCCCTACAATGAGTACAACAGCTGAATTCAACTCATTTTAATCAGTTTTTGGTTTCCTCATCAGTCAAAAATGGTAATTGTGAAATGTATCCTTTTTTCATATTTTAAGCTTAATCTCACAATTACCTTTTTGAATTTTTACTCTGAGGCAGAAACAATTTAGCATGAAGTCCGAAACCAATGTCGTAGCAAAAAATAAAGAAAAAATACACAGTCAGTCAATCCCTTTGTCATTCTTACATTTCAGGCATTCATCTACGAGGATGAGGAGCAAACAGCTGCTCTACCACCTAACCCTTTTAACCAATCAGAGACAGAGATACATGAATACACACAAACTGTGGAGAATAAGAACAGCCAATCAGGTATGTGCACACTCTACATTTAAGGACACCGAATGTATCTACCAGCTACCAAAGTTTTGTGGTCAGCTACTGTAGATTGTTTATTTGAAAGAAATTTATACTTTTATTCAACAAGGGAAGAAGATTTTTACTTCAAATAAATGCTGTTTCTTTTTCTTTTTTATTCATATTCATCAAAGAATCCTGAGACAAATGCAACAAAAATGTTAGGCTGTACAGCTGTTTTCAGCTCTGATGATAATAAGAAATGTTTCTTCAACATCAAATTAGCATATGAGAATGATTTCTGAAAAAACCATGTGATGCTGAAGACTGGCGTAATGGAAATTTTAGGTTTGACATCACAGGAATCAATTACATTTTAAAATACAATAAAATATACAACAGTATGACAACATTACTATTTTTTACGGTATTTTTTATCAATTCGATTCATCCTAGGTGAACATAAGAGACATAAAAAATAAAAAATCTTCCTGACTTGAAAACTTTGAACAAATACATTTCAGTACATTGCATTTCCTGTAAGCTCCAGTGTATTTCTTCTTTGATCCAGTACATTCTTTCCATCTCAGTGAGATGTTGCTGCCACCCTACTTTCAAACCCTCAAGATAACCACTGCTTTTCATTTGCCTTTTCAAATGATGTTTTCTTGACATACAAGCTCTTCAGTCAGAGGCAGATGAGGAATTCACAGATGGAGAAATGACTACATATGACGGCTCCACCGTGTCCCTGTCAATTTCACCTCTCATGAGCCCTGAAAGAGGAGGTATAGATTCTCTCATATAATCTCACATATCATCACATGATTTGATAACCAAATTAGTTGCAGTTTTATGGTTTTAGGCTGGAAAACCTCATTCTGAAAGGTCTTTTTAATCTCAGACAGTCTTTCAGCTCTGCTGCAGAGCAGCGATGGTGATGACCTGATGCAGGATGATGACCTCACTCTACAGGTCACAGAGCTCAGCATCACTAAAGAGATGCAGGTCTCCATAACAACCACCGTGGCCAACAACATTTCAGTCACCAGCTCTTCAGAAAGTCAGCCAAAGTCACCCAAAAAGAAGAAAAAGAAGTTCCGTACTCCTTCCTTCCTGCGGATGACCAAAAAGAAAGAGAAAAGAGACAAGGAGAAAGGAAAAGAGAAAGAGAAAGAAGAAAAGGAGATTGAAGAAGAAAAGGAATGCAAGAAGGACTGAGTAAATGTTAGACAAGTGACTATGCAGGGGCTTGTGGGTAATGTAGTTTCAGGAGGGCCAAATGTTAAAATGCGATGGCTAGCAGAAACAGGGATATTAACATCAAAGCAATGACTTGTGTCATTGTAAAACATAGTATTTCAACAAATAGCCTAAGAATATCCTCCTACACTTTTATAAACTGTACATAAATGCACATACCATCAGCAGACTGAGTGAAAAATTCTAGTCCATGTTCAGTATCGGAAATCATTGTATTTTGTAGATGAATTGATTTTGTGTGCCAAATTTATCTGGTGACAGTGATTTGTATGAAAGGCTGTATGCAACTGAATTCCTGCGTTTTAGATTAAAGTATTAAAATAATGTTTAAATGGGAAGAAGCCATTCAGTGTGATATGAAGCTTTGATGATTTGCTTGGTTTGTAAATGGAAATGTGGTGGATAAATTATTAATCCAGCAGTAGATTTATTGACTGATTATGTAATAAGCTTTAACCATTATAGGTTAATTTACACTATCGCTGTTACACTATGATTTTTTTTTTGTGCTATTATTTTAATAGTGATGTTTTCTTGTTCTCACCAATGTGTTTTTGTCTTCCATGACCGAATACTGCTTTTGTAATTTGCAGTCTCATGGTCGTGTGTAAATGTAACATTTCTGAAATAAAAGTGTGCAACAATTTCTGAAGGAAATGACCAATTTTATAATACAGATGTCAGCTGGAAACAATTTGAATTTAAAAAAGCAAAAATCACAAATTGTTATAGAAATGTCGACAAATCAACATTTATTTATCTCAAATATGTAAATATACAAAACTGAAAAGCAAATGTAACAACAAATGGACTGCAGCAGAATTATTAGACACAGAGCAAAACCAAAAACTGCTTAATATGTTCAATGAAACCAGTATTCCATAGCTCCACTATGTATGAGGTAAGCCAGTGCGTTCCATTCATGTTTGTTCAACACATTATAAAAACTATAGAGCAGAGTTCCCATCCTCAGCAGCTCCTGCAGAGACTTGGTCCTGAGAGCTTGAGGAAAAAACCTGTAAAACTAACCAGGAGCTGTGCTTCACTGAGGACTGATGTTTTATTAGTTACAACATCCAGAGACTCGTTCAGTACAGAACAGCTCCAACATCCACAGAACAAACACCCACTATTACTAGAAACAAAACATGGAGGGGAATGTGTTTCTATATTTATTGCATGTCCAATCAGATGTGTTTACGATTTCTAAGTGGGTTTCAGTTTGATTCAATTTTATGTTTGGTGATTACGGATGGGAACAGGCAGAACACAATGGAGATCACTGGGGCATAAGGTGCCTGACGTTATATTTTGAAGTGTCATTGTACTGAGTCATGGGTTTATCTGCGATACCACACGTGCCAACGCCAACTTTTCCGTTCACACTCTCCGGAGATGCAAATATACTCCTCTTCACCTAGAGAAGATGATCATACAACACGAACATGATGGCAGGGTTAAAAACAAAAACCATAGCAAGATTAGTCATCTTTTCTGTTTCTCTCATACACACCTGTCCTTTTTTATTCTTGGAATAGGCTTTATTGTTAAACTGCTGCCATTTGGATTTCTGATCTTCTCTCTCCTGCTCCAGCTCCTTCATGCGCTGCACCTTTTTCTGGGCCTTTTTCTTCTTATATTCCCTCTGCTCTGCCAGCATCTCTTTCCTAAGAGAAAACACACAATGGGAGAACATTAAACTGAATTTTTCAGACATAAGCAAACACAAACACTAGAAAGTGCATTAGTGTCTATAGCACTGGCCTTTTATAAATGGTTAGTAAATCTCTCATTATGCTATGTTACCAGCAAATATTGGATTCAAACTTTGTCAACTTGATTTCTTTCAATTAGCCCAGGTTTTGTATTGCTTTTGGAAATGATTAATCTCATTGATCTAAGATTATGCAATTTAGTTGAAAGGGGGAAATATATATATATATATATATATATATATATATATATATATATATATATATATATATATATATATGGGAATAATTTTGAAAATACATCAGGAAAAAAGGTGGATAAACTCAGATCATAAACTTAATAAGGATTAAATAAAAAACAGCTTCAAAACAAAATACAAAACCTGTGCTATTGAAAGAAAACAAGTTAATAAAAAACATTGAATACAATATTTTGTAATAACATAAAGACTTTGGTAAGCAGATCATTTTTGACCAGGAACACAACGTGTTAAAAGGTGGGGGGAAGAGAAAAATCTATAATAAAAATTAATTATATATATAAAAAAAATTGCTAATTAATGCTTTGAAAAGTTCTTATACACAGTGTGAGCCTAGTCAACAACACACACACATTTTTTCTTTAAAACAACAAAGATAAAAACAACACTACATACTGAAATATTAGTTTTTAAATACTTTATATTGTTATATTTTTTAATAGTTATAGTTAATACACTTAAAAAGCAGTACAGTTTTGGAGATCATTTGTCTTACAATAACAATCAAATAAATAAAATATATATAAATAAAAAACATTGAATAATAAAAGCATTTCTTTACTTACATCACTATTCCAGCAGCTGTGCTTATTTACAGTTTAAATCATACCATTCATTATAAAGATGTATGGAACTGTTCAGATTTCATATTAAAACCGATCTAAAAGTCATTTTAGCATCCACTTACTTGGATTTTGGCTTTCCCCCCTCCTCTTCTCTGCTCCTGCCTTCTTCCACTGGTTTGAGCACATGAAGCGGTATCACCTCTGCATTACCATAGCCAGCGAAGGTGACGGCTGCCGTGCCGTTCTCAGTGTCAATCTCTTCAATTTCTGCTTCATATACCCTGCCAATCACACAGCACTGTAAGCAGGTGAGTACGGATACACACACAAATCCCTCCTCCAAATGCAGCCAACCACAATCCCAATCAACACTCAATTAATAATATCAATATACCTCCCAGCACTGTGTGTTTGCGTGTGATACTCACTGTCCGTCCTGGTTCCAGGTGGCCAAGCAATGGTCTCCGACCCTCCATCTGCGAGTGGGAGCGACTGCCTCTGAGCTTTTGGTGCTGGTTGCACCCTCCACCGGCTGTGATGTCAACAGGTCTTTTGTCAACTCAATCACCTCCTATAGTGACACATAACAGCAATGATTTGTTGAACATACTTACATAGAAAGGTACTTTTCATCTTGTCAGAAGCTATCAGTCACCAACCTAAGTGACAAAAACTGGACCCTGAAAGACATGGCAGAGCACTGAAAGTTTCAACAGTGCAAACACATACAAAAGAACAAAAATATTATAACAGTAAGTGTGTAAAAATGCATAAAAACTTCACAACTGTTCTCTACTGTAGTAATGCCTCACAAAAGCAGTGGATAACTGTGGCCCAAACCTGGAGGTCCTTCTGCAGTTTAAGCAGATCTTCATTATCTGGATCTGTAGAGAGCGCCGCTTCCACCTGCTGGAGCTGAGCTTTATAATTGCTCAACTGCTTTGCCAACTCTTCAGACATCTGAAGAAAAAATAATAATAAATTTGAAAAAACTAACAATTAAAAACAGGCCTCAAAATACCCACCCTTTCCCTTTCTTATATATATATATATATATATATAAACACATATAATTAACATTGCACAAGCACAACATTCGTAATAACCTACAGTTCTCTATATCAGGATTCCCAAATATTTTCGTTTAAACTTAAAATTTCGTATATTAAGTTTTTGAAATAATATTTTACATTTAAAGAAATGTTAAGTTTTTACAATATTAACGTTACAATGTGTTGGGATGTGTACTTGTGAAATATACGTAGAAAAAACACACACAAACATTTCACACTTAAACCACCATGTGTATTTATTTATTTATTTGCTCATTTTCATTTTACATGTTTCCTTAATTTAATGCAGCATTAGCAGGGAGTCTCACAAATCTTTTTTTTATTCGATTCAAGTTAAACGCAAGATCTAGACAAATGTATAAATGGAGCACAAGGCCTCGCGCTCGACAGAAGACATCTTTCTATTTATAAACACAAGATAAACCGGATCATCCTTTAACATGCGTCTTACCTTTCGATATTGCTAGTATAATATTTATATGAAAACCAGATCAATTAATGAGTCTGAATATCCCATGAAAGACTGTATCTTCATAAAAAGAATACCGTTCCTTTTACGTTTGTATCCTCTCTCACTATCGTCGTTTCGACCTTTCGCCGGATGTGACGTCACAGTCTCGCGTAATTAAAGTTGTCGCGTTGTTGCTGCTGCCGTGCAGAGAGGAAAGGAAAATAAAATCTAATATAAAATAAAATCTAATTATCTGAATGTGAATTTGTCAGACCAGGGCATTCAAGTCAGTTATTACGAGTGATACTTTATTTATTTAAGTTTACTTGAGATGGAGATTAAGGAGCCCCGTACATGACATGCAAGGAAAAATAAATAAATTGTGCGCACGATTGACTAATTCGTTCCCTCAATGTACTAAAGCGTCCACACAATTACTATTGCGTTCCCTTGATCATTTGCTATTGCGTTCACTCGATTCAGCATACAATTTTTTCTTGCCAATCATGTGCGGGGCTCCGTAGGAGATAGTACAAAAAACATCACAATATTTTATTGTATTTCCAAAACAACACTCTCTAGTGCCTTTTGTTTGCCCCCGAGTTCAGACCTACGTAGGTTGAGATGATTGGTCCACGGACTGACCAATAAGAGCTCGGTGTCTGTCTGTAAACAAAAGATTTCGTCAGTGTTTTCCAGGAGCGCGATACTGTCCCGTATGTTTTCAGGTCGAGCAACCTTTAGTGTTTTATGTCTTTTGTTCACAAACAAACAAAATTTATAACACACTTCATTTTAAAACGTATTCGAAATTCCAAGGAACAGCGATGTCAGCGCAAAAACTTATAACTCAGGAAGAAAGTCTGCATGGTAAGTTACCAAAATCTATATCGTTCGATTAAATAACGTATCTACATCGATAACCAACGAAAACAATAACCGAATTAATAGTAACTAAATTATTCACACCTTGTAGACCCTGTTTTCTTTTTATAAATCTTTCTAAAGCAGAACTGCATGTTCAAATATGCCAATTCAGCAGTTTGCTAAAAACACTTGTTCTGACCTAATCAAACATTCACCGCTTCTAAAAGAGAAAACTGCATTCGATGATAATTTTTTTATTATCATTATTTTTATGTGATGTACCTTTCTCCACCAGACTCATGGGTAGAGCTCCACTTTGATTCATGCAGTGAACATAGTGAGGGCACACCAGCCCTGTCTGATATCACAGACCTGGAAAAAATGCTTCTGGAAGCACAACGAGAATCAAGCAGTAGTTCACGGACAAGTTCTCACTGTAGCAGGTGTGTATAAACCGCTTCACGTGTACTTGCAAGACTTTTACAAGAGAGTGTATGATCATTCTAATCGCATTGGTTGTTGTGATTTTTTTTTTTCATGCTAGTCCTAGACATGTCCAGACACCTCCACTCATCAGTTCAGCACCCTTCAACTCATATGCCATTGCAGAGGTAAAAAAAAAAAAAAAAAAAAAAAACAAAGAATAAAGTTTTTCTTGCACAGGTTTGCATTTATTAAAATATAAACACCCTTCCACTATGTTCATAGGCAGTAATAATGGGTTTAAATGAAAATGTACTCGCCATCAGCCCATACAAGATGTGTTTGAATTTGTTTCTTTATTAGAACACATAAAAAAAGGCATTTCTCCACTTGCTCTTTAAATGGTGCCATCAGAATTACAGTATCTCAAATAGCAAATAAAAACTTCTCAGTAATCCACACAACTCCAGTCCATCACTGAGCGTCTTGTGAAGCAAAAAGCTGCTTGTTTGTAAGAAACATTGCTTCCTACTATACTGCAAGTCCTGTATCCACAATATTGCTTTCTCCAGTGAAACATTGACTTGTCTGATCAGGAGAAACATGCACAATTCAAGCACTGTTTACAAGTGAAAATAGTCTAAAACAAATATATCTGTGGATTTTGATGACAACAGAAGATGGCCTTTTCACTGGAGGAAATTTTATTATGGACTCGTATTTTAGACAGAAGAAATAGAATGCCTTAAAGTTCCTTAATAATTGCTTTCCTTCTTACAAACACACATCATTTCACTTTAGACTGATAATTGATGGATTGGATTCATGTGGATAATTGTGAGGTTTTTATCAGCTGTTTGGACTGTCATTCTGATGGCACCCATTCAAGACAATTCATAGCTGTGCAAGTTATGCAATGCTAAATTACTCTAAATCTCAACAAATGTGTCTACACCTTCTTTGATTAATAAAAGATCAGATGTTATTTTGAGGATTTGCTTTGCTTTCTATTCCAGGGGGAAGTTGTAGCAGAAAGCAAACAGGAAGCTGAGGCTGTCGCAAGGATTTGTGACTGGTCCAGCCGACCAGAGAATGTACCACCAGCAGCATTTATGATTAAACGGCCAAAACGGAACAGAATATGCTGCAAAAACACAGACAAAAATGACAAGCATATTAACACAAACTTGCTGAAGTTACTGCTACCCTCTCTAGTTTTGACACACATCCTTATGCTTGGGTTGGGGTGAGAAACTTTTTAACTTATAAAGTCTGACTTTGTTTGGCACTCTTTTGTTCACAGTTTGACTATTTGAATCTTTCTCTCTGTAGGATCTGTATTGGACGACGCCTTTCCACTCAGTGCTCTGTTATCTGAGTCATAGCACATGAGTGTGTGTGTGTGTGTGTGTGTGTGTTGTGCTGTGTGCTGTGTGTCAGTGTCAGCCTGGAACCCTTCAGTTTTCCTCCAGAAGGAATGCAGGACTGTGTAAGAGGACACTGTGAAAATATGTTGAGAGATGGAAACTCTCTGCATTATTTTTTCTTTGGTTCTCCTGTGGGGAATTTGGCACAGAATTAAAAATATTAATCCAGTTTTGTATGGTTATCAGATTAGATTAACCTGGAAATATGCTTTGAACTAAAATGTTTGTTACATTATACTTTTGCATGAAGATTATTTTACTGACCAGGTCTCATTATAGTTCTTCAGCTGACCTGCTTTATAATAACATTTCGAATCATTACTCTTAAAAAATACAAATTAATGTTTGACAGAAATTTCAGAGGCATAGAAATACATATTCTGTCATTTATTCTAATGTGACTTGCTATGGAAAACTAATAAACCCTGTTGCCAAAAAAAAAAAAAAGATTTTGAAATTCATTTTTGCTAGAAAGAAGAAAAAATAAATACTTTAACATTTTTGCATCCATCCCCCGAAGGAAAAAAAAATGACACTTCTTATTCATCAGTATTTAGTGAGATTGTATGTGTTACTCATCAATAATAATAATAAGCAAACGTTTTTTAGGTACATGAAGATTTTTCTTAACAGAACATTAACTTGACACCGATCTCTCCAGTCTCAAATTGTGTATTGGCCTTTATGGTACAGCAGGTGGCGGTGTGGGACTTTCTGCTTGTTTTTGTTGTTAGGGGGGTGTTTCTTGTTGTTTTTTGGTTGGAGTTGACACTTCTTATAACTTAATTTAAAACGTACTAAACTAACAGCACTGGAGTTATAGACATTTTCTGGCAATATGATTAATGGCAGCTTCAATTTCATCATAGGCTGCCAGTATTTTATTTCTTCACGAAGAATAAACCACACCACACAATGGATAACAGTCCACCATAAACCGCACAGCAGTTCTGACTCAAAAACACAACTAAACGTGCGTAAAGAAGAAAGTCCGCTTAATCATAAACGAACACGGTTAAAACATATATTAATAATAAACTTACATGTACAGACTGAATTTGTGACAGCACGGACTTAGAAATTAACCTTTAGATGTAGCTACTGCAACATTTTTTTGTGTGTGAATAATTTATTTTTCTGTTGTCCTTTTTACGTGTATATTTATTTCGTTTAATCCTTGCGCACATTATCAGGAAATGGATGTATAACTGCTATAGGTTATACGTTATTGAGTTTGGGAAGGAGAAAAAAAGAGAAATCGCTTAGGCTAAGTGAAACTGAGGACATGATGTTTGAAATTTTGAAGAGCAGAAGGTTTCATTAATGCCTTTTTAAAGTGTGAACATTTATAAGAAACCTGCAGGCGTTTGTGCTCTTCTTTAGCACATAGAAAAAGTATGACCTGTTCAGCAATAAAAACGATCAGGCCTACCCCTGTGATGTTCGAAAGTGTTTCAAAAACGAAACGTTAAGAACATTCGGAAGAATTACTTGTATTATGACTTGACTATTTTGAAAATGCTATAAGCTATTAGATATTTAGTAGAACTATTAAAAAAAAAAAAAACGTTGATGCATTATGCCAAAGGGTTGTTTTAAAATATTCAGTAAGGCATTACAAATAATAATATATGTAAAATCATCCATGGCCATCAGCAGCAGCCAGCAGGTGCTTAATGAAGTAAGAAAGGACTTAAAGTCATCCCATGTCATCTTGGTAGGGATGCTGCGCGCGATTTTCGTCTTTCAAAGTTGACTCTGACTGTTCTGTGCGTCACAGCCACGCCCATACAACACATTATTACACCTAACTCATATTCTCATGCGGTTTGTTAGACTGCAGTCCTGGGGGAGAAGGAACTTTGTTGTCAGCGGTTCTCTCGCATCCCTGTGGACTGAGAGGCAGCGCGGGAGTCATGAAGCAGGAGGTCAGGGCTGCTCTGGGGTCAGCGCATCCCTGGCTCCACACAGAGACTCAGAGGTAAACAGATGCATCTCATCATATCCTGCCCATTTCTAATGTGTATTGGTCTGTAAGATGAAAGCAAGGCTAAAGCGTTTGATTTATGAATCCTTATGGAAGGACTTGATGCTTTTTATGCTTATTTATTGCTATCGAGGAGGGATAAAGTTATCAATTAGGTAGTATGGTTTAAGTTTTAGGTTGTGTTAAGTAGTAAAAACTGCAATTATAGATGGACATTACTAATATCATTACATGCAGGTATTTTTTAAATATAAGCACAATGTAAAAGGTTGGCTTCACAATAAATGCAAACAATTATTTTCAGTGTTAGTACATAGTAGTTAAAGATGTATTATATATATATATATATGTTCTAAAATCTAAAACCAAAATGTGTTCTTGTCTTAGGACAACTTTGATTAACTTTTTTGATCCACTTCAAATGTTGACTATTATATATAGTTACTATATTACTTATTATATAGTGTGCTAATATATATAAGGTATTCTGCATTAAATATTATGCATTCTGTATATATTACATATCATATTGT
Organism: Carassius gibelio; assembly: GCF_023724105.1. NCBI lineage: Eukaryota > Metazoa > Chordata > Actinopteri > Cypriniformes > Cyprinidae > Carassius > Carassius gibelio. The sequence goes on from NC_068412.1 coordinate 20,369,893, forward strand.
ATGATATGTAATATTTTGCATAATTTGCAAAATATCTTATTTTAAACTGTAAATAATTAGATTCTCTGTTTCCAGAAGAGGTGTTGTTCTTGCCCGGGCGCACTTTGAGAAACAGCCGCCTGCCAACCTGCGCAAGTCAAACTTCTTTCACTTTGTGTTGGCTTTATATGATAGTCAGGGTCAGTCTGTGGAGATAGAGCACACTGCGTTTGTGGGCTTTGTTGAAAAGGAGAAGGTGAGGAAATATGTGGAATATATGAAACAATGAATTTGGAAATTAAAAATGATGAAGCCATGCCAAGCAAAACATAATTGTTTATTCATTCCTTTGATTTAGGAGCCAGTAAGTGAAAAAACAAACAATGGAATCCATTACAAACTCCAGTTACTGTACAACAATGGTGAGTACTGTGTAAAGTGTGGACTGCTTTAGAACATTCTACTTCAAGAAATATACTTTATTTAAAATTACAGCTGTCCTTTGTATGATGTTCTGTATTGATGCTTTGTTATTAATTTTTCTGTCTTTTAGGTGTCAGAACACAGCAAGATCTTTACATCCGTTTGATAGACTCTGTGACCAAACAGGTAAAATAGTTTATGCACTTTAATATTATTTGCAAGAATATGTTTTGTGTTAGCCCTAAAAGATCACTTCAGTGAAGACTAAATGCTTAAATAAAAACAAGAACTATGAAGTGATAATATGAACGATATATGATTGACATATAATATATACTTTACAAATGTTATATGTAGGGTGTGTTGTCTACAGATTTTTTTTTTTTCACTGAAATACAAGTAAATACTGATATGATACATTTATATATTTCCTTTTGCATAACATTAACCTGTCGTTTGCCTTTATTACCATGACTCTTTCAGGCAATTGTGTTTGAAGGTCAGGATAAAAACCCTGAAATGTGTCGCGTTCTTCTCACTCATGAGATAATGTGCAGGTAACTTGTGTCAAACACACTTAACTAATGTCATTTGTCACAGCTGATGCAGTGATAATTGTGTTAATCTATATATGTGAATTTTCAGCCGATGTTGTGATAAGAAAAGTTGTGGAAACAAGAACGAAACACCATCAGATCCCATCATTATTGACCGGTAGGTGAATCAGCTGCATTCTGTAAAGTTATTAATGAATAAAGAAGTGTATGTATGTAATATAATATGTGTAAGTACAAATAAAGGCAAGAAAAAGTTTATTGTTATTTCTTATAAAGATATTACTTACAGGAATTGGGATTCATCAGCTTTAAGGATAAAAGCAGACAGACAGATTGTACTCTTTCATCTCTCCAATTCTCAATTTCTAATATTTTCATCTTCTTGCATCATTCTCTCAGTGACTCTTTTTCTGTATTCCCTGATCCACAAATACATGTTTGCATGTTTTCTTTTTATTGCATAGGTTCTTCCTGAAGTTTTTTCTCAAATGTAATCAAAATTGCCTAAAAAATGCAGGGAACCCACGAGACACGCGTCGTTTCCAGGTACACACACAACTTCATCCTGTATATTCATATTGCTGATTAAGTTGTAACGATGTATTTAATCAACATGAAATATTTCATGAAAAGGCTGTACCTTACAGTACTGAATTACACTTTAGAAGTACATTAGTAAAAACTATAAATGTAGCCAACACTGTGTACTTTAATGCATTTAATTTATGTCTTGTATTTAATAATCCTTGTGCCACATCAACATGTCCTTTTGTGCCGAACATTTCCTGTACTAGACTACTAGTAAAAATATCCTGTCCTTTGCAGGTGCTGGTCTCTACTACAGCATCTGTTAAGGCCCACATTCTAGCCATTTCAGATAATATATTTGTCCATAACAATTCAAAGCATGGCAGAAGACCAAGAAGATTTGAGCTGATTGAAGGTACAGTACTTACAAACGTGCTTCTAATAATACTATGATTACTAATGATTCAATTCAGAAATCAAACTAACTCTGCAATTCAAATCAGTGTGGTCAGGGACAGTTTGTTCAGATGATAATGTGTAGGTAAATATACAGTCAGAGAAGAGTATACAATATTTGTTTGCTTGTGATTTCTTTTAGCATACATTTGCTGTAGTTTACGTAGACCTGTCTCTGAAGTGCAATACGCTTACTCCGTGTATTGAGCTGATATTTGTGTGTTAATTTAGCTGAGATCCCCTGCATCAAGGCCATCAGTCCGAGTGAAGGTTGGACATCAGGTGGCGCCTCAGTGATCATTATTGGAGATCAGTTCTTTGATGGTCTACAGGTGGTTTTCGGAACAGTTATGGTCTGGAGTGAGGTGTGTAACAATCTCAATCTCTGTTGCCAAACAAAAAATGACTATAAATCCATTTTTGTTCCATTTGTTTTTTTTTTGGACATCCTCCTTTTGGACATCCTTCACCACAGATTTCCCACAGAGCTTTGCTAATTTTGGAAGGTGTGAAATACATTGTTGCCTATATATGCCTTCAAATAGTAATGTGCATGATGTACTCTCTCCACAGAGAGAGATCTGCAGGTGATGGTGAAGTTAACCTGGATTTCTGCTTCCTGAGAGGGTGACTTTTTTCTTTTTTGTTGTAGGTGATTACACCACATGCGATTCGTGTGCAGACTCCACCTCGTCACATCCCTGGTGTTGTAGAAGTTACACTGTCCTACAAGTCCAAGCTGTTCTGCAGGGGACCTCCAGGACGCTTTATTTACACTGGTAAGAATGCTAAAGTTTGGAAAAATATTGCAATTTACCATGGTTATACAATAGAAGTTTCCATGTTTTTAAATATCTGAAAAGCAGATATATGATTTTTTTCCCCCCATTGAATAATGCCTTTTTTGGAAGATCAGACAATCTCATTTGTTGTTGCTGGGTGATAGCTTACAGTTTAACTTTGAAAAGTGTTTCGCTTTTAAGCTTTAAATGAGCCAACCATTGACTACGGGTTCCAGCGGCTGCAGAAGGTGATTCCTCATCATCCAGGCGATATGGAAAGAATACCAAAAGTGAGCCAGAAATGCTGATTTGATATCTTCTTAAATTCTTTGTTGTCCATTTGAATTGTTCTAGGTTCTGTTTTACATTTTTTATTAAATTTTAAGTCATTAAATAGCATGACTAATAAATTTAACTGTGCAAATTAAATTTTTTTCTCTTCAAAATTAAAAAAAATGTTTTGATTGACAGGAAGTCTTACTGAAGAGAGCAGCTGATCTCTTAGAGATGTTTCATGGAATGCCTCACAACAACCAGGTCAACAAAACCTGATTTACTCAGACTTGCTATCTCGATATGCATTACTGTTTGCTGCTGAAATCAAAAGTGGGAAGAGATGTAATTTCTGTGCATTTATATGTGTCTGACAACAGGAAATGATTCTGAAGCGTGCGTCTGATATAGCACTCCACGCCATCCCACGAAACCCATCCAACACAAATTCACATGGAATGATGGGTGTAAACTCCTTTGATGCACAGTTACCCTTGAACACAGAAGTTTCACCGGATGTAGAACGAGGTACAGTATGTTGTATAAATGCATTTGAGAATGGGACATGTGCTCCACAACAGCGTCTTAATAAATGAATGTCTCTCAGCATCTCTTTCAGTGGGTTTCAGTCGGAGATCAAACAGTGGCTTCATTGCAGGCAGCACATCCCAGCAGTCTGAATTCAGCAATACTAATACATGCATGAATACACACACACATTCACACTCTCACTCCAACGTGCCAAGACACACACACTCAAACACACCTCCATCCATGGCTGGGCACATGCAAACACACACACGCCCTTCTGTGGCAAACTTCTCTGTGGCCACACAGCCATTCTTAGACAGTCCTACATCGGATACACAACACTACATCGGTAAGAACACAGCTTTTTCTCTGTCTGTAATCGTCATGCATGGATAATAAAAAAATAAAATAAAAATTCCAAAAGGTCAACATTCAAAATTGGTTGCATTTGTATTATGAATTGTGTGTTATGAGTTTCTGCACAACCCAGAATTTAATTATCATTTATAATGAACCCAATTATACTTACACTAAATACAATTTTTTTAATTATACTATGGACAATTATACTATAGATAGATAGATAGATAGATAGATAGATAGATAGATAGATAGATATTTGTGGTTCATTTAAACTTTCTTTATCTCTTTTTTTTATGCATGTCTGTAGTGAAGCAAAAAAGTGCATTTGCTCCAGTTCTGAAGCTGCAGTCCTCAACAGCACAAGCTTCAGGTGTCCCTGTCTGCACAGTAAGGGCACATGACATGCATGTATTTACACACAAGCTCCTTTCCAGCTGCTCTTTTTCTCTACTCTATGATACCTTAAATTGTGACAGTACATAATATACCGAGTGTGCAAATTTGACAGACTTATGTCTATTCTGTTTGTTTTTTTACAGCCTTGCTTGGACTAGTGACACCAGACACACTTTCACATGAACAAATGAAAAACTCTTTTAGAAGTTGTAATCGTTTTAGTCAAGGAGGGACAACGTCTGTTTTGCATTTTGCAGGTTCTCTCATTGCAGGCAATACAAAAACATGGTTGGGGATAAAGCAACTTTTGTATATATATATATATATATATGTCTACAATATTCACCTCTCTATTATTAGTGTATTTGTTGTCTGTGCCCAAGCCATTAAATATAAATATTACCTATGTACGTTAACTTTGTGTGTCATCTTGCTGAGTTCTCATTGGCTGCTTAATCCCTCAGAGCACTTGAAATGTTTACATTTAAATTATCATTCAAAAGATTGGGGTCGGTAAGATTTTCTCGTATGCTCAACAAGGTTTCATTTATTTGATAAAATATTCTGAAATATTATTACTAATAGCTGTTTTCTATTTTAATGTGTTTTAAAATGTAATTTATTCCTGTGATGGAAAAGCTGAACCTTCCGCAGCAATTATTTCAGTCTTTAGTAGCATTATACTAAAGTTAAACTAATCTTTTCCATGAACATTTGCCTACTAAAACTCACTATTATTTAAGGAAAACGAAAAATGGTCAATACATTGGACATGGATTGGTACTAGTCTAACTGGTGACAATGACAGTGGTTATTTTCTAACAAGGATTTATTTCAGCCCAGGTTTCACAAGGAGTATGTCTCTAGAAGTCTATTCTTCATGTCTCATTAAATTCTCATATAGGTTGAGAATTGCTCTTATGGCAAGGGAGGCAGCTCTGTTTGTGTTCTAGAAGATACTTCACTGAATTCTCAGATTAGCTCTTTTAAACGATCAAGTTTTACTATAAGGAGGAGGCATCAGCCTGGACATGCTGGACATGGAGTTTGTTTCTTATAAATCTGAGCGCATGAGTGAGTCCTCCCTGTGAGTGTGAGAGGAGGCTGAACATTCACATGAACACTGAAAATCCTGTGGTAGATGTTAAAACCCCTTCACAACAGCATCAATGTGCAATTTGTCTTTTATTCACATTTGTATTACTGAAATGGAGTGCAAAATTAGGAACCATTATCTTTATTAATAAAAATAATTAATGTATGAAATTAGTATATTACACTTTTTCTGTTATCAAGATTTGCTCAACCTAAATCAGTGAAATTTAGAACATGCTCCGAGGACATTAAAAAAAGTCTATGGCATCCATTGCTCATTGTTAACATGTTATTGTATCCATGTTATTTTTTCTGTTTGCTAATACGCTCACAAGTGTAATAAAAAAAAAGAATGTCATCTGTCGTTGATTTTTACTTCATGCGTGAAAAAGCAACTGTTGATATTTTGAGTGTGCGGGTCTTCTTTGACGTGTGACCGCTGGTTGTGTTTTTGTCTCACGTGACTTCAGTAAATAATGCAGCGTTTTGACAGCAGACTTGTTGCTGTGTGCAGTTTGTGATGACTGACAGCGGTTCTTGTGACTCTCAGCTCGCCAGTAGGAGAAATCCTGCTGAGCGGCTGTGAGAAGGGAGGCCATACCATTAATATCACACTGGGAACAGAAAAAGATTAAAGGTAACTCTTGCAAACATGACACAAACTGTCAGATATTAGCCAGTCATACCACACGGTCGCTGTAATTTTGCAAAGTAAGACATGTTCCTGGATCAACATTTTTTGTTGATCCTGGATCAACATTATTGTCCAAAACATAGACCTAACTCTACCCATATTTTTTTTTTTTAAATCATTGTGAAATGATAGCTGATTAACAAGTGTGTAGAAGCACCTAATCTTGATCTTAATCCTGAAACAGATATTTCCTGAAATACTGTCCATCAATTTTGATTGGTTAATTTGAATGTTGTTCCAGGATCTAGAAACATGTTGCACATGGAGAAACAACTGTCACCTTTTGGGAACATGATTTCAACAAATGCAACAAGTTCCTGGATCATCATCCTCGTCCAACATCCAACCAGTCAGAATTGAGGGATAAGTTTACAGGAAATGTCACCCTTGGAATTCAACTATCATTTCCGTCTGATTTTAGAGATTATGGGTAGGGTAAGGTTTAGCGGTAGGGATTGGGTTTAGCCTATTGGTAAGTAATGTTTATTCAGGATCAACAAAATTTGATGATCCAGGAACATGTCTTATTTGGCAAAATCACGGCACCATGTACAGCTGCTAGTAGTGAGGGAAACGAAGCTATTTGAATTCAGAATCAACTGAACCATTTGTTTTGCAAAATGATTCACTGTTTCGAAGCACTCAAAACATCCCATGCTTCACAAAACATTTATTCATGGAGTCGTGTGGATTTATTATGATGTTTTTATCAGCTGTTTGAACTCTCATGCTGACGGCACCCATTCACTGCAGAGGATCCACAAATGAATCTGCATAAACAGTGCATTTTCAACAAATTTTTCTATATGCCCTTTTGGCCAGTCAGAAATGAGTCCTGAGTTGCAGCTCTGTGTTGACTGGCTTCAGTTCATTAAACCCCGGTCCATCATCGCTATCCCCTAATGCAGAGTGGTTAGACACATACGCACACCACTCCATTGTATCTGTTGTTCTTTTCAAGTAAAAACAAGGATTTTAACTGCCACTGTTTTCCTCCTTTATTTTTTTTTCAGACTCTTTTAAAGCACAAGTGCCGTGGACACTGTTTAAGGAAGTGGGACATTTTTAAAATTTTCATTTTCAAATTTTGAAATGATCAGCAATCCAAAAGCTGTGCGAGCAGCGGGTTCAGCCATGAAGAATAACTCAGTGAGTTTGTTGCAACGATCATGACAAATTGATTTATCTTTAGGTATTTTTTTATCCTTTCATGCAGCCTTTTGTCTGTTGTTCTCTTAGGTTCCCCTGATAGTGCTGCGCCACCGGGTGCTGCGTAGTTCAGGGGACAGTGGTTCATATATGGGAGGAAAGGGAGATGATATTAAAGTTTGGATGCTCACTTGTGAGAAAACGCATTGGAGCTTGATGCATCAAAGAGTGATAAATCCATCTGATGGACCCCAAAACCACTTCATGCTGCTTCTCAGTTTGATCACAAATATTCTGATAATTACGTTTTTGATTTCTGATTGTTTTGACAAATTATATACCACTTTAGTAAACATTCCCTTCGTTGTTATCCATATAACCTCTATAGTTAAAGGAATATATTGGAATTTTGTTTTTGAGTTTGATTAGTTGTTCTTGTTGTCAGTGTTACATTTTTTTAAATGTGATTTAAAAAATAATTTTGGTATTTATGCTGTTCAATCCAAAGGATTATGAAAGAAATTGTAATTTTTTAAATTGTAAACTTCTTTTTTTTTTTAATCGACATTCATAAATGATATTTTTTGCAGCAAATTATTTTGTATCCCATATCCCATATTTAGAATTATATAAGAAATGTTTTAAGATAATAAACAGCTCTGTAAAGCAAATAAAATATTTATTAATGGTAGATCGGTAGTCAATAGAATAATTACAATTTGTAAATATTTTTGAAGCAAGTCTGTTCACCATTGAAAAAAAAATGATCATGGTTTCCAGATAACAGATAATATCTGAGCACCAAATCATTATATCATAATGATTTATGAAGGATTATGTTACATTGAAGTACAAGTAAAAGATCATTAAAATTACCCATTATTCCATAATGTGTTTAACATGATGCAAATTTAGATATACTCTTGAGCACAAATATAAAACAATTCTGATTAAATGGTCTGAGAATCACTATTTAGTTGCCATACAAACCCTTCCACTTGCAATATCTAGTTCCTCTTGATGTCAGACAGACAGTCATGATCTCTTTTAATGGGAGGATGAAGGAGGGGCGTCCCTGGGGAGATCTCCACAGTCAGCGGTGTGATACTGCCTTATATTGTGTTTGATCACATGTGACATGCGCTGCTTCCACTGCCTCAGGCTGTGCTGATCTCTCACTAAGCCTTCACATACGGCTTCATGCCACCTTACAAAAGAGCAATTTGTGGCTGACAGAATAAAACACTGGGATCATGCTCAGTGAACGCAAACCCTCCCTTCAATCTCAAATCATTTAATGGAGTGTGGGAGCTGCTATCATAACTGTACAGGTTTGTATCCATTTCTTGTGACACTTTACACAAAAAGGTTAGACTATAGAATCTCTTACATTTTCTTTTTCCTTTCAGTAGATGATAAAACTAAATGGCTGGTTTCTATTAAATAATATTTTAAATTTACCAAATGTAACATGTTGGTTTGTAGTTATTGAAAAATATCTTTAAGAGTGAATTACTTCATTTTCGTTTTTTGCCTTTAAAAATCTCATTTGTTTAATTCACTCAGATGCTTTAAAACCAGAGTTATTTATTATTTATTTATTGTTATTATATTGCATGGTTTAGTGTATAACCATATCCAAAGCAATTACGAATGAGGAATACAAACATTTCATATTACTCAAAAAATATAGCAATCCACGGTTTCAAATATCTTCTATAATAGTACAAATGTGAAGCACATTTTATAGTGTTAATATTAATATTTCATACAATATCTATGGTAGAGGTTGAATGGCTAAGCACATATTGCACGCTATATTGATCTCTATAGTGTTTTTAAAAATGTAATAGGATTATTAGTAGGTCAGGTGTATCAAGGATCAAGTCTGATAAAGTTTAAATGATAAAAACGCAAAATGTCTTTGTCTCTGTCTTTGGTGCTTCTATTGTAGCCTACGGTTTGCTGCAGAAACTTTCCTTTGGTGTAATAGCATTCAGAACAAACTGCTTGAAACTTGTAGAAACTTCACAGGAAGCGATGCTGGGTGATGTTCTTTTGAGATGTCAGCAGAGGTGGAAGGCTAATCCGCAGAGGATAAGACAACATATACTAACAAATCCATGTATAAAATTGAACATTTAGGTTATTACACAGTTGAACAAGGGACGTGATCCAGGGGGAGTATCCGTGTAATTAATCTACTGTAAATCATTTGTCAGAGTAAGACGTGATCGAACTGTAGCTTTTAAGGGTTTATAATGATAATAAACTATGATTTAAAAGTAAAGATTCTCTTTTGATTGACGGAATGAAGGTGATTTACAATATTATCCCTGTGCTGCATTAGCCCCATGCTGCTGTTATAATCTTCAAAGCATGTAATGTGTCAGAACAAATCATGGGTTATGGTTACTTAAAGAAATTGTTCTGATATTCCAAACAGGTTTTGCTAAACACTAACCCTCACCTTTGAGACCTGATTTTCAGTCTTTCCAAAAAGATTTTCAGTTTGTATCTGTCACAGGTGAACATCTCATGCAGATGCTGCAATTAATGTTCAGAGGTGATAACGTCTAAGCACTTAAATATGATTAATGTGTCACACCACCCAAAATCACACCTCACAGATTCACCTTTGACACTCGCATTTCACAGATATTATCGCAGCTCTCTGAATTCCCTTCAGTTTGTGATCTATGTGGAGCTACTAAGCAAAGTCATCATTATCAGAGGTGTAAAGCTGTCTCAATTAAAATCCCAATATAGAAGACCTGTTGGAGAAGGTACATTTTCAGTCCTAGTAATGTGTATTATTGACACACTTTTATTGAACCTTACATGTATTCAGTTTACTGACCCCCTAAGCACGTTGGATAGGTATGTTTTGAAGCATTGGCTGTTGATTATGAGCTGGTTTAAGCTGCTCATGGGGGATATAGATGCTTAGGACCATCTTATGTCCAGCTAAAACCTGCTCATGACCAGCTTAAGCCAGTTCAAACCAGCTACCATGCTCCAAAACAGTTTAAGCAAACAAATGTGATAAGCTTACATAAATAAATGCTTAGGATATATTTATTATTGAATACTGAATATTAAAAATGTACAGCCTAATTTTCAAAATTGAATAAACTATAAAAATTGTGTCGCTACTTTTTCGTGAAGTCACTGTGTAGCCATATCCAGATACAACAGCGCCACCATGTGGAAGAAAAGATGGGACGTGTATGTTTTGTCTGTTTTCTGTGAAAAAAGGCATTTGTTTTCTTGATAACTTTTGCTTCATCTCTGAGCACATTTAATATTTATTTTGAACAAAGTATGCATACTAGGTATTTACAGTATGTGCCTCCAATGCAGTATATTCATTAAAATCATATGAGGAGGACATTCCAGTACTCAATAAAAACACGCTGTTCACATGGAATAAAACTTTTCTCATTTATTCTCATTGGCTCCGAGGATTTATCTTCATCTTTTATGCTTTTACACTCTTCCTCGTCTTTTGGGAAATCTCTGTTCTTTCAGAGGCAAACCATCAGCATCCACTTCATTCACCTGTAATTATAATAGAAGGACATCAGTGATCCGTTTCAAACTGGGAAACCAAGCTGCGGATGTTTTCCAGTATTAGAAAGAGAAACAGTCATGCTCTTACTATGTGTATCGGTAAAAGCTGCTCCATTGGAGAGTCTGCAGGAATGGACAGTACTGCATCACCAGCATCCATCATCTGATGGAGACAAATTTTTACTCGACGTTAGTACTCACAAATCTCAGTACTTTGAATAGGCCTATTTTTTTTTTTATGTCACCCAATGTTACAAAACTCCCCGGTTAAAAAGCACCAAAGTGGGCATGCAATGGATGGACAAACACTTAAAAACATAAGAGAGGAATGAGAGCAAGAGGATAAGATCACCCTAAATGTTGCCTCCACTTCACCAACACTTCTCTTTCCACCAGGAAGCCAACCGTATGACCAGTGCTGGCAAAGACTAACCTCCAACACACACACTAGCATTAACAGCTGGACCAGCAACCTTCCGTTCCACTCCATGCTAAAACTAAAACAAAGACATTTAATAGGCAACATACTTTAATATAAATGTTAATTTATAGGATCTGTTGGTGGGCGGTTTAGTTATTTAGTTATATTATCACCCACCAGTTCATATTCTTAAAATTGGAAAAATGCAATGTTCAATTATTTAGTTCTATAAATCAGTAAAAACAAAATTATTAACATCGCACATATTAATTTGTTACCTGTATAGTACAAACAGTCAAAGTAGAAAGTGATTACATTCATCACTATCTTTCAACAATTTATGCAACAGAAACCATACAGCCATAAACAATGTAAATGTTCATGAAAAGGAATTCAAGTTTATTTTACTTTTAAGAGGTTAAAGCAGTGGATAAAATCATTGGACTGAATATAACAAAGCTTGTTGTAAAAATTATGGCAAGTTAAGATTTCAAATATAGATTCATGATACAAATATAGATTTCAAGTCGCTTTAATGTTTTCTGGATGATAATAATGTAAAGTCTTGAATGAAAAGTCTAAACTGGTACATTTATCACAATCTGTCTAGATATGCTTGAAATAATATGGAATTTTGAGAGTAAAAAATATCTTACCTGCTGTCTTTGCTCAAGATGAAGTGTGTTGTTCTTGGTCTCTTTTATACAGTCCTTCTAAAATGAATTGTAATGCTCCTTCGTCATCAGGAGACTTGCAAACACAGGTGCAGGTTTTACTCTAATGCACGCTCTAATGCACACCTGAGGCTGGATTTCTTAGACTGAAAAATAACTGTCAGGGGAATCAGCTAATGGACCTGTTTAAACCCTGAGATTAATTAAATAATGTGTTTAAATGGTTTAAACAGCCACATCAACACACAGGGGAACAGATGAACTATATAAAGGCCAGAAGACATAATGGATGAGTCAAACAAAGACTGAGTCATCAGACTGCCAATCAAGTATTCGCTGGGTTAAATAGACCTACATAAAATAATGTTCCACAACTAATTAACCATAACTCATAGAGGACACCAGGACTTAAAGCATGTTTATTACGCATTTTGGGAGAAAAAATAATATATCAATATTCCTTTTAAATATTAGACATTATTATGAAAATCTTCCTAATTTCTTCATTCTATGTCATTTTATATAATGGAATAACTAATTTATGGCCATTTTACACACATTTTGCATAAAGACAAATGTTACACACACACACACACACACACACACACACACACACACACACACACACACACACACACACATATATATATATATATATATATATATATATATATATATATATATATATATATATATATATATATATATATATATTGTATGTTATGATATTCCATAACATAGAAAATCATCTTTATATAAAGTTTGATATTTCAATTTATTTTTATTGATTTACATATCCCACTGTTTTTTCCTTTCCATGTCTATTCATGACTTTTATATTTTTTTTAAAACAGGACTTTTTAAAGTCCCATAACAGAGATGGCATATCATATCAATTAAATATAATAAAAAATAATAATAATAATAATTTCATTTTTTTTGTGTGTGTTTTAAGCAATGACATGGCAAAACACTAAATTCCTGGTAGTCAGAAGAATATGATGAAAAATGCAGTAAAAACAGTATTGTGAAATATTAATTTAAAGTATTAGATTTTGTTATAATATAAGATTTTAAAGAAACTGTTTTGAAATTTAATGTATTTTTATTCCTGTGATGGCAACGTGGAATTAAAGCAGTCATGACTTCAGTTTGAAGTGTGACACAGTCCTTTAGAAATCATTCTTATATGCTGATTTGGTCCCCAAAAAACATTTTGAAAACAGTTTACAGCTTAATATATATATATATATATATATATATATATATATATATATATATGTATATGTATATATATATATATATATATATATATATATATATATATATATATATATATATATATATATATATATATATATACACACATATATATATATACACACACACACGCACACACACACACACACACACACACACACACACACACACACACACATATATATATATATATATATATATATATAGTTTTTTTACATGTGATATATTTTTCAGAATTCTTTGATGAATAGAAAGTTCAAAAGAACAGCATTTATATGAAATATATTTTTGAAATATAGTAAATATAATATTTGTAACATCAAAAAAATTACAAATGTATTTTCTGTCAGTTCTGATCAATATAATAACTTCCTTGATTCATAAAATTATTAATGTATTGTTATATTTTAATTGTTTTTTATTTCAATATTTCATTTCTTATTATTATATTTATATATTTTTTATATAGTTTTTGTGAGAAACGCAAAATGAACCCTTATTTTGAACTGAGGACCTGTATGCCAAACTACGTCACTTCCGGGGCGAGTACAGAAAGGTCCCGCGAGCTCAAGCTCCAAAACATCTCAAGGTGCCCACATGATCGCCATTATTACCCGTTTATTGAGCAAGCTATCCCATAACTGTTAAAATACAACAGGTAACGTAATATTCAGACTCTTATTTGTATTACAGATATTTCACATGCTGCGTAAGCGTAATTTACTTTCTGTGATGTATAGCGTTTGATAGGCACATTTGATTTTAGGGATCTGTAGTGATACTGACCCACTCTCCTCCCTTCCAGTTTTTAGGGTATAACGAGACATGAATATGGATTTTTTAAAAAGACCTTCTATCCCTGAAGACGCAGTCCAGTATCAGCTTTTTCTGGTTCGTCCTGACCCTTCAGACGCAGAAGCTCATGAGAGATTCCTCCAGCAGATCCTGCAGAACATCCTCGCTGAGATCGCCCCTCTTCTGGTGCAGTACATCTGGCAACATCAAGCCTTCAATCTAAGATACCACCCTGAGAAAGGTACGCCAGTGTATATCAGTTTTGCAGTTCTAGAGAGTGTACAATTGACTAAAAGTTACCCAAAACGATCTTGTTTTACACCCAATAGGAGATGTGCCTGCGCACCTGGGCGGTGTTACTCAGTTCGGTGATAATGTTGAGGACGAATGGTTCATCGTTTACCTGCTCAAACACATCACACAAACTTTTAGCGATGTAGCTGCTGTTGTCTACGATAATGATGGACAGTTTATTCTGATTGAAGCAGCTGAACACCTGCCAAAGTGGCTGGACCCTGACAGCAGTGAAAACAGGGTTAGTATTGGACATTTAAATTGACAATACCATGATATTATCATGTTTTATTGAATATAGCAATACTATGGTACTCCTTCAGGTACAAGTATGGTAATCTTTTTTTAAATAGTATCTGACCGAGCTGTTGTATATCTTTCGCTGTGTAAGCATTGAATTTAATACCAGCACACTGTAAAAAATAAAATAAAATCCATAAAACGTAAAAAAATGGCAGCTCTTGTTGCCAGAATTATACAATAAAAAATATGGTAACAACGTTTTAGGTTTACTGTAATTTAACTGATATAATGTTAATATACCAAATTATTGAAGTACTGAAATCTGTTTTGTTTTGTAACCACCAAAAGCAAGTGGTGATGAGAAAGTCACATAATGAACCAAACCCCATCACAAGCAGCTTTTAAACATTAAGATACATAGAAGGTGCACAGTGTCATTCACATAAGCACTAAATACCATCATGGTGAAACTCATTACGGTAAACTGAAATATGCAATAAACATTAATTTAGCAACATCATATGTAACATACAGTCATAATAAACATAACAGATAAGAAAAAATAAGAAGAAACATAGCTGTTTTTAAAGAATAAACATCAAATTCAAACAAAAGTTTGAAATGGAATGCAGATCATTCTGGGAATGTCAGTTATTCCCTGTAAATTTTACAGGAAGTTGCCATTAACCATTTAACAGCTTTGTACTGTAGCATTTTCACAGTTTTTTACCATTTTTTACAGTGCACTGATATCACTTCCAGTTTTTGGATGGTTATTATCATTTTCAGGAAAAAAAAACTTTGTTTTTAAAAGTAAGGTTGTTTTTGTTGTCATCCTGAGGTGCCTATATAAGTTGTGTCTTTCTAAGATGTTTCTGTTCCGGGGAGAGCTGCATATATTACCCAACCGCACACGTTCTGGAGAGGTCGGCTGGCCCAGAAACTCAGTGCCTGCTGTGGCTCAGGCTCTAGAGCTGCTGCATTCACACACTGGGTGCTGTTTAGCCAAACAGCCCATACGCTCCGCTCTAGCCAGGAGGCTGGAAGGGTGAGAGTGATAATATTGTTTAAAAAAAGCGTCTATATCATTTCTGTTTTAGGTCTGTATGTTTATTTTAGGTTGTACTCAATAATCATTTGTATATGTGTGCAGGTATCCAGATAAAATCCAGCAGAATTTCCACCGTGCTCACTGTTATGTGCCTGCGGGCATTGCTGTGGTGTTGTCTACGAGGCCTGACCTTATATCCCCTGCTGTATCTGCTTTCTATCTGCGTGACCCTGTTGACCTCCAGGCCTGTCGAACTTTCCGCAAGTTTCCTCCGGACACTAGAGTTATGACATCAGTAAGAAGCAGTCTGTTCTGTTCCAAATAAATGCTGTTTTTAAGACACATTCATTAATCCTGTCTAAAAGAACCTGTCTTGATTTCCACAAAATTGTTTTCAGCATTAATAATTGTAAGAAACGCTCCCTGAACACCAGTTTAGCATATTAGAAGAGTGTAGTAATACATTATTTCTGCTATATTAAGATTTTTTAAGAAGACAGTTTGCGATATTTCACTATATTACTGTTTTTATTTCTCAAATAAATGACATTCAACATTCAAACAAAATCTTGCCACACCTTGGCTAATAAGGTACATTTCACCTGATGTAGTTTCTGCAAACTCCTCAGGTAACTGTGAAACGGTTCCCTTCCCTCTTTCCTGTAGGTAAAGTTTACTCACTGCTTGTACGCACAGCTGCTACAACAGAGTTTTGTTCCAGATCGGCGGAGTGGTTTCACACTTCCTGCTCGCTCTCATCCCCAGTACAGAGCTCATGAGCTGGGAATGAAACTGGTGAGTTTCTTATTTATCTTTTTCTCCAGTCATGTGTGGAGATAGCTGACAATTCAAATGCAGATTTTAAAGGGGGGGGGGGGGGGGGGTGTGAAATGCTCGTTTTCACTCAATATCCTGTTAATCTTGAGTACCTATAGAGTAGTACTGCATCCTTCATAACTCCAAAAAGTCTTTAGTTTTATTATATTCATAAGAGAAAGATAGTCTGTACCGATTTTTCCCGGAAAAACACGCCCGGCTGGAGGCGTGAAGTGTGAGCGGAGCTAAAGAATCACGAGGGCGAGTAGGCTTTTGCGTTGAGAGCGTTTGGAAGTTGTGACATTACCGTGAGGAAAAAAAACCATCATCCAAAACAAACCATGGCTAACAGTCATATTCAGCCGTTTATTTATGATCCAGAATCAGACCCCGAGGCTGAAACTGAACGAGAGCAGCAGCAGCAACGACTCGCTCCAAGCGGGGCTCGAACCCGGGTCTCCGATGGGAGGTGGACGCACTAACAAGGAGGCAGAGATATTTAAAGCAGTTTTACTCACCGCCTGCGGTTCCAACACATGATCGTGACCCTTTTTCGTTGGGATTGCATCATCCGTCAGAAATAAACGATATGCAAATCCGTCGTCAAACTGGGCCTTGTTTGTAAAACAAGCATCTTCGAAATGCAGGGAACAAACAAAAACACTTGCACAACTCCGTTGATGCTCTGTAAAAATAAACTCCATCCACTGGTCCCTTAATGCTGTTTTTTTTTTGGTAATCTGTGCAGGGTTGTCTTGCCCTGGCAACCAAAAACACACTTCTTTTGTGACTTTTCGCGACGCTCTCGCTCTGATCAGTGAATGTCTGTTGTGCTCTCAGTGCTGTGCTATACGGGAGCATGCGCTCTTCCGGCAGAAGTGCCTCAGGACCCATATAAGGAAATTCCGCTCCATCTAACGTCACACAGAGCCATACTCGGAAAAAACTTTCTGAAACTTGTGACAAACCGGAAGGAGTATTTTGGGAACAAAAATACTCCTTCAAACGTACAACTTAATTTTTGAAACTTTGTCCATGTTTAGCATGGGAATCCAACTCTTTAACAGTGTAAAAAACTCAGTATGCATGAAATAGCATTTCACCCCCCCTTTAATCTTACAGCGATGAACATGTGTTTCTCCAAGTAGCTTACAAGTGGGTTTTTTAAAAAATATGCTCAGAAATTAGATTTTTCACATAAATAATTTTGTAACTATAGCGCAGTGTTCTTTTTTCTCTTCATGTCTAAGGCCCATGGCTTTGAAATCCTTTGCTCCAAGAGTGGACCGTCCTCGTCAGAGAAAGAGGCTTCGGTCAGCAGTAATCCACTATGGCCAGGCTTTTTAAATAGTCTCAAAAAGAATGGATACTTTAAGGTAGGAAAGAGTTTCTGTTCAAAATACTGAAAATGAAGCAGATAATGCCAAGATTCCATTGCCTGCGAGAAATTGTTTAATAAAACATAAGTGTTTCTTTCATTTTGTGGATATGTTCTTGCTTATGTGTTTTTTGTTTTGTTGTAAACCCAGAGTGAACTAGAAGGATCTGTTCGATACAAAGATCTAATGACATCAGCAGAGAGTTTCTTCAGACAGTCTGTAACCAGCACTCACTGGTGAGAGTTTAAAATCAAGTTTATTTGACTTTATCTGTGTACAGATGTACTGGTATGTATGTTTGTGTGTACATTATGTATAGTTCTAAGGTATGGGGTTATTAGTAATAAATTTAAATTTCAGCAGGGATGTATTAAATTGATTAAAAGTGACAGCAAAGGTGTTTTATGTTACAAAGGATTTCTTTTTCAAATAAATGCTGTCCTTTTTGAACTTACTATTCATTTAAAAAATCCTGAAAAAATTGTATCACAGTTTTCATAAAATATTAAAGAGCACAACTGTTTTTAACATTGGTAATAATTACAAATGTTTAATTAGTATCAAATCAGCATATTAGAATGATTTCTGAAGGCCCATGTGACAACATTTGTTGAATTTTAATTATATTTCAAAATATTGCTGTGTATTGCTTTTTGTTATATAAAAAATGCAACCTTTTTGAGCATACATGACTTTTCAAGAGGAGTGTGAAAGTCTCATGTTACTCTTTCTCAAGCCTTGACATTCAGAATCCTGGTCAAGAGGTGATGAACGTCTTGGAGGATGCATCCTACAGTTTGGAAGAGCTAAAAAGTCAAGAGACACATCTACCACCAGAGGACAGTATGTACCATTCTATCTGATGTTGTTTTCTCTGTGCACCGCACATATTGGCATCAAATATTTAGTGTAATCTAGCAGAATCGATTTATTTCTTATTGTTTTTATATTAATCCATTTAAACAAACAAACAATCATGGAAGGGGGATCAACAGACACTATCAATAATTAACAATCTAAAAGAGAGAGAGAAAAAAGAATATATGGTCAATCTGAAAAACGTTGCCATGCATCAATGGTACCATGTTTAGTCCCGTTAATTCGTGCCGTTGTACATTCACAGGCCACTATCGCAAGGAGGCTTATGAATCCAAAATGATTTTGCACACGTTTGGAGTAACCCAGTTTTGAATTATTGTCTTTGCAGCTGTAAAACCCGCAAACAACATTCTCTTCTTTAAGGAATTTATACAGGAGTTCGAATCGTCATTGAGAAGACATCAACCTGGATTAGACGTGTAATCAATTTGAAGTGAAAAGGATATAACAGAATATACATTGGTTGACAACAATTGGATTTTCCCAAAACGTGGAGAAATATATGTTACAGATATGACAGTTATAGGTCGATTGCAGTTTCATTTTGGATCCCTTGTAAGGAGTTATGTATGCTCTGTGGATGACTTTGAAATGGATGGAAGAAGATGAGCCAAATTTCTAGAAATTAAGATTATATTAGACCACACCCTCTTCCAGTCTACCGATAAATCAAAATCTGTTAAAGGGGGGGTGAAATGCTATTTCATGCATACTGAGTTTTTTACACTTAAAGAGTTGGATTCCCATGCTAAACATGGACAAAGTTTCAAAAATTAAGTTGTACGTTTGAAGGAGTATTTTTGTTCCAAAAAAAACCTCTTCTGGTTTGTCACAAGTTTCGGAAAGTTTTTTTCGAGTATGGCTCTGTGTGACGTTAGATGGAGCAGAATTTCCTTATATGGGTCCTGACGCACTTCTGCCGGAAGAGCGCGCGTTCCCGTATAGCGAGGCTGAGCACAAACATTTCACTGATCAGAGCGATTCACTGATCAGAGCGAGAGCGTCGCGAAAAGTCACAAAAGGAGTGTGTTTTTGGTTGCCAGGGCAAGACAACCCTGCACAGATTACCTAAAGAGAAACAGCATTAAGGGACTAGTGGATGGAGTTTATTTTTACAGAGCATCAACGGAGTTGTGCAAGTGTTTTTGTTTGTTCCCTGCATTTCGAAGATGCTTGTTTACAAGGCCCAGTTTTACGACGGATTTGAACATCTTTTATTTCTTAAGGATAATGCAGTCCCAACGAAAAAGGGTCACGATTGTGTGTTGGAACCACATGCGGTGAGTAAAACTGCTTCAAATATCTCTGTGTTGTGAACTTAGCTATCGGCATGTGAGCACATCAAGTAAACAACATGCGATGTTGTCATCAAACTGCACTTTGCACATGTACAGCTTAAAAAAAAAAAAAAAAAAAAAAAAGACGACATAAAGTGGAACTTAGTCATTTTCCAAAACCGCTAAGCAAATATATACAGTTTCAGTACATACCACATAGAGACGCATTTGCTGATGCTGCTCTTGTTAAATTTCAGCCTCTGGGTCTGTGTCACAGCTTGAAAACGCGAAAGCCTACTGGCGCTCGTGATTCTTTAGTTCCGCCCACACGTCACGCCTCTAGGCGCTCGTGTTTTTCCGGGAAAAATCGGTACAGTCTATTTTTCTCTTATAAATATAATTTAAAAAAAAAAAAGGGTGCAGTACTACTCTATAGGTACTCAAGATTAACAGGATATTGAGTGAAAACGAGCATTTCACCCCCCCTTTAATTTTAATAATAAATAAAAAAGTTGATTTTTAATTATTTAATTAGGATAGAAAGATCAGACTTTGCTTGGACAAAAGTCTTGTCACTTAACAAAAATAATGTACAGTACAAAGCATAAAGTCATGGTGCAATGAAAAAAGAATGAATATTGTGTATGACTCCCATGAGCTTGGAGGACTGCATCCATACATTTCTGCAATGACTTAAATAACTTATTAATAAGTCATTTGGAATGGCAAAGAAGCATTCTTGCAGGACTCCCAGAGTTCATCAAGATTATTTGGTTTCATCTTCAGTGCCTCCTCCTTCATCTTACCCCAGACATCTACATCGCACACATGTAAACGTTAGTATGTCTCCAAGATGCCAATCAATCTAGATGCATAATCCATTTAAAAGAAAAGCAAAATAAATAAAAGTATTGATGTCTGTTGAAGAGCATAGAAAAAAAACAAGAAAAAGAAACAACTATGTACAAAATCCAAAGCAGACAATTTACCAGCCCACTTCAACACAAGACATGCCCCCCCCCAAAAGGCCCACAGAGCCAAAAGCATTTCCATCAACCCAAAAAATAGTTATAAGAAATAAAATAATTATTTAACAGTCAGCAGACAAGTGATAAGAAGTGAACAAGTGTCCATGGCCACCTTGCGGTTGTCCTCTTCAGGGCAGTTAGGATCCCCACAGACCTCGTCGCTGATTTTCCCTCGTTGAGCTGAAAGGATGGAGATGACATCCACTGACCTCCAGCAGCTTTGTAGCACTGCCGAATACGTCTTCTGCGACAGTGAAGTCAAAACCCTGTGCTTTTTGAGGAGAGTGGAACATCATCTGCTCACCTTTGTGCCATAGTTTAATTACTGCCGGATAGGTGAGGAAGGGCTGGAGACCCGAGTGCTGTCATCTTCTTCAAGACTGGACTAAAACTCTTTCTCTTGGAATTTGTGGCTGGACTAAAGTGGGGGGGGGGGGGAGAAAAGTGACACATTCCTGCGTATATTTCACCGGATATGCCTGCCGAGCAAGGATCGTCAACCTGTCATGCCATCTTAGAACACGGAAGATGAGAGTACGCCTTGATTAGAGTTTTTTCTTCTGTCATATGTGCGATGTGCCCGGTCAGTCTCAATGTCACGGCCTTTCAGTGAAGGGATCCACTTGGAAAGATGAGCTCTTGACCACTTCCCGCAGCCCCACCAGTCGTATGTTATTTCTGTTGCTCCTATCTTCAATGTCCGTAATTTTTTCAGTGAGTTGTTCCAGCTGTTTTCTTAAGTTTGTGACTACTCCTGTCCTCATGCACAGCTGCTTGAACGGAACCAATCCGGTCCCGAGTCTGCTTTGCTGCGCTGACTAACTTTTAAACTGCTTTTAACTCTTTTACAGAATCGTTGGTTGTTTGTATATCCAAATTTAGATCACGGAGTGCTTGGGTCAGTACAGAGCCTATTGCTTTTCTCACAATCGAAGCCACAACCGAAATGAGTGTACTTTTGTTGTTCGTTGAATGCTAACTTGATACCGTTAGCTATAGCAGCGTCCAGATCCTTTTTGGATATGGTGGAATCTTTTCATTTTTTCTTAATTGTCGATTTTTCAATCCCTCTTTTCCGAACGTCCTTGACTGCTGGGGTACTCCTAATGGGCTAGGTAAAGAGTGGTGCAAAATTTACTGACAGGATATATAACATTTCTGACAAAGTGAGCAGAGCGAAGGACTACGCGTGCATTGCTGTCGAAGGGTCACATGATCTCCATTCAAGCTTTTCTTGAAAGTGAATCTAGATTGTGAATTGAGCACAAAAATGGTTTCTGTCTTCTCCAAAATAAATAGTTGTCCTCTCTATCGCCCCCTGTAGGTGATGCTTGGTTAGACATCTCTCATCAGGAGCTAGAGAGGCTGCTTGAGGAGAGAGGAGGTCGAGGGGTGAGCGATGGCACTTGCAAGACGCCACTACCTGATGAGGAGCTGCAGGAGGAACAAGCTGGCTACAGTCTCATAGCTGTAACGAAAGGCATGAAGAGCTTCATCAATGCCACGTCCTCTCATGAAGGAGCTGAAATCCCCAGGTAATAATATTTTATCTGAATTGTCAATGCTTCAGTTATTATTCACCACGATAATTTGTTTCTTTTTCCTGAATTGTGTTTCAGATCTTGTCTGGCTGAGCCCTTTAGTTTTGATCCAGATGCAGTAACCAGTGCACTTGATAGACTGCTAGGTGAGTTTGATTTTCAGAGAAATTAGACCATCTAAATCCATCCCACTTTTCATTTCATTTCTGATACATTGGCCAAATAGAAAAAAACTTTTTTGCTGATGGTAGTAACTAACAAATGCAATATACATTGGTTAACTGCTAATCAGCACTACCTGAAAAGCACTTATAATTTGCACTTCCTGTTTTACAGGAAGTAAGGACGATGAGTTAGACTCTGACGACTTTGAGGAGGAGGATGATGATGATGATAATGAAGGCAATGATGTCAACGATGATGAAGAAGTACAGAATGGCGAGTCTCAGGAGCAGGCAAGTGCCGAGGCGCTGGACAATCTGAGGAAATACATGGATGAAATGGACCAGGAACTGCAAAGCACACATATAGGCAAAAGCTTTACACAGAATAACAGAGTGAGTCTCCACAGATTTTCTACAGTTTACCCTGTGCACATAACCTTGTGAAATTGTTTATTTATTGAGTTATACATTTTTCCATTTCCTTTTAGGCCAGTAATAAAGCAGATGCATCTAAAAGCTCATCATCTGCCTCAAGGTCAGAACTTGAGGAAGAAATCCAGCCACTTGACGTGGATCTCAACCTGGTTTCAAATTTGCTGGAGTCTCTCGCTTCTCAGGCCGGCCTTGCAGGGCCTGCTTCTAACCTACTGCAGAGTCTAGGCATCCATATCCCACCTGACGCAGATCAGTCCTGATACGTCAAACTAAAGTGGGAAAAATCTACTCCGAGACTTATCACACACTTATCACGCACTCCTTCACCTTGTGCACATCAGCTGTTCTTCTATCAGGTGGCTACTTTTATGGTGTTCTGCTCCACACCCAGTACTGAACTCTGAATTATTACATCCTAACATTGGCGTTTCCTTCAACACAGAGCACGTCCCTAAAAACTAACTGGGAAATTATTCTCTAAGATGTTTATCATGTTGTTCTACAATAAATATGACTTTATCTTTTTGAATAAAGATTATATATTCTGAGATGTTTCATTTCATTTGAGATTAATCACACCAATGCACTACAACTGAAAATATCAGTTACATCTATCAGTCATAGAATGGCAATATTTCGCAGTGCTTATCTACGCTGACATTACTAATAAACTAAACAAATTGCATGCTTGTGTAACATTAACCAAGTCTTTACAGATGAATCATTCATGCCTGATTAGAAGCAAAGCGTCAGAGCTCTCGTGCTGAACTTTTTTACCCTCCATGATTCTCGCTCGTGCAGAATTTTGCCTACACTGGTAACAATACAAATGCATAGCAGGTGTGATATGTATCTGTGCATTATGTACTGCTTGCATCATAAAGAAAATGTGCTGGAAATTTTATATGTAAAACAAAATATGAGAAGAAAAACAGAAACACTAGTTTGAGGAGAAAACCTCATCAATATGTTTTATTTTCTCCAAACATTAACAATAATACTGTAGTTTGTACTGTATATTAGGAGCTAAATAAATACATGAGTCACAGGTTTTCTATTTAAATAATATATTACTGCTGTAATAGTCTCTTATCATTATGTGGCAGTTTATATCTCTTTATAGCTTATATTTCCAGAAACCATGCAGTGAAGGGCTCCTCTTGTTTAAGGTTATAAGGAATTGCATACTTAGGTGACTCTCACATAGCTTGTCAAGAACATGCTAGGATCATATTTCACCAAAAAAAAAAAAAAAAAAAAAAAAATATATATATATATATATATATATATATATATTATATAATATTAAAATATATATATTTTATTATATATTTTTTTTTGCATTAAAAATTAAGGTATTTTTACGACCTTTAAAGTTCATTACTTTTGTATTTTGTAGTTAGTTTCTTGACAGTTAAGATTAGGCGCATGTATCTCGATTTTTGTAATTTTTATGATTTTTGAAAAATAAAAGCATATAATAAAGCCATAAGTTAAAATATTAGAATAGTTTATTTAGTTTAGTATAATTAATTAGAATGATTGGTGATTTGGCGCTATTAAATTGTGGTTTATTTATGAACTATCAGCAAAATTACATTGCAAACCTAAAAGGTCCTAAAAAAGGCTTAATTTTCTTAATGCAAAATATATATATTTTTCTTTCTCTGAACTTCCAGCGGAGAAATAATAATAATAATATAGTCTGTACAAAAAATATCATATGTTATAGTTGTGTCGTAGTTTCAGTGCAAGTGAAGAAAGAGTCGCACATCAGTGCTAACTGGTAGCATTACCATATTAATTCATTATAATGATCTAAACATGAAGTTAAAATGCCTATAAATTTGGATTTAATACTGTTGTCATCAATCATGTATTTTATTGGTTACTCTACATAAACGGTTCCTCTTCAGAATGATCTACACTCTGATTGGTCCGTATGTCCTATAGCAGACTGAACAGGGGCAGAACCAGCCCTCTGGTCGCATGCAGCATGGCTGCTGGGAGAGCAGAGAAATACAGTGCTGTTACATCCACAAAGAGAAGCTGCACAGCCCCCAGCAGTAACATCCCGAGCATATATCCCAGAAACAGCAGACTGTGCCAGTTGCCATACATTATTGCCTTTGGTCCATCAGGGTGCAATACACACAGGAACCCTAACAAGAGGGTACGTGTCACTGTCAGAGTGTAGTAAAGGTCAAAGGTTGAAGCATGGCCTCGCTCCGTTTGGGAGACTTTGGCTAGCCAGGCTAGAGAGAGGCTGTGAAGGACAAGGTTAAGAGGAGAGTAGACGTACTCCAGAGGCTCTATCACATGAAGTCCTTTACATCCTGAAAAGAGAAATTAAATGTAAGTAATGACTTTTAAGAACGGCCTATTCTTCTCCACAGATATTTTAAGCCATCATGCACAAAAAAAAATATAAAAAAATCTTATGTAAGAACAATTTTCACAACAGAGGGCATTTTTTCATTGACGTTCCCCATAGTGATTTAAAAAGGTATTCGGTAAAGCATTTAAAGCTATAACCCAAACCAACCAGCTACAAGGTGAATCACAATATATTTGAAGAAAAATAGTATGTAAGTATTCATACAGAATGACAAAGGTACAAGACTGTGTACTTTAGTGAACCATTGCAGGTGATATAACTGAATTAAAAGAATGGTGAAATCTTAAAACCATTTATTTAAAATGGTTTGAGGCTATAGGGAGACCGAAATGATTATGCCATTTGTGGTGATTCATAAAAAAGGGCATTCATATCATATTGAATGAAATTTTCTGGCTGCAACTCTGATTATTGGAATTCTCTGCACTGCATTATGGGTAATGCAATTCACCACGAATTCAGCTGTTAAACTACAACTATGTACTCTTAATCTTAGAATGTCGCATTTTATAAATGTTTTATGAATGTTAAGGAAATATTAATTTGGATAATTTTGCAAACATTACTTGAATGCTACTTTTGAGTGTTCGCTGAACATTTTGATATGAGTGGTAACGTATAAAAAATGTTAGATTAATATCTAACTAAATCATTTCGGAAACAATGATTCATGAATGATGTATAACGTGTTTGTGCTAATAATATTTTTAAAGACCAGGCAACTTTTAACCAACCTTCTGTTAATGACACTAAAATAATGTTCATTACTATGAGAGAACCATGCAAAAACATCAGCCAAATTTCTGGGAACGTAAGATGGATAACAACTTATAAGCTCACAACAGCTCAGTCTTTAAAGGTTTATATGCTATGATAAAAAAAAATGCCTATGGAGAAAATGAATGAAATTTTTACCTCTAGAATCCCAATTGTTGTAAAGAATGGTAAGTAACAGAACTAATAAAATGTGAACGGTATACCTGTAACGGTGACTGAGGCAACAGTGAGCACAGTCAAAAGGGAGGAGACATGGATGGAGCCTGGCATACTCAGTGCAAACAGGTGACCCAAGCTCAGACTGACCACTGGGAGGAAGCGGGCGATTATCGGGTACAAGCCAGAGTGGGAAAAGGCTTCAGCCCATATGCCCAGAATGCACTGGACGCTCCCACAGACCGCAGGCACAAACAGACGCTCACCCAGCCTCAGTGAAAATGGCTTGAGGTGGATCAGACCCATGCCATGCAAAGCTAGCAGTGCCAGGAGATTTAGAAACACCTGAGGGGAAGGACGCAAAAGAAAGAGGAAGTTTAACAAGCCTAAAACACACTGGAGATTAAAATGTGATACACAGCCATAAATGGTCAGAGAGTCATATACTGCTGACTTTTCATTGTGTTCCTAAGAAAACCATTTTCAGAGCATAATGATAAACATAATAAAACGATAACATGACATTTGAACGGTAACAGCTGTATCACACTACTTTAAACAACAACATTTTACAATTATTAACCGTGCCACATTTAATTCACTGAATATTTGTCACAATGACACTGCAATCCTATTGAACTGTGCAAGTGAACTGCAGAAGAGTTTAGATTTTTTAAAACTGTTAAACAATTAAAGCATAAAAATCTACACTTTCCCTTATATATGCACAGTAGAACAAGATCCAAACATCTGAGATTGGATTGAAAATCTCATTTCAACATGGAAATAAAGTATAAAGGTTTTGAAATGATGGACTTATAATGCAAAATGAGTACGATTCTGTGCTGATTCTAGGTCAATAATCAAACAATTTTTGACACTAATCATGTGACTCCTTCTAGAGATGGTCACAAGCTCAAGATGCTCTTTGGATCATGTCAAATTATGCTTGTGGAGTTCATGCAGCTCACATGATACTGTAATTATAGTAAAAAAGGGATGACATACTGCATGTGATAAGATATTCTGTACTTTTATTAAATTGATAGTTTATTCTCAGTCTTTGACCCCATATACATCTGAACCTAAAATCTTCAATTTGTCAGCTGCTGACATTCCTTGTACATTTGAAACATATCAGTCATAACATTCAAACACAAACAGTACAGGGACTCCACCAGTTTATAGCACTAGTCAAATGATCACATGTAACACACCTAATGATTCATCAGAGATCTGCCCATTCTTGTGCTTTACACCCTACAAATAACCTATGTATATACTGAGAGATAACACCGATGATGATATGCAAATTACTTGTGTAGAACTTTAAATAATGGTTCACTTGACATAATCCTGTCATAAAACACCTTGATATCTTATGTTTGAATTATTATTCTTTTTTTTCCACTGAATAACAGCTCGGCTAAAATAACTCAACTGTGCAAACAAACTGTAACATTTCTGAACATATTAGAGTTTCCCTTTAACTTTCATTGTCTGAAAGAGCAGCTTAGACATAGCAGAATTTCTTTGAATAACTGAGAGCTTTTTAAGCTTTGCCTGAATAACTCATCTTTCAATTCAATTCAGTAAGATGCTTTGAAGCTTTACTTTATTGAAATTTTATAGTGTCTTACAGCAGATTTTATAATTATAGCATCATTTGGGCATCATCATTTTTCATTAATATTCTGAATCATAATTCTTTTAATTTAATTTAAATTCCAAAAAAGCCATAAAAATCATCTGATCATTAGTTATGTAAGGCGACTTTAAAATCTGCATGTTCGAGATCAGAAATAACTGAAAAAGATGTAGCTGTGTGGGAAAAGTACCTGTATGAATGCAAGCGGCACCGCGTAAGGATAGTGATACTGGGGAATGAAGATCCTGCTTACAAAGCTGTGTAGATTATCTGCCAGAGCATACACAATCACAGCCACCAGGGCCGCGATGCACAGCAGAAGTGGCACCAGAGGTTTACACACTTCGTACACACAAGCTCTCAGAGCATGAGGCGTATGCATCTGCCACCATGCCGAACTGAAACACGCATGAACAGACATTACATTGATTAAACTGACATTTTTACCCCTAAACCTAAGAATATCACATTAAAGATACCGAAGCAGTATAATGGTATAATCTCACACAAGCATTCATTTGATGATAAAGATGTTAATGTATTTTATGGATACCGTTCACAGCACATTAACAAGCAAGTATTCACATTCACAAATTTTAACCAGTCTTTGTGCTCATTAAAGCTTTCGGTCACAAATAAATTTGTTCTTACCATCTGGACACCAGATTTTGCCAGGGGTCCATACTTGTGGTCCACCGACCACAGGACTGCTTGAGTGGAATATTATTATTAATTTTGACCCCTTTGCAGCATCAGGGTTTGGAAGACATAAAACTACCTGCACACAAACACAGGTTTGTATAATATATATATATATAAATTCACCATCACTTTAAGAGATACAAGTCTTCTAATATAGATTTTTAGAAAACTTTTAGAGCTAAATCAACATCAGTATGCTATCATGGAATCCACTGACCATTAATTTTGCCCAATTTAATCTTCATTTCAGCCATTAACACATAAAGCATTGCCGTATATCTTGTTTCGTCCTGTAATTCAGATTAGTAGTGTTACGTAAAACACAAAATCCAAATTATGGTAAATGTTTGAACTTAAAAAAAAAAAAAAAAAAAAAAAAAAAAAAACTTAATAGAATGTAACATTTTAATTTTCAGATTATAATAACATTAGCCTCCTAAAAAGTAAGTCCGTTTGATAATTTAATTAAATGTATTAAAACTAATTAAAAAATACCAAAATTAAATATTACAACATACAGTACAACATACAGAAAAGAATAACGATAATGTAGACCAACTCACATATCTTGGTCGTCAAGAGAGCTTGTTTTTCCGTTATGTATTTTCGCCACGGATTGACTGAAAAAAACCTGTTCAGTATCTGTCATGAGGCACCAAGCAGAAGTGGACTTTATTCGTATCTCATTACGAGAGAGGTGAAAAAAAAAAAAACCGATTTAAGTTAACTAACTTCCGTCGACGGTTTCTTTCACCTGTTTGTCTGAGGCAGTTCAAATGTGTTTCTCCTGGATTTGGTCCTTCCGTTACCTCTCGGTTGAGTGCTTTGAGAGCATACATGTGACACACTCGGGGCAGAGGACGAGCCGAGTTAATAATTGAATACGTCGCCTTGCAGCATGAACGCGCATCACGTTGCTCGGTAAATATTTTCTTAACACCAATGCATTTATGTCGTTGTGCACCACACACAGACACATTAAGCGTTTTATGAGTGGTAAAATATATTGAGGAACAGTAGAATACAGGCTAAATCAAAAATACTGAGGAAAAACAAACATTTGTAATGCCAAGTACACAATGCACAAATGTATAATAAAATAAGGATATGACATTTTAAAGGCCAGCTATGTTAGTTCATAGTAATGCAATTAATTAAAATGAATGTATACGAAGAATAAATTCAACACAATTTGTTCTAGTACACATTATGTCAAATTGCACCATTCATTTCGACTATGCATTTACTGTATAAACTGTCCAAAACTGAGACATGACTTTTTTGTGAGACAAGACAGCATTTGTGTACATTAAGGTTTTTTATTAAGGTCCACAAAAGGCATCTCAGCAGACAGGGTGTGATAAATCTTATTTGTATGTGCCGTCCTAACTTCATATAGCCTACTAAGAGTGATATAACTTGAGTGACTCACCTTAACCATCACAGGATGCTGTTATGGTCTGTTTATTGTAATTAAAGTATAGGGATCATTTTATGTCATGCTTGAAAGTGAATATGACTTTCAATTAGATAAAATTTATGCATTACAACACAGAAAATGTAAATAAAACATAAATTGGGTCCATGATTAATTACTAATAATAAGAAAAACCTTTCAGTCTGAATATGTGTGTGCACACATGAGAGTATGTTTGTGGCTAGCAGCTGGATACACAGAATAAATTGAGAAATGTACTGACGGCAAACAAGCACATTATATCCATGACAGATGGGTGAGAATCATAGAACAGACAGTCAATGCAGTATCACCATGGCAACCCAGCACTTATTAATCAGGTCAAATATCGGTAAGAACATACCGACTGGGTGACATCATAGTACTGTGGAATAGCACATTGATGGTGGGTCAATAAATGAAAGGACGTTCCCCCCAAGTCATTATTTACTCACCCTTATGTCATTCCAAATATTCTAGAAAACCACATTTTTCTGTTTGGGCTGTATGTGAGTGTTTTTAGCTAGCATATACACTACCCATTAGAAGTTTGGAATAATTAAGAATTTTAATATTTTTGTAAAGAAACATCTAATGCTCACAAAGGCTACATTTATTTGATCAAAAAACTATAAATTTAAAAGGAACTGTTTACAATTTAAAAATGTCATTTATTCTTGTTATAGCAAAGCTGAATTTTAATTTTTTTTGTATCCTTCAAAAATCATTCTAATATTCTGATTCAATTATTATCAATTAGTGTTTAAAAATGTATAATGGTGCTCATTATAATCAATGTTTCAACTGTTTATAATCTGCTGCTTAATAATTTTGTGAAAACTGACACATTCTTTTAATTTAATTGAAAGAGAAGTCAATGTTGACATTCTATATGCCTTTACTGTCACTTTGATCAGTTAAAAGAAGCCTTACTGAATGAATTAATTTCATTTTTTCTAAACTTAGTTCATGCATTTTAATTGTATCGTATTGTACCACGGTTTCCAGAAAAATATTAAGCAGCACAACTGATTTCAGCATTGATAATAATAAGAACTGTTTCTTAAGCACCAAATCAACAATGATTTCTGAAGGATCATGTGACACTGAATCCTGAAGTAATGGCTGCTGAAAATTCAGCTTTGCATCACATTTTAAAATACAAACCCAATTCCAAAGAAGTTGGGACACTATACAAATTGTGAATAAAAACAGAATGCAATGATGTGGAAGTTTCAAATTTCAATATTTTATTCAGAATACAACATAGATGACATATCAAATGTTTAAACTAAGAAAATGTATATTTTTAAGGGGAAAATAGGTTGATTTTAAATAACATGGCATCAACACATCTCAAAAAAGTTGGGACAAGGCCTTGTTTACCACTATATGGCATACCCTCTTCTTTTTACAACAGTCTGCAAACGTCTGGGGACTGAGGAGACAAGTTGCTTAAGTTTAGGAATAGGAATGTTGTCTCATTCTTGTCTAATACAGGCTTCTTCTAGTTGCTCAACTGTCTTAGGTCTTCTTTGTTGCATCTTCCTCTTTATGATGTGCAAATGTTTTCTATGGGTGAAAGATCTGGACTGCAGGCTGGCCATTTCAGTATGCAGATCCTTCTTCTATATAGCCATGATGTTGTAATTTATGCAGTCTGGCATTGTCATGTTGGAAAATGCAAGGTCTTCCCTGAAAGAGACGATATCTGGATGGGAGAATATGTTGTTCTAGAACTTGGATATACCTTTCAGCATTGATAGTGCCTTTCCAGATGTGTAAGCTGCCCATGCCACACGCACTCATGCAACCCCATACCATCAGAGATGATGGTATGGGGTTGTTCACCGACAATGTTTTCTGGAAGTATTCCTGAGCCCATGTTGTGATTTCCATTACAGTATCATTCCTGTATGTGACACAGTGCCGTCTAAGGACCCGAAGATCACGGGCATCCAGTATGGTTTTCCGGCTTTGATCCTTACGTACAGAGATTGTTCCAGATTCTCTGAATCTTTGGATGATATTAATATGCACTGTTGATGATAATAACTTCAAACTCTTTGCAATTTTTCACTAAGAAACTACTTTCTGATATTTCTCCAATATTTTTCGCCGCAGCATTGGGGGAATTAGTGATCCTCTGCCCATCTTGACTTCTGAGAGACACTGCCACTCTAAGAGGTTCTTTTTATACCCAATCACGTTGTCAATTGACCTAATAAGTTGCAAATTGGTCCTCCAGCTGTTCCTTATATGTACATTTAACTTTTACAGACTCTTATTGCACCCTGTCCCAACTTTTTTGGAATGTGTAGCTCTCATGAAATCCAAAATGAGCCAATATTTGGCATGACATTTCAAAATGTCTCACTTTTTTTATGTATTATCTATGTTCTGTTGTGAATAAAATATACGTTTATGAGATTTGTAAATCATTCCATTTCTTTTTTTCTTCCAAAATTTGTACATTGTCCCAAATTTTTTTGGTATCGGGTTTGTATATTGTTATAAAATTCTAAAATGTTACTGCTTTCACTACATTTTGAATCAAATGAATGCAGCCTTGGGGAAGAAAATTTCTTTAAAACCGTTAAAAAAAATCATAATTATTTCAAAAGTGTATTAAAGAATATATTCCTCAGAAAAATATAGCAGTATACAGGTTTGGTTTGATTAGGGTATGATAAATAAACTATTTATATTACATTAAAAATTTGTGCGTTTTGTTATTTGACTTTCATTCAGTGTCTGCGTGTGGCACTCTTACCTGTCATAGCCAGCTCGCCCCCTGCTCATGTAGAGCACTTCACAGTCCCACATTACCCCGGCAACCCACTAAAATAAGAACCTGACAAAGAGGGAGAGAAGGGGAAAAAACACAAAAAAGCAGTTGTTTTTTACACAATGACATGTGGAGAGCGATTTAACAACAACAAGGATGTAAAATTCTACTTTTGGTAGATTTTGGATGTACTGGAGCAGAGGAATGCTGTAGGCGGTGTGTATTTTGCATGGTGTTGGTTTGAATGTGTGTATCAGGATGGTTGCATTCTTTTCTCTTGCCCATAGAAAAGAGAGCGAGAAAGAGAGAGAGAGAGAGCTTTGTTCCCGAATGAGTCCCATCCAAAACCATGGGCATTATGGTGTCCAGGTGAGTAGGCTACATCTGATAACATTATTATTTTTTTCTTTCTGATATTATTATTTGTTCACAAAATAACAAAGCAAAGGCCGACAAGGAATTGTGAAAATATCTCAAAATGCTTCTAAAGTGCATCACTTGTCCTCTGTGTTACTGCTGATTACATTAACTAGAATATAGAGTGTTTACACATCAATTGCTAGAATTCTGTCCCCTCCCCCCTTCTTCTTCTCCTCACAGAGCTGATAAATGTTGTTTGGTTCGCTCCACTGGCTCACGGGGCTCTCTGCAGGTTCAGAACAGCTCCCCCTGTGGAGATGAATGGAACAGTCAAACCCTCTCCAATGAACGTCATGGGCTAGTTGCATATCTCCGCCATCTTGGATTTCCGGTCTTGCAAGTGTGTGCGTAGATATTTCCGGTTGTGCTTAAAGTCAGTGCAGAAAACTGGAGGTGTCCAAATATTACCTTCTATATGTTTACAGGATTTATAATATCACTTCATATGCAAATAAGATATACACTGCTATTATCACTATACTACAAATGTTAACTGAGCCAGTGGATTTGAAACGTGTGTATGTTTGTGTCCGGTGAATGATTTAAATACACTAATGTTCACTACTGTTCAGGAAATGAAAGTTGAACTCATGGCGTGTATACACAGCTATATAATGTATTCTATCTTACCAAATATGTAAATGTACAAATTACTTATTTCTCGAAAATGTTTGCAATATTATTATTATTTTTATATTAAATATTTACCTCGTGAGACGTGGTCTGCGATTTATCTTCAGAAATATCTATTTCTCAATTGTACACATACATCAGTCTGTTTCATTTTCACAACATATTTTATTATTTTACACAGTAAAAAATACGTGACTAATTTTAATATGTTTAATCTGATAATTAATGCAAAACAATAACAATATACATAGACAGATAATGATTTATGCTACAGATCTCATAAAACAAATAAAAACACACATGAATGCAAACAGCGATCTTTTATTTAATGCAAACATACCATAATTATATTACGTTTAATTGTACAGTTAGTTATAAATTATGTTATCAAATAAAGTTAATAAAACATGCTTTATCAGAAATCTCTGTGCGTCTTGTTTGACAGTCAGAAACATTTATCTTACATAACAGAACAAAACCTGCTCTTCAAAATGAAAAGTATTGCATATTTGAATGGTTTGTGTTTGAAAGAAGAAATCCCTGTGGACCTGACCTGACGCTGATCCGCATAATCAACAGAAGAATAAAGCAATCTCCGCGTTGTATCTTGACGAATTTCCACACAGATGTACGCAAAATATAGGGAGGATGTTTCCCCATGTTTTTGATATACCACTATCGGCTGTTAAATTTGAAAATCATTAATTATATACATCTAGCCAAGATCCGTGTGCAAGTTTCCATTACAGTCAATGCGAGCGTCGCAAGACCGGAAATAAGTACGCACACACTCGCGTCGCTGAAGCTCACCGGCGCCATCTTGTGCACCTAGCCCATTGACTCCTGTCAGAACAACACTGAAGGTGGGTCAACATATACCTAAAGAATAAAGACGCTACATAATTAATCACTGCTTGTGTGTATATCAATGAGATACATTTTTAAATAAAAGACTGGTTGAAATATCAAACATGGGCTCATATATCATAAATATATATATTTTTTAACAAATAAATAAAATGCCCACTCTAAAAACGGCTGGGTTATTTTTTAACTCAAAATGCTGGGTTGAGTCTGTTGGGTCATTTTGTTGGGTTATTTAATTTCTTTTTAAACACTTTTGGGTAGTTTCAATTTACCAGGTGTTGGGTTAAACCTGCTGGGTTGTGTCGCTGGGTTGTGTCAGGCCAGCGCTGGGTTATTTAACGCGCCTTGAAGATGTTTAAATCGCTCCCCAACGGTCATTTTGGAAGAACAACGGGGCAAAGCCACGGCTTTCTACTGTTTTAAGGTAAGTTTATTTAATGTTTTCAATAATAATTATTTTAAATTGGCAGAATTATAACTTTTTTTTTGCAGCAACAATACTGTTAAACGTCTACAGGCCAACATTATTTACGTTAAATGATGAACTGTTTACCTCAAATGGCCAACCTACGTTACGCGACTCGCATACTCGTGTTAAGGTATCTGAGACGACAGATTAATAAAGTTTTATTAAGTTTCAGACAGTGACGGATGGCTGAAATATGCGAATACCTGTGAAAATAGAGGAAAAAGTAGTTTCTGACACTGAAAAGCGAATTTGATATTTAAGTGAGTCAAATGAGTTCAAAAAGTGAATACGACTTTCTGCTAATGTAAACGCCTGCAGTTGTCCATATCGACATGTAAATCATAGAAATTACGTACAATATAGTCGGACCGCAGGTCTAAAAGAACCGACGATCCAGTTCAAGTAAACCGGTTCAGTAATCCTCGAAAAGTGATTCCCGGAAAATAATCGACGTCTCAGGGCATTTCAAAATGCGCGCACGCACAGCGATTGACGCTGGCCGCGTTAGTGAAGTGATTTGATGCTTTTGTGGTTTATAAAGTCTTTTTACATACAAATTATAATTCAAAATGTGTTTTTTTCCTGTCAGAAAAGCGCATGGATACATTTGTGAGAGAAAAACTCGTCGAGTGCAGTCTTATTGAGGCGTCTAACGGTACGTTCGTGTTTATTATACATTTTACATAATTGCTTGTCTGTTATAATCAACTAACGTTAACCCTCATGTAACTTAAACGCACATATATTTGTATTTCGTGCTATAGTTAAAGCTGCACCAGAATGTACCTAATTTATGAGCGTAAACATCATATTAATTTTCCAGATCGTGTTTTTGACTTGTCCTTATCACTTTGGTACATCTATAAGTGTTTATATATGGACTGTTTTACCTACGTGACTTGTCATAGAAATGTCTGTGTGCGTATGCAGTGTGATCTCCCTTATCTGTGCCAGTGACTCTGTGTGTTTGATATAGCCAGCATATTAACATAAAACTGTGATTTAAAATGACTGGAACATCCCATTGATTAGACTGTTTGAAAGCACACCTTTCAGCCAATCACTATATCATATTCTGCTTCTGTAGACCAACTCATAGGTGAATTTAACAGATAATCACGATGGGTCAATTTCATGATTAACTTCACACAGTTAATTGAACTGAATCACTGTTATTAAAACAATTTGTATTTTTTCTTTTTTTAAACGTTATTTTAAAGGTTGGAACAAACATGGAATTCTTTAACCGAGCAGAGTCCACAAAGCCAATTGTCGTGGCGATTTAAAAATGCCAGCAGATCTCTCAGGCATTGATCATAATCAATGGACAGGTAAGGATATTCTGCACTATTTTCAAAAGGAATTGCAAATTGTATATTTAATTGTATTTTTCCACATGTGGACGCATACATTGTGACATAGTCCAAACTCAATTGAAAAGCATTTGTATTTCAGATGCCTTACACAGAAAGCTGTCAATTTGTGTCAAGCGTGGGACTATACTATGGGGCGTTTTTTATTGGGATATATTCTGTAGTTTTTACCCCAAATCTCTCACTGTTTGCACTCTGATGCACGTCAGCAAACAACATTGCAGTTCTACTCTTATTACCTAGCTGCATCTTACCCTATATTTTATTCCTCCGGTGAAAAGCATTTGGTTAATGGTGAATATTGACCAATAGTACCATGTGGCTCTAACGGTTAGCAGGGGATAGTAGTTGCATTTGGGGTAAAAATGACAGAATGATTTATTGTGTGAGGTGCCAAGAATATAGGAAGATCCGGGTTGCACTGTCTGTTCTTTAACACTCATCTCTCGGAGCGGCAGCTGCCTTTAGTAGTGCCTTAACCTCCATTGTTCAAAGCATTTGGCACAATTGTCTTTGAGTGACATCACCTCCCAAAACAGACACTCTACATAGTATGGTCCCACCTCTGGCAAAAATTGACAGTTTTCAATTTGAGGCATTGGAAATTCAGATGCTAAAGATTCCATTTGAGTTTTGGCAGGTAACGTGCGACACAGTGAAAAAACAGACATGGTAATTCATAAAACCTCATGTACTTGTTCTTATGTTGCATCTATGCTAACATTAGTCTGTTTCTCTCTTGTTCCGAGGTCACCGTAGCCACCAGATCCAGTCTGTGTCCAGATCAGAGGGTCACTGCAGTCACCCGGATCCAGTACACATCCAGATCAGATGGAGATCATCATCTAGAAAGGACCTCTACTGCCCTGAAAGACAGCGGAGACCAGGACAACTAGAGCCCCAGATACAGATCCCCTGTAAAGACCTTGTCTCAGAGGAGCACCAGGACAAGACCACAGGAAACAGATGATTCTTCTGCACAATCTGACTTTGCTGCAGTCTGGAATTGAACTACTGGTTTCGTCTGGTCAGAGGAGAACTGACCCCCAACTGAGCCTGGTTTCTCCCAAGGTTTTTTTCTCCATTCTGTCACTGATGGAGTTTTGGTTCCTTGTTTTTCTTTAGTTGGGGACAATTAATATCAAGCGATATCATCCACTTGATTGCACAGAGGGACGATACATCACTGAATCAATGACGAATTGACTTTAACTGAAAACTGAGTGTTTACTTTTGTCCCTTTGCATTATTACACACTATTTTCCTATTTAATACTGTAAAGCTGCTATGATGCAGTATTTGATCAATATGACAGGCTTATTACTCATAATACATGGAAAATACAGCTACAAACTGACTTTGTTTCTCCATTTGAAATTTGGCAGTCACTGTGCATTCATAAAAAACTGAAACAGTAATTTTTGTTCAGTGTTTTTGTTCAAGATTTGCAATTGTGTTTGGATTTTGTTACAATTTGTCACATGTGGAAAACGCAATTGAAAATATAATTTTGCAATTCCTTTTGAAAATTGTCCTTCCGTTGACAGGCTCTATAACAGAGTATACTGCTCTCAGGTGTAGATCTTTGCTTCAGAGCTTAAGTGTTTGACAATAGTTCACCCAAAAATGAAAATTGTCAATAATTATTCACCCTGGTCTGAAAGCTCTCGAATATCAACGAAAATATCTTAACTTGTGTTCTGAAGATGAAGGAAGGTCTTACGGGTTTGTAACGACATGAAGTTGAATAATAAATGACAGAATTTTCATTTTTGGGTGAACTATATGTTGAACTACCCTAAGTAGTGCACATCTACCTACGTAGTAGTCTTTATATACTTGATATAAATTTAAGGACATCTTTAAATGATTTTACATTTAAATTTAAAGAATGTTAATTGTCAATGTCATTTCACTGTGTATTTAAATAGCTAAAAATCTCAAAATGTAATAGTTAAACAGCTAGACACAGGTCATTCAGAAATAATTTTCTTATTTATTGCAACTGTATTTCTGTGATTTTTATTTATTTATTTTGCATTTGCTGGAAACAAAAAAAAGGGAAAATTCCATGTTGTTTGTCATTGGTACAAATTTTTGAATGTCAGATGGCATTAAAAATATTTTTTAACAGTCTAAATAATCTGTATTCTTCATTATTTATTAATCCATGATTGCTTTGTTAAGCAAAAGTGAAATTATGAGAATAACCCAGCAAGAATAACCCAGAATCATAAAAATGCAAACCCACAAATGGTAAAAATGACTCTATCTTGGGTTTTCTCAATAACCCAGCATGCTGGGTTAAAATGTGTAAACCAGCATGCTGGGTTACTTTAACCCAGCATGTGTTCTGTCCAATATTTACCCAGTGCTGGGTTGCCAATTGGGTTATTTTTAACCCAGCCATTTTTAGAGTGTACGTTTTTTTAATTGTACATTGATTTGCTGTTGTAACTGTCTGTGATCAATGTTAAAATAATTTTGTGTGCATGTGTTTCCTTGTGTTTTTGTGTGAAAGAGCTTCTGATTCCTGCACTTCCAAAAAAAA
Source organism: Carassius gibelio (assembly GCF_023724105.1). Lineage (NCBI taxonomy): Eukaryota > Metazoa > Chordata > Actinopteri > Cypriniformes > Cyprinidae > Carassius > Carassius gibelio. Next base: position 20,409,187 of record NC_068412.1, read on the forward strand.
GCAAATATAGAAAGAGGTTATTTGACCCAACAGAAGGGCCAACCTTCACTGCATGATCCCTATTATATACTGATACTGGACTGCCGCTCTGCAGAGAGGTAGCATCGATACACAGAAATGCATATAGATATGTACATTCAGTGAATGGATCATGAATCGTTCTGGCTTTTAAGTTTAATGGTAACTCAATTGTGTGTGTGTGTGTGCGTGTATGTGTATATATACATGCACAGATATAAGCAGAGTCACTTGGTCACAGCCCGTGCCAGTGTGACGGTGATGCATCCAGAGCTGGGTTGTTTGATAAGCTGTGTTCAGCTGCAGGAGTTTTCTATAATACTGCTATATGCTATACAATTATTTGTGTCTAGTTTAGGTTTAGTTTTTTAATAAAATAAATGTTTTGCTTTTTAGATGCTTCCAATATAAGAGATAGATCTATTGACCAAAAAAGACAATAAAGTCAATAAAACAATAAGTTTGAATCACTAGACTGAAACAGCACTGAAAATACATAGCTGGAGACTAACAGTGTTTGACATTTTTCTGTTCTTTGATTGGGCAGAGGAGAAGAAAACAACTTTTTTTTTAATACTAATAAGAAACACTGAAGACAACTCTCAAAGGATTGTGCTAAAACATGTTAAAACATGCTAAAAATGTTTATTTGTATTTTGTAAATGAGCATTGTTTCTTTAAAACAGAGTGCAATAAAGTGTCTTTATAACACAGATGTGTGCCACTGTGTGTCTATTGTGCTATGGTTTCACAAACATACAAACATTCTTCAGGCTGTGTCACAAACGTTTGCCTCTTTTATAGAAGTGTTAATTTGGAAAGCAAATGTTGCATTCAGAATTGAAACCAGCAGGAGTAACTTCAAACATAAGCATCAGCTGCCTTTTTATTTCAACCCAAAAGTTTCAGAATGTTATAAATCAAAATGAGAGGAAGCAACAGAGTGTTAGAAGAGAAAAAGAGAAAGAAACTTCCCATTATTATAATTTTTTTGCACAAAAAAAGAAAAAAAAATCCATCAGGAAGTAGAAAAACAACATCAGGCACTTCACTTTTCAGTGCATACTTATCATACAGCAGCTACAAAATACACAACATTCAATTCAACCTCGATTTACACATAATGGCATGGTTTTTAAGGAACAGTTTTCCCCCAAAATGGCAATTTTCGGAAAATGTACTCACCTTTAGGCCATCCAAGATGTAGATTAATTTATTTCTTCATCTAAACAGATTTGGTAAAAGCATTACATCACATGCTTACTTGATCCTCTGTAGTTTAGGTGCTGTCAGAATGAGGAATAAGAACACAATAATTCACAAGTAATGTAAGTTATCCACAAGCTGAGTTCTCTATCCATAATATGGTTACTGGGTGTACTTTTTCTTTAATGAAGGATGCTAAATGGATTGTGCAAAAAAAAAAAAAAAAAAAAAAAAAAAAAAAAAAAGTTTTATTAGATACAATGTGAGTATAAAACTGTTAAATATGTATGCAAACTCTGTAGAACAAATTCACACCCACAGCTGTATCAAGTACCACATCATAAGGATGAGCTCGTTGGAATGAGATGTAAGAACTCTATTATGCGCATGCTCAGTTCGAAATTCCATCTTCCCTGAGTTTGGGAGTGTGAGACTCTGCACGTAGCGCCAGATGGAGAGGAGAAGAGCGGGGCAGCCTCTCGGATAAAGCCCAGCTGCACATCAGACGCAACGTAAACACAGAAGAGTTCTCCATCCATGCTGAGCTCCTTATCAGCATCACGAGAGCCACATCTGTCCTGATTATCTGCGCGGTGACGGCGTGAAAGGTACGAGGATTTCACTTTACAACCTCCTTTAGAAGTTTGTTTTTATTGTGGTTCATTTTTAAAATATTGTTGCAATTACTTTTTTTTTTATCGGTAGAGCAAATGTAATGTGCCACATCATTTCAACAATACAATAAAATAATAATAAAAAAATAATAATCTTCCTTTGATATTAAAAACACGGATACCTGAAAGAGCTGAGAAACCCTTATGGTTTAGAAAATGTGGTGAACGTGCAGGAGAATATCTTGCACTCATTATTCACTGTGCACAATAATATACAATCACAATGATAAATCTGAGTGTTCAATTACTCGATCTTTAGGAAAAAATAACTTTCAAGCGCATTATGCGAGATGTCAGACTTAGGATCTTATTTTTCTATAGCCCCATATTGTTATGATAAATATTCATGTGGTCTAAAGCGAAGTTGGATAAGGCAAACGAACTTTGCATTATATTTTGAGAAATAGCCTAATGTTGAAATGTGCTGTTACAGTTTCTCTGCGTTGAGCTCGCGGAACTCGCAGCGCGTGTCATGGGTTGAGTAGCCTATTCCGTGTTTAATAAATACGATATAGTCTCATTTGACCTGCTGCACAGATCGTCATATCTTTTCCTTTGGGTTCTGTTATGTTATCTGTGAACTTCTAGAAGAGTTTGCAGTGCGGTTAACTCATCTGGAGTTTTGAAGCGGAGCGGGGCGGGGCGGGGCGAAGACGTGGCAGTTCCGTGGCTCTGCACCCAATGAACTGCGGTCGGCTTCCATGCTGGACCCTCACGAGATCACGCACTCCACTAGGGTCTTTCCTGTAATTATGCAGTACCTTTTCAACTGCTATATGTAATTCGTAAGAAATTAATATACCACTGCTGTAACCTTACTAAATACTAATTATAAGTGGATGCTATAGAGGCAAAACTGTAACGGTGTCTAAAAGGATGGGAATAAAAAACTAAAGTTAGCCATTAATTGAGGACTGAGAGTGTCATTTCATTTTGATATTGTTTTGATATTATGACAGTTTATCAAACCTGCACTGATGACATTTGTGATGTCATTGCAACTTGGCTATTCCTTAAAATAATATTACAAAAGATCAACTGGATAGTGATATTAAGGGACACAGAAAAAAATGAATGTAGTGTCAAAAATATTAATAAAATTAATTAATACTAATGGCAATACAGAATTTTAAACCAGGAATTTTCTTTAAATTTAAGATTTATGCAGGTGTAGAGGAGATTTTTCTTGGAAGTAATTCTGACTTGATTTCCCTTAATGTCTTTGAAGGATAAAAAGATGACAATGTTCTAATACAAGATGTTAACTTTAAAAGGCAGTTATTTGATTTAAGATTTTAATGTATATCTTTATGATAAAGCCAGTTCTCTATATTGAAGCTTGCAAGTTCATGTGTTACATTGTATCCTTCATGATGAATCATTGATGATCTTATACCATTCATCTTATTCTGACATGGCATTAGTTCATACAAGATGCCTACTTGTTCAGACTACAGCAGAGCAGGTCCTGTAATGGGCCTTAAGGGCATTACTTTTGCATATCTCATATGTGTCAGATGCTTTTTGCATACCATGTCACATCTGCAAAATATTAAACTAAGACATGCATTTAAGATGCAACAGTTGTAACTAATAAAACAAAGGCTGTTTATTATTGTGTGTGTAACAGCTGTGTGGATCTCTCAGAGTGTGTCAGTAAATGTGTCTGGATATTTGTCTAATGAGGCTTTCTCTAGGCCTCGGGACTTCCCCCTGGTTGCCGTAGTTGTCCATTTCAACAAACAAACATGACATGTTGTTTATATATGCAGACACTGGCTTAAGCACACAAAAGGGGTCTTCCCACAGACCTGGCATGATGATCTTTGTTTGCCCTCTGAATTCCGCCTTTGTGCCAAAATTCTGATCCAGCAGTAACCTGTAGCCATGTGTATCCAAATGGGTGTGCACTGGGGGTTATTGCAACCAAAACCACATTTTTCATTGTATATTTAGTGTGTTAGTTGGTTTAGTAATGCATCTTCCTTGTTCTGAGAGTTGTCTGTAGGATGTGATTGCATTAACACCTCAAAAGGCAGAAAAAATGATTTCTTACAACAACATCAAGTAGAGCTTGTGCATTGCATTGTGTAAGAAGTATGACCGTCTCTGTTTCTTCCAGGATGGGTTTGTGTTGGTTCCTGTTGAGTTTCCTCTTCCATTCTCTATATGCCCACAATGACTTCTTCACTTCTATTGGTGAGTTGATCTTCCATTGCTTTGTTCTGAATCCATTAATTAGGCTATTCATCCTGCCAAACATATGAAAATTGCAGGAAGTGCTTGTGACTCAAGAGCCATTCAAAAGTAGCAGCCATTGTTTTGTTTTGCAAGATAATAATATGTTAACATCTGACAGGGTTACATTTGTCATTAAAGCTTTGTACAGTGACAGCCTTTGTTTAGTAAATTAACGGAAGTCTGAGGTGTTCCAGATTTGTGATATTTCACTTTTTGACTTGTAGGTCAGATGACAGACCTACTGTACACAGAGAAGGACCTGGTGACGTCACTGAAAGAATACATCAGGCAGGAGGAGAACAGACTAGAGCAGGTTAAAGAGTGAGTAAATGCACATTTTCAACATGTCTGCCTGCTTGGGAATTTGCTTCACAAATAACTAAACAGCTGGTGAACATTCTGCATCAGATGGGCTGACAAACTGGACTCACTGACGAACACAGCCACGCAGGACCCTGAGGGATTCCTGGGGCACCCGGTCAATGCCTTCAAGCTGATGAAAAGACTCAACAGTGAGTGGGGTGATCTGGAGAGCCTGGTGCTGAAAGACACCACCAACGGTTAGTGGCATTCAAAGTCTGACGTAGGAATTAGTGATGGGGAGAAGGACTTTATACATCTCTAAAAAAAAAAAAAAAAAAAAAAAAAAAAAAATTGACTTATTGTTATGTCACTTTTGATTAATTTAATGTCCTTCCTGAATAAAAATTTGAATTTATGCCCCAAAAAACCTATTGACCCCAAACCTTTAAATGGTACTGTACGATATTCATACAGGCCACTGCTAATAGTAATCTCATTATTTGCTTAAATTTCTCTGTATGTGTTAAAAAACCTCTTAAACTTCTGTAATTTTGTTACCTTCAATATCAAGCCTCTCTTCTCTGTTTGTTCTTTTTTGTAGGGTTTATTTCTAATCTAACCATGCAGAGACAGTATTTCCCAACAGAAGAGGACCAGACAGGAGCAGCCAAAGCTTTGCTTAGATTACAGGACACATACCAGCTGTCTGCCAACACCATCTCTAACGGAGACTTGCCTGGTGAGCAATTGTACATGTCTGTGTGTTTTTGCATTGCAGAATGTAAATATCTTCATCAAGTACATTGTTTTATCATGGTCTGCGTTGACCCTATGAGAAGCACCATGCTGTGTCTGCGATAAGTTGCATGTCTTTCTTTAAAGATTCTTTGTCAGGTGCCCATAAGTCAGTGTTAAATCCAGTGCCATTTTTATTTGTTTAGAAAATTCCTGTCATTTGCACATAAACTGATCCACTTATAAGCTACTACTAAATATTGCAGAAACTTAATTTTCTGTAAAGTTGCTTTGCAATGATTTGTATCGTAAAAAGCGCTATACAAATAAACTTGAATTGAATTGAATTGAATTAACAAAAAATATATAATAAATTAAAACACCAGTTATGATCCGTATTGTTTTTCAAATATGTCTCTCCATAGTTGGTTATTTAGGAAACTAACCCTTGTTGAAGAATAATGATTGACCTATGGGACAGCAGCAAAATAGATATCTTAAAAATAACATTATAATCATATTAGTTTCATGATACCTAGATAAACGCAGGTCAGTATATGAGACATTTGTTTTTGTGTCTTTTTCTGGTGTGACCTCAGGTGTTGTGCACAAGAGTCGGATGACAGTGGCAGACTGCTTTGAGCTGGGGAAGATTGCTTACTCTGAGGCAGATTACTATCACACAGAGCTCTGGATGGCTCAGGCCCTCACACAGCTGGATGAAGGCGAGGAATCCACCATAGACAAGGTCACAGTCATGGACTACCTGAATTATGCCATCTACCAGCAGGGGGAACTAGAGCGAGCCCTGGAGCTCACCAAGAGGATGCTGAAACTGGGTAAAAAAAAAAAACATTTTAATCGTTTAATAACATTTGATCTTTCAATATTATTTATATACTTTATAAAATGTATTAAAATGTTTAAAATGTTACATTAAATGTTTTAATGTAAAAAATACATATTTTTATTGTATATTCTTGTTTTAATGTAGATTTTAGATTAAATACTTTTGTTGTGTGCTTTTGTCATTTTTAAATTAGTTTTTTATAAATTTGTATTTCCTTTTTTATTTTATACATTTTTGTACTTTATTTCAGTTTGTTGATTAGTTTTCTTTTTTATTCATGTAATATTTATATTTGATTTATTTTTTCATATTTATTAAAATGTATTTTTGATAGTTAACAATAACCGCAATAGGGAAATCTAGTCTTCAGAAAATCTTAAAACTAATATTATAATATTATACATTATTGTAATGCTGTGATGTCTATAATATTTAAAAATTTAGCATTTTAAGCTAATTTAAAATGATTTTATTTTTTTATGCTTATTTTTTTGTTTAGTTTAATAATTATTGTCTTTTAGGGAACAGACAGAATTTTAGTATATTATCTTTTTGATTTTTACGTTTATTTTAAGTAGATATGACCTGTGCTTTCACCTATAGAAAATAACCTTGCTTGGGGTGTTGATGACTGTTGAGTGAACTAACTTGCCTAAATTAATTAGAATTAATGAATGATTGTAATGCCATATATGGATTATCAAGGACAACGGTAGAAACAATGAACATACAAGACATGGAAATTATGACTAATGGCATTAAAATATGTTTTTCCCTACTTGTTTGTGTGTGTGAATCTCAGACCCGAATCACCAGAGGGCCAATGGGAACCTAAAGTACTTTGAGTTCCAGCTGGAGAAGCAGAGAAAGGCAGAGGCCGAGAAGGAACAGGAGGATAAAAAAAGTGAAAAGAAAGTGCTGAACAAACATGACGCTCAGAGGAAAAGGTCCAAAGACCCTCTGCCAGAGAGGAAGAAATATGAAATGCTGTGCCGAGGAGAGGGAGTCAAACTGGTGAGCAGAACATTTTAAACATTTTTTCCATATATATATATATATATATATATATATATATATATATATATATATATATATATATATATATATATATATATATATATATATATATATATTATTATTATTTTTATTTTTATTTTTATTTTTATTTTTATTTTTAAATAATTTTGTACATTTTCTTCTGCTTGCTTTATTTGCAGACACCCCGCAGACAGAGCCGACTGTTTTGCCGTTACTTTGACAACAACCGTAACCCACGGTTGCTTTTGGCTCCAGTGAAGATGGAAGATGAATGGGACCGCCCACATATTGTCCGTTATCATGACATCATCTCTGACAGTGAGATCAAGACAGTGAAGGAGCTGGCAAAACCCAGAGTGAGTTGTGCTTTCTGAAGTTATGCTGTTGTTTGCAGAGTGTTTTTTAAATATATATTACTAAAATTTATTATTAAAAACAGATAATGACATTTTCAATAAATTACTAATTAATAAAAAAGTATTGTATTATCCATGATTGATTATACATTTTCCAGACAGTGTCTTATATGTGTGAGCAACAACAGCGTAAAATCCTTTTTAGGGTTTTAGGTTTTTAGGTTTTTTTGTAAATAGGACTGGAAGTAATTCTTATCTGGCTCCTCAGCTCCGTAGGGCTACTATATCCAATCCCATCACGGGCGTGCTTGAGACTGCCCCCTACAGGATCAGTAAGAGGTAAGGCAATCGGTGTGCAAGTCTAGAAACGAATCGTCGTGCCCTATCCAACTCCTTAGTAGAAACAATGCAAAATATAGTAAATCCTATATCACAATAGTGGAATTAATTGCTATTTAAATTTGCATTAGATAGCTAAAATATGTTTAAATTATACATAATCTTAATGCAAATTCTTTAAAAAAGTATTGCTTAATAGCATAATGAAATCTAGATTCTAAAGCATGTTGACAAGAACTAGCTGAAACTAACACACACTAGATATTGCATTCATGCTGAGGAGTTGTCCACCATGCTTTGCTGTCTTTTGTCACAAGGTGCTGGATAAAAGAAAGAAAGAGTAAGAAATGCTCTACTTTGTTAATTTTTCTTGCAGTAGTCATCATTCGGTCTGTGCAGAGGGAACTGGGACAGAGTGCTTTAAAAATTACAATTTGAAAGTTTGGGATCAGTAGTTTCTGCTAATAACTTTGACTTGAGGGGTCAAAATTATTTAAACTCTAGCATCGCTGCTGGTGCACAGTTCTGTCCCTGTTCTTTACATGGCTTCAGTTCAGAAGATGACACTAAAGTGACCTCTCTCCCTTTCTCCTACTCTCTCCTTTTCTCTTGTCTTCCTTTTTGTTTAATTTGCACATTCTTTGTCCATGTTTTTGTGTGTTCTTGCCTCTCTTCCAACCTTTGCTCTCTCTCTCTTCGTTGCTGTGTGTAATGGTGAATAGCTAAAGCGAGCCACTGTGCACGATCCCAATACGGGAAAACTGACCACTGCCAATTACTGAGTCTCCAAGAGGTAAGGAATCAAAATGTCATAGATCAAAGATCAAAACATCCTATCCAAAATCATCATCATCTCTAGAGAACCCCCTTTGATATGCAGATTCACCGCATGTTCTGATACTGGATTAAACCCAAAAATCCAACCTTCACCTGGCTGTAAATTAGCCGTAAAAAGTTTGATGACCCACTTTCACAGGCAACAGATGTTGGAGTCTCTCTTATACTATAGCTCCCTTAATATTTTGACTTCCTGAAATATTTTAGAATTGTTAAATAAATGATTGTGCATGAACATGTACAAAACAGTGCCTTGAGTTTACACACGGCAAGCCTGTCGATTTAAATATATTTTTTAATAGAGCTATGCATAGTTCTGTTCACATTTCCATCCCCACCAGAGTGGTTTAATTTATCCAAGTTATTATGAGTGTTTGAGAGAGTGTTTGAGTTCCTTTCACACCAAAAGTTATGACCGTGTCGGATTGTGAGTTTAAGACCACTAACGCTCTGTAGGGGGAATGAATATATTAAAATAAATTATATATACACTACCACTAAAAAGTTTGGTTTGTAAGAGTTTTTTGGAAAATAGAAATTATGTTTATTCAGCAACGGCACATTAAATTAATTAAAGTGACAGTAAATACATTTCTAATATATTTTAATATACATTTATAATTAAAAGATTTCATGATCACCAAATCAGCATATTATAATGATTTCTGATTGATCACCTGACACTGAAGTCTGGAGTAATTCAGCTTTGCATCACAGGAATAAATGACATTACAAAATATATTAAAATAGAAAACCTGTATTTTAAATTGGAATAATACTTTACAATATGATTGTTTAAAAATGTTTTTAAAAAATCTCACTGACCGCAAACTTAAGAACACTAAGGTGTATAAAATGTAATTAATTCATTAATTTAATCAGTGGTGCAGGTGTCAGATAGCAACTGCTTTGGGGAAAACTTGGTTAAGATTAATGTTTTATTTGATTTGCAATAGCTGAGGGGCCTCTCTCTATCTTTCTCTATCTCTCTTGCACTCACACAATCACACTCATTCATAATACTGAATTAGTTTAGTGTTTCCAATTCCCTTTACTCTTATATTCAGTGTGAAGAGAGAGTGAACTCATTTTGCTGACTGCTGTCTTCTCTGTTTTTAATGCCTTTTTCCACTCTTCACAGTTTCACTTGTCCATTTTTAAAATCAGACATTTTCACATTCATAGCTAAATAAAATAGTTGTATTCCACATTAGAAATGTTTTCACGATAAAAATAATGTGCAAATGTCTGAAAATCTTCCATGTGCATGTTGTGGCATGTGGTCTGAATTTTCATTTGTAATGGCATATTAATTGCTTCTGTATTTATTTGTTTCACTTTTTTGATCAACCTCCACTCTCTTTTCCTCATTCTAGTGCTTGGCTGTCTGCATATGAGCATCCTACGATTGAAAAGATTAACCAACGTATCGAGGATGTAACAGACCTGGAAATGGACACAGCAGAAGAGCTCCAGGTAAGAGGGACTTTCACATGTTCAGCCAATGAGATGCTTTTAGTCTAGTGGCACATTCATGTAACAAGTATCCATCCATTGTAATATTGCTTTGTTGAAAAGGTTGTCATAATCAATTTCTTTCATCTAAGGTTGCAAATTATGGAGTTGGTGGGCAGTACGAGCCTCATTTTGACTTTGGAAGAGTAAGTTCCTGTCCTTTCACAGATTAAAAAATAGTCACTGCACTTTAAATCAACATAGCATTATTATATTGTTTATATACATTACCATTCAAAAGTCTGGTCAGTATGTTTTTTTTTTTTTTCACGATAATAATACTTTTATTCAGCAAAGACACCTTAAAGTGATTTACAATGTTAAGAAAGATTGTTATTATAAAAAATGGTGTTTAAAAATTATATATATATATATATATATATATATATATATGTATGTATGTATGTATGTATGTATATATATATATATATGTATGTATGTATGTATGTATGTATGTATGTATGTATGTATGTATATATATATATATATATGTATGTATGTATGTATGTATGTATGTATGTATATATATATATATATATATATATATATATATATATATATATATATATATATATATATATATAGCAAAGTATCCTGAAATGTATCACGGTTTCCACAGAACTGTTTTTAACACTGATAATCATAAGAAATGTTTCTTGAGCACCAAATCTGCATATTAGAATGATTTCTGAAGGATCATGTTAGATGTGACAGCTTTTCCATCACAGGAATAAATTACATAATAGAAAATAGCTATTTTAAATCGTAATAATCGTTCACAATATTACAGTTTTTGCTGTATTTTTGATTGAATAAATACAGCCTTCATGAGTATAAGGGCTTTTTTTTCTTCATATTTGTAAATATTTCAGACTCCAAACTTTTGAATGGTAGTTTAAGCATGTATCAAATTTTTTTTTCACACTTCGTTTTTTTTAATACATACAGAAAGATGAACCAGATGCCTTTAAAGAACTGGGAACGGGAAACAGAATTGCCACTTGGCTCTTTTATGTGAGTAACCTGTCTTCACATGCACACACAAACACTATATAACACACTATGTCAATCATTAGTTTCAGCATGATTTATAACATATCTGTTTTCAACTAAATATGCTTGTTACTTTTGATGTGTTGCAGATGAGTGACGTGTCAGCAGGGGGCGCTACAGTCTTCCCAGATGTTGGAGCAGCAGTCTGGCCTAAAAAGGTGAAATACCACTAATAATGAATTATTTCTCATAATCTGTAAACTAGGTCAGTCATTTTAATATTCACTCTATTCTTTGACTGTTATTTTTTCAGGGTACGGCAGTATTCTGGTACAACCTTTTTGCCAGTGGAGAAGGAGACTACAGCACAAGACATGCTGCCTGTCCAGTATTAGTAGGCAATAAATGGGGTGAGTCTGTAGTAAATATGACATTTATGTATTATTCTCTTAATAACAAGCGAGTACTGGAATGGAAATGTTTGGCCAACCACATCTGTAACAGATTTTTCTCACTTGTTTTATTCTCCTTTTCAACACTTTTTCTCCAGTATCAAACAAATGGATACATGAACGAGGTCAAGAATTCAGACGGCCCTGTGCAGTGTCCGAGATGGAATGATAACTTCTTGTCTTCTTTTATTTCCTGTTTAGTGTCAGGGTGTCAGTTTTGGTCAGTATGGGATGTGTGTCTGTACAAGGAGTGAATGACTATGCATCAGTCTGTGCAGTTTTTCTATTCTTGTGCCCTTCTACCCAAATATTGAAATGTTGTGAGGTTTATGGGCAGCACATGCTGTGACTGTAAGCACAGTGAATATGCAGAGATCCAATCAAAAATGTATTTTTATTATTTATTTAGGATTGATTTTTAACTCCATGTTTCTTTTGCACTTTCTTTCCTGTCCTAAACTCCAACAGAACTCTATTTTTTTTTAAGTTACTTAAGTCTTTAATTTAAACCACTGAACACTCCATAAACGTTAATGTTATTTTTACAGGAAACATAGCAAACTGAAATGCCAACCTTTTGAGACCAAAAGATCTGTTACAAACAAATGTTACGAATCCCCGAAACACATACAGAAGTACCAAAGAGTATTTTCTTCAGTCTTGAGGCCAATGCAAACAACTTGAAGTTGTATTTGTTCTGTGTGTTTTTTTTTGTACTTGTGCCTATGGGCGTGTGATAGTTTTCTACAGAAATAAATTCTATGCTTCGAGTTTCAGGTGTCTTTTGTTTTCCTCAGTTTTTAAGCCTAAGGTCAATCATCAGATAAAAAGCTATTTAGCACAGCGTGAGATGGTTACTATACTATTGACTGGCCACTTTTGAAATTATTTTGAGATTGATTTTCAAGAATTGTACAGTATGATGTCTGACTGAATAATAATGGATGCCTGTTTTAAATTGTAACATAACAATTTGAGTTGAAATTTGAATTTTACTCACCTTATGTTGGAGAGAGCCCCATGGAATAATTAGTAACTAGTTCAAAAAACAGTTTTTTGTTGTTCAAAGTGATTTTTGAATGTTCAACAACTCATGCTTGTGTCAACACAATTACAGAAAAATCTGAAAATTGGCAATTTAAGTTTTATTAAATTGTATTTCCCTGCAACATTTATAGGTGGGAAGTTTGGTACTTTTTGCTCAGTTCTGCAAGGTCGATTGCAGATTTTTATTTTATTTTATTTTTTAAATTGTTATTTTTAAAAAAAGAAAAAAGCCTTAAAAGTGCTGAACCTTTCGCACAGCCCATGCGAAAGTCTTGATCACCATCAACTAATTTTTCAAATTTGATTGATTTGAAATGATTTGTGAGATAACATATCTATCAAATGTTGAGAGTTTAGGAAGCTTTTAAGACTACATTTGTTTAAGGAGAAATGATGTAGGCGACGTTCTGCGGATGGAAGAAGAAGAGGTCATGTGACCCATCGTTACTAATTGACAGCCGTTCCTCTCACTGCTGTCACTGCTCGCGCTCTGCGGCCGCGAGACTAGAAACCAACACGAGAGAGAGAGACACCTGAGGCACTGAAGATTCCACTTACACTCAAAACTCTAGCTTAGAAGCAGAATATCACAAGTTACCCATCAAATAAGAGAATATACCACTTGAAAATGATGACTCAGATTGAGCTTTCCGTTCCATATGATAATGGATATGAACCGGACGACTACATGATGCAGGAGGACGAATGGGACCGGGATTTATTACTGGATCCAGCATGGGAAAAACAGCAACGGAAGGTAAGACAAACAGTTTTAGTTTGTGCTGGAACACAAAACCAGTCATAAGTAGCACAGGTTTATTTGTATCGATCGATAGCCAAAAATACACTGTATGGGTCAAAATTATCGATTTTTCTTTTATGCCAAAAACCATTAGGATATTAAGTAAAGGTCATGTTCCATGAAGATATATATATATTTTAATTTCGTACTGTAAATATATCAAAACGTAATTTTTGTTCAGCAATAGCCTATGCATTTCTAATAACTTAATTTGGACAACTTTAAAGGCAATTTTCTCAATATATTTAGAATGACTTAACTTAATTTTTCATTAGTAATATGCATTTCTTATTCATTTCTTCTTTTCCACCTTCAGATTCCAGATTTTAAAATATCTCAGCCAAATATTGTCCTGTACTAGCAAACCATACATCAATGGAACACTTACATAGCCTATATTCTGCTTTCGGATAATGCATACATTAAATGTTTTTGTTTTTAATGACCCTTCTGACTGGTTTTGTGGTCCAGGACTAATTAGTTAAGATAGAAATGTCATTTAAGTTTAAAGTTAACTTTAATATATTTGCATGTGTATTTTCTTTGTATATTTTCTCATATTTTCTTGATGTATTTCCATCTTTTTTATTAATTTATTTGTCTGTCTGTCAATAAATTAAGCTATGATTTAGCTTAGATCTAGCTATCAGTTGTTTGCAAAGGAATCCTGTCCCGTTAAGGGCTCTGAGGTCTGTCAGTATCGCGGAGGGGCCTGGATCGCACACTGAGGATGGATGCAGCGGGTACCGAACTAACAATAGCACAGCAAAGCACGGCTCGTTGTGTCTGTTTCTGATATGAATGGAATGCGGACTGTTAACAGATGCTTCCAACACTGGATGACGTCCTTGGGATTAGAATGCATACATGGGCTAATTTTAACACCGCCAAATGGCCTTGTAGTTTAATCCGGTGTCCTTGGCGGGGAATTCTTTGTATAAACAGCACCTTTATTTATTGTGTAGTCAATTATAGTGTCTTCAGATATACACTGAATTGAATTGGTCAGGCGCTTTAGTGACATGTAGGCTATAACTTATTTTATATCAAACTCTAGATTTGGTGTATAATTTTTTTTTGTTTGTTTTAATGGTCAGAATAAACACAAAGAGATTCCTAATGTGGGGTTTTGCTTTGAGGGTCTTTAAACTGTGTCTTAAGCAGATGAGGTGATCTTAATCTGAAGAATCCACAGATCCAATCTGATTTTAGACTCGATTCACATAAGTGGATTTTCTCTGTCTTGCAGGCTCACACCCACTTAAACTGATTCATTCATTTCCTCCTGTAGCAAAATAACAGCACTTCTTTCACTCTGACACTCTGAACATTAAAACATGTACATTGATTATCATGGCTAAACACTTTCAGAACAAATTTAGTCAATGTATGAGTATTTGCTTTTTGACAATAAACATGTTTGGTGTTTAAACTTACATATCAGACCACACATAGAGACAAATTTAAGACCACTTTATTGATGTTTTTTTCCTCTACATTATTCACACAATTTAGTACTATTTCATAACCTAATACCGTTATGGAAGCAAGTTAGTTTCCACCTGTGGTCTGCATATGAATCCTCTGTTAAATCTGATTGGTTTATTAAAACATGATTGCTTGTCCAGGCCTCACTGGTTAACAATATAATTAATTTAGGTCTTAAACTGAACCTCACTGACTGTATTTATAATTAGCATAGATCCTTTCTTAAAACATATTTATTTACATTTTAGATGCAGATTTATATTACTTCTATAATGTAAGGGTTATGGTTATTTTTTTTTTCCTCCAGAGATCATCGTCCCTCACAGGCATGTTACTGCAGACACACCATACAGCTTTACAGAATGAATGAAATTCCTTCTTGTCCGATTAGAAAACACAGCAGTGTGATACACACGTTATATTCACTGCATTCTCACTCATATCGCGCTTCTCAATGTCAGCCTACTTCATCAGGTCTCTTATCAGAAACAGACTCCACAGAGAGAGCTAAATTTACACTCTTACCTCGGAGGAATGAAATCTGGAGTCCACAGGGAAGCTTGCCTCTGCCCAGCAATGACTGAACCTGCTTTGAGGGATTAAAAAGATGCTCCATTAAGTCAAAAAAATGGGCAAAGGGTAGCAGTGGATTTGAGAGTGCAACCTAATACAGATGTGGGCAGCAGTATATATATATATCCTCTATCCCTCTGCAATTATATACAGTAGCAGCAGCTTACATATTTTTGGCAAGCAGCACAGGTCATTCTGTAATTTGAGATTAGCCAGTCTCCATCTCTTTATAAAACTGCACCTGTCACAAATATGTGAAGACCCATTTTAATATTGTTCCTCGTATTTTGTTTTGTTTAATTTCATTTGACTCATTTGATGCCGGAGGAATCTTAATTTGCAAGCCTGCATCAAAGGGTCCAGTATAGAGTTTCAATTTGCTTCTTTATCGATGGCTCTAAACATAAAGCAGTAAAAGTCCTGAAGCTGTAACTCTTATGTGCTCAATTATAGTACATTATTAATCTGATAGCATTAACTTTACAAAATGGTATTAACTCTGGAATTTAGATACTGATATGTGGGAAGATGTTCATGAATTTTAAGTGCCCATATCCTTTAAAAGTGTTTCTGGAGAGCAATCATAGGATGATGCAGAGGATGATATACAGCAGCTTGGAGTTTCCAGCTTTGTAGCTTATTGTACATGATGTTAAGTGCTGGTTATTTTTGGAGGATGAACTCAGTGTTAAACTCAAGTGTAGATGCTCATGTGTTCAGTACAAGTGTGTGTTGGATTTTATTTATTTTTTTATAATGCCAATGCCATTGCATTGTATTGTTGACTGATCTGATCTTATTACACTTCCTGTTCATAGTTAGAATGTCTTTCATAGATCATTGATTAAATAAAGTACATGAGTCTGGACAACTGCAGAATCTCAGTGTATGAGAACTAGTTGTAGAACTACCAAATACCTCCTCTCTTGGCGAAGGCACAAGATAAGATTCATTTTGTTGGCAAAGTCTTCTGCAGTTACCTCTGCAGTGAGGTTTTGACCTGAAACTGGTGTCAAAGGCTTTCATCATATCAAAACATACCTGTTAGAACTTAAATATGGTCTAATCCCACACATTTGGCTTTGTTACTATGTTTTCTGTATTTAATGAATGTTGAGTGTAGGATATGTAGGACAAATGCTATGCCAATGACTAGGACTGCATAAGAGGCATATTCGTTTGCTTTTGCATATTAGTGTGCATGACAGGTAAGACCTAGACATAGAGTGTCTATTAGTGGTTGGAAAACTACATGTTGATGTATATTGAACTTGTTTCCCAGACGTTCACGGCCTGGTGTAACTCTCACCTGAGAAAAGCTGGGACACAGATTGAGAACATAGAGGAAGACTTCAGGAATGGCCTCAAACTAATGCTGCTGCTTGAAGTCATCTCAGGTAAATTGATTTCAAGTTCATTTGTATAATGCTATTCACAATACATATTGTTTCAAAGAAGCCTGCATGCATGTTTTAATACTGCAATCAGAAATGATTCTGTTATCAGTCAGAGATGAGTGTGTCAAAGTAAAATAATTGGTCAAGCAAACACAACGAACATGGCGATAATTGCAGTTTGTCTTCCTAATGATTACAACATAAGGATGGTTTTTGACAGTTTTGTATTTTCAAAGTAAACATGCTGAACCTCCTCAACAATATGTTATATCAACTATATGCCAATTAAGTTTCATTCATGACATGTTGTATTTTTGCAGGTGAGAGGTTACCCAAGCCTGACAGAGGAAAGATGCGTTTTCACAAGATAGCCAATGTCAACAAAGCCCTTGATTTCATCACCAGTAAAGGAGTGAAACTGGTCTCCATTGGAGCTGAAGGTATGCTTTATTGCACAACTGTAGTGTAACTGGATTTCTGGGATTTTATAAATAAATTGCCTAAATTGAATAAAGAAAGAAATGAGGGGATGCAGGTTATTAATTCAGCATGTCACATAGCATATTTGAAAATGTTATATATATCTTATATATATATATATATATATATAAAAAAAAAAGTATTTTCATTTTAACTTGCTTAGCCCTTTGATTTTACTGAGTCATATTTTTACAGAAATTGTGGATGGAAATGTGAAAATGACTCTTGGAATGATCTGGACTATCATCCTTCGCTTTGCCATTCAGGATATCTCTGTTGAAGGTAAAGAAAACAAGTCCCAAACACAAAATGCCACACAACAACTGCACAAATAACAAAACTATATTATTATTATTATTATTAATAGCAAATTTCATAATCCTTAGTAATATGTAAATCAATTCATAGCAAAAACAACAGTTAGATCAGCCATGTGTGAATTATATAATGATTGTCAAATCATCTTTCAGAGACTTCGGCTAAAGAAGGGCTTCTGCTGTGGTGTCAGAGGAAGACTGCACCTTACAGGAATGTCAATATTCAAAACTTTCATGTCAGGTAATGCTCTTTATTGGGTTTTTTATTTTAATACGAGTAAAGAACAGATACTATTATTTCCAGTTATATAGTTTAAGTTTTTATGTTAATTCTAATATGACCCACTCTCTCTGGTGAAGCTGGAAGGATGGCTTGGCGCTGTGCGCTCTCATCCACAGGCACAGGCCTGACCTCATTGACTACGCTAAACTCAACAAGGTCTCAAGTGTGACTCCAGATTAACCTTTGACCCTTTGGGACATTTGAGCTAACAGTCCTAAATAACATGCTGCCACAACATCCTGATGTTCCCTTTTGTTGATATCACTGCACAAATGGTGTGTGTTTACAGTATGTGTGTCTAACATCTTCATCAAACGTGCTTGCGTGATTTCACCAAGTACAACGTTCCTGGATCAACATCCTTGTTAGTACAAGACCTAGAACAACATTCCAGTCAACCAATCAGATTTGAGATATAACTTTTCAGAAAATATCTGTTTTAGGCTTACAACCAGAGTTAGGTGCTTCTACACCTTTGTAATCATCTATTTCCTACTGATTTTAGGAATACACTATGGATAGGGTTAGGTTTAGGGGAAGGGACTTGGTTAAGTCTATATTTTTGAACAATAATGTTGATCCAGGATCATCAGAAGATGTTGATCCAGGAACATGTCTTACTTGGCAAAATCACGGAGACCCATCTTCATCACTCTCAGCCGTTCAAACATTTAAAAAAAGACAAAACAATACTTTGCCTCTGTTTACATTTTAGCCAGTAGTATCCCAATTGATTTCCTTGCTTCCAGCTTAGAAGAGGGAATCATTAAAGCAGAATAAGACAATGTTTCCAGCCTTGTTCCAAGTCTGTGAGAACGAGTGTATGTGTACTATGGTTTTAATTAGTTGGTTGGATCAGAACGCTGAAGATTAAGGATTTATTTAGCTTGTCAGGGTCAGACAGTTCAATGGTGAGTTACTAAAAGACCCCTCTCACACACACAGACATTCCTATCCCTTTCAGCTGTTACTGGCGGCTCCAGGTGAGCTTGAACAGGGTAATCCAGCATTTAGTATGAACCCCACTGGTCCCAGTTTGGACACAAGCATCAGGAGGGTCCAGGACTCTCTGGATCCCCTGCAGCTGCTGATGTCCTACAATACAGCTTTTTATTGACACAGAGAACAAAAGCTTGATCACCAAACTCTGCTCACACACACACAATACCCATAAACATGGGCATTTAGGATGCAGAATAGAAGAATTGATTACTATTGTTCAATGTTTTTGTAGACATTTGTGCTCAACAAGGCTGTATTATTTTTTTAGCATTTTTTTTTTCAGATAGATTTTGACAAAATTGTCATTTGAAATCCTAATTGCATTTTTGTCAAAGAATTTTAGAGCTAAACTTTTTCTCTCTTCTCTAGTGACACCTGAACGCTGACACTCACTTTTGCATGGAAATAATTTAGATTTATATTGATTAAGTTTTTTGGTGATATGTATTATGTCTTATGCTTTATTTGAAGGTGAAGCAGTATGCCTTTTCTCTCCCTTTGTCTATTTGCAGGATGATCCATTAGGTAATCTGAATCTGGCATTTGACATTGCTGAAAAACATCTGGACATCCCCAAAATGCTGGATGCAGAGGGTAAACGATAAGCAAAGAAAATGCCACAGATCTCCATATATCGTTCAAACTGAATACAAAGCTTTTAGCCAGTGAAACATTGAAAATATGTCTTTCACAAAAATTTTATGTCAGAATGCTTGTGACATAATACCTTAAGACACTATTACCTAAAATATGGCATCTACCCTGAGAATTGTCTATATGTCCCAGAGACTGTAGCAAAGAAAAACTCCCACATATTTTTTTTGGTAGGAAACCTCGGAAGGAACCAAGTTCTAGACTCAGGCTAGACCCACTGTTTTCTTCCCTTGCACCTTATTCCCATCTTAACATTATGTAGTTGTCCCTTTGCTCATCTCCCCTCCCTGCAGACATCCTGAACACCCCAAAGCCTGATGAGAGAGCTATTATGACATATGTGTCCTGCTTCTACCATGCCTTTGCTGGAGCTGAACAGGTATGGAGTTTAGATTGAGCAGATCAACTATCTTTTTATCCATCTCTACCTACATTCTTACTGTGTTTCTCTCTCAGGCTGAAACTGCTGCGAACAGGATCTGTAAGGTGCTGGGAGTGAATCAGGAAAATGAAAAGTTGATGGAGGATTATGAAAGACTGGCTAGTGAGGTCAGGAGACATAAACACACATCAGATACACTCCACACACTGCACACAGACACATATTACACATAAATATTCCATCTACTCTCTAGCTGTTGGAGTGGATCAGACGTACCATTCCCTGGCTGGAGAATCGTGTGCCGGAGAAGACTATGTCGGAGATGCAGCGGAAGTTGGAGGATTTCCGAGATTACCGCAGGATGCACAAACCTCCCAAAGTGCAGGAGAAGTGTCAGCTGGAGATCAGCTTCAACACCCTGCAGACTAAACTCCGCATCAGCAACCGACCCGCATTTATGCCCTCTGAGGGCAAGATGGTTTCGGTGAGAGTTTGACCCACACATACGCACACATGACAAAAACCTTTACTTAGATGTCTAGTTAGACACAACAACTTTGCTTATTTATTGATTTATTTATTTTCAAATGTGTTTATTTAATAGGTTTTTCTTTTAACATGTATTTTAATTTTATTTAATATTTTTGTATTTATTTATTTAACATATGTTCTTTTGAACATTTTTATTTTAATATGCAGTTTATATTGTCTTATTCATTTTATTTAAATAGTTTTTATATTAAGATGTATTATATATTTATTGTTTAGTTATTTTTATTTTATTTATCTGACTAGATAGCTTTTGGGCATTTTTCAACTAAGTATTTCCCCCAAAAATATTTTTGTAGGTATATAGCTCACAAACACATACCTGAATGAACCAATAAGGTGAACATGTTCACAGTTTCTCATTGGTTTCATAGTTTAGTTTTTTTTTGGTATGTGTTTGTCTGTGTAGGACATAGCAAGTGCATGGCAGGGACTGGACCAGGCTGAGAAGGGATATGAGGAATGGCTGCTGACGGAAATCAGGAGACTGGAAAGATTGGACCACCTAGCAGAGAAATTTAGACAGAAAGCTAGCAACCATGAGACCTGGGCTGCAGGTGAGTCCTGAGGCTGAAGCGGTGTCTGGACTTTCATAAAGATAAACTGTAAGCTACTTTGGATGAGAAAGTCCACTAAATGATGCTTAATATATGTTTTACATGTGTATTGCAATAGGTAAGGAGGAGATGCTGACCCGGAAGGACTACGAGTCAGCATCTTTAATGGAGCTCCGAGCTTTGCTGAGGAAACACGAGGCATTTGAGAGTGACCTTTCTGCCCACCAGGACAGAGTCGAGCAGATTGCTGCTATTGCTCAGGAGCTCAAGTATAACCTTTTAGACTAAATGTCTTCAAAAATATGTTGTACTACCATTTTTTTTTTGCTGATCTTCATTTCATTTAGCTGTTTGAATGAAACTTTGGTATGGCCATTACCATTCAAAACCTTAGGGTCAGTAATATATATATATATATATATATATATATGTATGTATGTATGTAATGTATGTATGTATTTATGTATGCATATATATATATATATATATATATATATATAGACATTTCAACAAGGATGTATTAAATCGTGATAGTAAAGACATTTATATTAGTAAAGTAAAATGTATTAGTAAAATGTATTGAAATAAATGTTAATCAAAGATTCATCAAAGAATTCTGAGAAGTATCACAGTTTCCAAAAATATTTTAAGCAGCACAACTCTTTCAACATTGGTAATAATAAGCATATTAGAATGATTTCTAAAAAATAAAAATCATGTGAGAGTGAACAGGAGTAAAGGCTGCAGAATACTGAATAAATTACATTTTAAAAAATGTTACAATGAAAACAGATATTTCAAATTAATACTATTTCACAATATTTCTGTTTTTATTGTATTCTGAACAAATAAATGCAGCCTTGGTGAGGGTAAGAGATATTTGAAATAATCTTACCAGGAACAAATATTTGAATGATGGTGCACAAGTGCTTTGTCCTTGTCACTAATCTGTCATGTTTAGTTTCTCATCACCTCACAGGGTCTTGATAGCTTCATATCTCTCACACTACTTATCCATAGCTAGACATCCATACACATGCACCATGCTTACAGCATACTTTAACGCTTGAATCGCTGACTTTCTATTTTAACATTCATTATCTCCCTGCAGGCCTGGTTAGGGTGTGTGTGTGAGTGTGCATGTATTTAGTAAGTGACTAACAGCTTCTGACTTTTCTGTTATCTCAGTAAGTACAGGGTGATATAACTGATAATCTATGGAGCATAGTTATGATGATTAGCATACTAATGCTAGTTTAGACACAAAAAGCAAAGGAAGGAAATGTACATAGCCAATCATAAGAGCAGTCTTAGAGGTACAGAATCAAAAACAGCCTGTTTCTTCAAATACAAAGGGAGAGCGTGGAAAAAGGAGGTCATCAGGGGTCAGTTGGGTGAACTAACTTTAATACAAAGTTAGTGAGTAGCCTACTACATCTATTAACCACTAGAGGGGGACAGACTCTACAACATTTTGGCCTAAAGTCTTTTATCTTTTATCTTGTGTTTTATCTTTTTAAAGTGAGCTGGAATATCATGATGTTGCATCAGTGAATCAAAGGTGTCAAAGTATCTGTGACCTCTGGGACCAACTGGGTACACTCACTCAGAAACGCAGAGAGGCTTTGGAGGTATGATGTTGTTGTTATGTTGTTAAATCAAAGTATTAAAAGGTTTGAATTTGAAGTTTTTAAATTCTGCAGAGGACAGAGAAACTTCTGGAGACGGTAGAGCAGTTGTTTCTGGAATACGCAAAGAGATCTGCTCCCTTTAATAACTGGATGGAGGGAGCCATGGAAGACTTGCAGGATATGTTCATCGTGCACACGATTGAAGAGGTCCAGGTACACACCACTAATGTGCTAATGTTGTTAAACAGACTAGTATTAACACAGCTCCCAGCTGTCAAATATGAATTACTTTCTGACTTTTTCTAAAAAAGATATATGTTTTTGAACATATAAAACATCAAATGATCATTCAGAGTCATTTTAATAATATGATTTGGTCCTCAAACTTTTCTTAGTAAAACAATTTCAGATAGTGAGATTGGAAAAGTTCAGAGTGAAATGCAAAAAGCCTATAACACTTAACAGTGCTGAATTCTGAATTTAGTGTCACTTTGCTGATTTTGCTGTAATTCAAGACAAAGACAAAGTCTTTGTAAATGTCCTATATTATATATATACATAAGATTTCTTGTGTAAACAAGTATTCCAAAGAACAGCATTTATATGAAATGGAAATATTTTGTAACAATGTAAACGTTTTTATTTTGATTAGTTTAATACATTCTTTCTGAAAAAAAGTATTAATTTCCTCAACAAAAAAATAAAAAAAATAAATAAATAAATTTGACCTCAAACTTTGAATGATAGTGTATATATTACAAAACAAGTTATCCATTGTGTGTAGACTCTGATAGCAGCTCACGAGCAGTTTAAGGCCACACTTCCTGAGGCGGATGCAGAAAGGCAGGCGATCCTTGGCATTCAGCAGGAAGTCCTGAAGATCTTCCAGAATTATGGCATTCGTGGAGACCTCACCAACCCCTACAGCACCATAACTACAGAAGAGATTGCCATCAAGTGGGACAAGGTCAAACACACACCTCAGACCTACGTTCTGTTCCATTACGGCACAGAAAACACAGAAGTGTTCTTTAGTTATAACACAAATGTATCTGTTAATATTGAATTCTAAGCCATTCTAAAAAAAATTCTGTGATCTTCAATACAAAACCAGAAGCATGATAATGATGTGTGTTTGTGTATTCAGGTGAAGAAGCTGGTTCCCCAGCGTGACAGTGCACTGCAGGAGGAGTTAGCACGACAGCATGCCAACGAAAGGCTCAGACGCCAGTTTGCTGCCCAAGCCCACCTCATCGGACCCTGGATACAGACCAGGATGGAGGTGAGTGGCTTCAGCCATCACCTGTGTCAGTGTGATAGACCTACATAAGACTTGTACTTTTATCTATCTATCTATCTATCAGGAAATTGGTCATTGTTCTATGGCTGTGGGTGGTACTCTTGAGGATCAGATGACGCAGCTGAAGCAGTATGAGCATGTGATCGTCAGCTATAAACCCAACATTGACAGACTGGAGGGAGATCACCAACTCATCCAGGAGTCACTTATCTTTGACAACAAACATACTAACTACACTATGGAGGTACACAAACACACATTTCTTTTTCAGCAAGGATGCATGAAATTGATCAAAAGTGACAATAAAGGCATTTTATAATGTTATAAATTATTTTTATAAAATAAAAAAAGTTTATTCAAAGAATGTGATTTCACACAGCACAAATGTTTTTAACATTGGTAATACGAAATGTCACAAAAGCACCAGCGTATTTGAATTATTTCTGAATAATCATAAGACTGCTTTGCCATCACGAGAATAAATTGCATTTGAAAATGTATTAAAATAGAAAGCATTTGTATGAAATTTTAATAGTTTTTCACACTGCTAACTGTTTTTTTCTGTATTATATTGTACTGAACTTTCAAAAACATTTGAAAAACCCCAGTCTAAATTGAGATGTATGTAACAAATCATGATTTTACAACAGCATTTCTCTTTCCTCTGCAGCATATTCGTGTTGGCTGGGAGCTCCTTTTGACTACGATTGCTCGCACAATTAATGAAATTGAGACTCAAATTCTGACACGTGATGCAAAGGGCATCAGCCAGGAGCAGATGAATGAATTCCGATCCTCTTTCAACCATTTTGATCGGGTGCTGTATTCAGCCTTTGTGTACTATAACTATACTCGCCTGTTTCCTTCTTGAATGAATGTTATCCTAATCGTCATTAAACCATACCAACTAAACTGAACCCTTTACACTTTGACTGAGCATTATACAAAATCTGGAAGTCTTTCTTATTTAAGCTGAGACACGTTCATTTCATATTTGCACTGTGTTGTTATGTCTTGCCTTCACTTCTTCAGAGGCATCGCAGTGCAACAGTGGTAATTATCTTTCCATTCATTTAGTGGAACGGATTTAGCTTGACATGAGAGATCATTTGCAGAATTTAGTATGTTTAAATTCAGATTTGAAATAGATGCAGTTTGTGCTAAAATCAGAGTTAAATGGCACTAATTTGGAGAGGGGTAACAAACATGACTGATGAGTTTAAAGCATGCCTGATCAGTTTTGGGTATTTAGTAAGTGACAAACAGGTACTGACCAACATGACCTCTAATGTGTAGTTCCCTGGGCAGCAGTATATAGTTCTAATGTACCTCTCTTGTGTTTTTTTTCTGATTGTGGTTGTGCTGTCTCTTTGTGTGTGTGTCTGTGTTAGGTGCTGTCTCTTTCCCTACTCCACATTGCTTCATTATTTCGACCATGTCACTGCGTGAACCACACACTCTCAACTTTTGTCCTTTAACCTTTCCCATGCAGAAGAAGAATGGGGCGATGGATTCTGATGACTTTAGAGCCTGTCTGATCTCGATGGGTTATGATCTGGTAGGGCCTTAAATAGGTTCACTGATTATGAAAAACTTTTATTATTATTATTATTATTATGCTCAGTTAATTTTGATTTTATTCTAATTTAAAGATGAAATCTAATAAAGTTTTGTGTTTATAATTAATTCTCAAAACCGTAAACTATTTAAAATCTAAAATTATATAATGAAATATTTTATAAATCGTAATTATTATATCTTATTAAAACAAGTCTCATTATTTTACAATAGTTTTTTTTTTGTCAATTATATTATTTTTTATTTGTATTTTGATATTTATTATTATTATTATTATTATTATTATTATTTTATGTGAGTGGCTTTTTTAAAGAAGATATAGTAACATTTTGTGAGGTTCATGCTCAATACAAGAAACAACTACTTTGCCAGTGGTATTAGAAAAAAACAATTCTAATTACATAAAATTAATTAATAAAAAAGTTATAGTTTTTTATTATGGGGAAAAAATTTGATTATATGCATAAATTATGCATAAAGAGACTATTAAATATATTTATATTTATGTTAAAAATGTGTGTGTGTGTGTGTGTGTGTGTGTGTATATATACATTTAATTAAATTGCTATAAATGTATATATGTGACCCTGGACCTTTGTTTGTAGTATTTGTAGCAATAGCCAAAAAAATCCTTGTATGGTCAAAAATATCAGAAATCATTAGTATAATAAGTAAAGATGTTCCATAAAGATATATTTTGTAAATTACCTACCGTAAAAAAATATAAAATTAGATTTTTTAAATTGGTAATATGGATTGCTTCAAAGGCGATTTTCTCTGTATTTTATTTTTATTTTTATTTTTTTATTACAGATTTTCAAATAGTTGTACCTCGGCCAAATATTGTCAGATCCTCATAAACCATACATCAATGGACAACAATTAAGATTGGTTTTGTGGTCCAGGGTCACATATGAGTGTGTTTTTTCAGGGTGAGGTGGAGTTTGCCCGGATCATGATGCTGGTTGATCCGAACACTTCAGGCGTTGTGTCATTCCAGTCTTTCATTGACTTCATGACAAGAGAGACAGCGGACACAGACACAGCTGAACAGGTCATCGCTTCCTTCAGGATCCTCTCTGCAGACAAGGTTTGTGTTTTGTTGTTTAACTTTATTGATTTTATTCAGAAAATGATTTCCATATTTCTTATCTGTTGTTTATTGTTCCTTCTGCAGCCATATATTTTGGCAGATGAGTTGAGGCGAGAGCTTCCTCCAGACCAGGCAGAGTACTGCATCAGCAGGATGCCCCCATACACCGGCCCCGGGGCCCTGCCTGGAGCCCTGGACTACACTGCCTTCTCCACTGCCCTCTACGGCGAAAGTGACCTTTAACTCTCTCAACAGCTCTGACCTTTTTCAATCCCATCACACTTGTTAACCAAATAAAATATTTGTCCATCAGCCTCAAGAAATTAAAACGTGGCAAATAAATGAGCACAGCTTAGTTTTTTAGTCTCAGTGAATGGATGTTGCTAGATGACTGATATGAAATGTTTAAGTCAATACACATGCAATGTAGTCTGGAAATGAAAAGAATGCAATTTAGAAAGTAAAAAGAACATTTAACTGTAACAGTCCAAATTAGTAGTGAATTTTAGATTCACTTTCTCATGAATTGTTGAATCCATGGCATGGGAAACTATTTACTGTCTTTCATGTAGGCTATGTATAATAGACAACATTTACAAAGACTTTGTCACTTGAATTACAGCAAAATCAGCAGTTACGTTACACTAAATTCAGAATTCAGTACTGTTAAGTATGTTAGATTTTTTTTTTTTTTTTTGCATTTCACTCTGATCTTTTCCAGAAATAAATCTATTTTGTATGGTAGTGTTAAACCCACAGTGTGTAAGATTTTGCACATTTGAATTCTCTCCAAATGAGAAAGATTCACCAAACCATTGTGCTTTTCTTATTTTGCCTTCTTGTACTGTAGTGTCCCTGGTTACAAAAAGCAACAAAAACAGTAGCCTGACTCAATTCTCCCCAACATAATAACCTAACAGTGCTTAATGTCAAATACAGTAAGAGTTTGTCACACTGGCTGATTTGGTTGTACATGACATTTTGAATAGGGTCAATGTTTGAACATTTTCTTAAGTTTGGTGATTACATGACGTATCAATCTATGTACTATTACAGGGCTTGTCAAATAAAGAAAGCAAAAAACAGGAATACTTATGTTAAAATACAAAATTTACAGTTGTGGGTAAAAGAATGTTAGGAATGATAGACAAACACAGCCTGCTTAACACACCATTGTCTATATTAAACACAGCATGCAAACCTTTCACAGTGAAGAGTGAAAAAAGTATGCAAATCCCAAAATATCAATCAAGCTTTCATGAATACAGCTAATTTCTCACTAAAATGTCACACTAATTCAGTGTACAATGACAATGCATTTGATTGATTTTTGGTCAATTTGTTAACCTATCAAATTAGTTTTGAGATGGAAAAAAAGTGATTTGTGAATGTCTGCTGTTGAATTCTATAATCAAGAAAGCCAAATGTGTGTTTTACAGTGACATAAATGAAATAAACAGTATGAAAAGGCCAAGTCTCTGATTTTTTATTGTTTTATTGAAGTGTAATTAACAAACTGTAGGCCTGAAAATTTTGTTTTTATGTATGCATAATAGAATATTTAAAATAATACAGCATACTTTACTTTCATTAAAGTTTTTCTATTTTCATTTTAAAGTTTAAAGCTATTCTTTTTTCCTTGCTTGCTTGCTTTCTCCACTGTAACTTACCAAATATGGAAAAGCCCTTTCTTTCCCGCTTTACCTTTATCAGATCTCAGCAGCATTATCTCATGATGGGTGGTATGGTGGTCTCTCTGTCCTGGGATGAGTTCAGGACCTGGTGCTGGGTGAGTGGAGCTCTTCAGTCTTCTGATTCTTACACACAGGTCCCTCAGCGAAGTCCAGCTACATAGTCACTGAACATGGATATAGGAGAAGCGGAAGATGAAATACAGTTTCTGCGAACTGTAAGTAAAATGGAATGCATTAAAATACAAATTTAAATGCAATGAATAATATCTTGACTATATCTTTATTCTGAACTGAATTCACTTCAGACAAAAAAGGACTGATTATTAAACTGCAATTAGATTTGTTTTTAGATTAATGTAATGAGATTCTTGGACATAAATATTTGGTATTATATAAGTGAAACATTTTTTATATGGATATGCATGGATATACAGTCATGTTTCCAGCATTTGTGAAATTTAGATCTGCCCCACAGACATTACCAGTATTATTTAATAATTTCTTACTGTGAGAAACTGCTCATACTGTAGCTACAGTATGTATGTATCATAAATTGTTGAATTGTTTACGTGCGGTTTTATATGTATTTACAGTGTTTGAATTCACATTTGAGAGAGTTTGAACCATATCACCGTTGTCTATTTTTACTTTGTGCTATCAGTAACAGAGGAACTGGAGAGTCTGTTGAATGTGCGAGCTATTCACTCTCAGCTCCATATCTCTAAAACCGAGATAAAATGGGATACTGTGCTCTGTCTTTCTCACACACATACACTACACACTTCCATTGATTCACTGTATGTATTTTAGCACATGCATTTGTAACAGTATCATGCTGGAAATCATTCATTGTTTGACGCTGTGTTAAATCTAGGCTTTAAAAGTGACATGAATGGTTGAATAAGTGTGGTTGTAGTACGTATGTGTGTGAGAGCCACAGGTCAGTCAAACTCATATGACAAGCTGGAGGTGTTGGAATTCTCTATTCACTGACTGATAAGTATTCAGTCCTTATAAGGCTACACTGCACTAATGACACTGTTAATGTCCACACTGTAAGAGAAGCAATTACACTTTATGGGGCTTTACGAATCACAAATATATATAAAAAGTATATTGCATTATTTAGTCAAATAATTAATCACATTAAAACATAGGCCAACAGTCACAAAAGTTTAATATAATTTTACTTCATTTTTTTTGTTCATTGTTGCTGTCATTGAGGTTTGTGTGTTTATTTTTGAGGTGTATGTGCTTTTATACAAACCTTTTGCACCATGTTAATTTTTTTTTTTACTAAAATTGAATAATTGTTAATTTTGCTGTGACTGACTCACCGGCTGAATATTATATTTTACATCAACATTAGCAAAGTAGTGTTACTAAGGTCAATTATCAAATCTCAATGTGTCATAATGCCTTTTTTTCTAATTTCTTTTTTTTCAATTTGACTTTTATTTAGCCCTATTTATTTATAGATTCTATTATATACAGTTTACATAAAATATAATGCAGTGGTAAAGATCTTCATTTTCCATTTGTTCAATTTGGTGCTGTGGAACTCCTATGGATGCTGTAATATGTCATAATAAGCATTCTTCCATTAAAAACCTTAAGTTTAATTCATAATGTGTTTTTATCAGATCTGATAGTAGTCCCAGTTGTAATGAGCTCAGACCGGCTGTAATGAGAATGTGTTTTTCAGAGGGATGAGCTGGTACTGAGGTGTTGCTCATCAGGCCCTCATCAGCAGAAACTCTGTCTAGCTGCAGAAGGTTTCGGTGAACGGCTTTGCTATCTTGAGTCCACCTCCAACTCGAAGGTGAGATCCGCATTTGCTTATTAACATTTTTAAACCAAGTTATTATTCTGTGTGTAAGAACAGTTTACCATGTGTGTATCAAACTCCTGAAAAACCTTCCTCTTGCTTGCAGAATGTTCCCGCAGACCTTTCTGTGTGTGTGTTTGTGCTTGACCAGTGTCTGTCTGTCCGAGCGCTGCAGGAGATGCTGTCCAACCATGAAGACCAGTATGCATGGGTGAGTAATGTAGTCAAAGGTGTATTCATTTAGTAAACATTTGTGCCAAACACTGTAAAATAATACAGAGTGGTTTTGTTTCAGTCACGTGAGGCAGCCGGGCGTCGTACTCTGCTCTATGGCCAGACGGTTCTCTTTCGACATGTCTACAGCGACATGGCAAGACCAGTCTTGATTTGACCTTGTTATTTTCATGCTGGTACAATGATGTTTTAACTTTAAACCTCTCCTGTCTTGTTTTAGTATCTCTGCTGTCTGTCCACATCAGGCCTCTCCTCTGACAAGCTGGCTTTTGATGTTGGTTTGCAGGAGGACACAAAGGGTAAGCTCATATTCTATATGCGTGTGAATGTTTTAATCTTCTGCCATGAATACATGTTTGATAAAGACGAGGGCTGCCATATTATTGGTGGTCATGATTGTTGTTTGTATGATTTTAGGTGAGGTGTGTTGGTGGACGGTTCACCCTGCCTCTAAACAGAGGTCCGAGGGTGAGAAAGTCAGAGTGGGTGATGATCTCATCTTAGTTAGTGTTTCCTCTGAGAGATATCTAGTAAGTAAAGCCATTTGTTTGGATGGTTATCTATCTATATATGCGTATACAGATATTTTGAATGCAGTGTGACAACCTGTCTCTCTTTCTAGCATGTGTCTTGGAGTAACAGTGAAGGTAATGACAACGGCATTGGCCGGGTGGATGCTGCTTTCCAGCAGACATTGTGGAGCGTGGCTCTTGTTTCCACTCAGACGGCAGAGACGCAGGGTAGATGACCAATCACACATTATCAGTCATTTAAACATTTGTTTAGTGTCTGTAGATCTTACTGGCTGATTCTCATGATTTGTGACTAAATACATTTAGCTGGAGGTTTGTATAAAATTCGTGTCAGTTTTTCATGTGTTGGATTTTGACCTGTAGGTCATGTGAGAGGAGGGGATAGTGTGCGTCTGCTACACGGACACACAGATGAATGTTTGACCATTCCTGCAGCAGAGGACAGACTAGAGGAGCGCAGGTCAGACAGGTAAAAAAGCCCAGATTGAATTACATTTATGACATCCTATTTCACCATTTTCCATCTTTTCCTTCAGATCTGTACATTTTGAGGGCGGCTCAGTATCTCTTCAGGCTCGATCTTTATGGAGGCTTGAAACGTTACATGTTGCGTAGGTATTCCCCCAGTTAGTTAGTATAAGACAGTTAGACAAAAGTGTATATTTATTCCTTCTGTGCTGGCCAGATCACAGTAGCGAAGGGTGTTTGCAGGTGGAGCGGCAGCCACACACACTGGGGTCAGCCTTTCCGTGTTCGCCACCTTTCCACTGGCTTATACCTGGGACTGACACAGGATCGGGGACTACAGCTGGTGGAGAGAGAAAGAGCTGATGTGAAATGTACTGCGTTCTGTCTCCGTGCATCAAAGGTTGGATATTATCAGCTATAAACACAACATAGCCAGATAAAAGCCACATTTTTGTGCATTTCTGCATTATGATTTTCTACACTTCTACACTTACACTCTTAAAGTGTGGTGATTATGATTAATGCAAATGCTATTCTATCTGCATTTTATAGGAAGAGAGCCAAAAGAGCTCACACTTTAAGAAGAGAGATGGCATGGGTGCACCTGAGATCAAATACGGAGACTCTCTCTGCTTCATTCAGCACGTTGACACAGGGCTTTGGCTCACATATCAGACCACTGACTCCAAGAGACAGAAGGAAAGTGTGTCACAGAGACAGGTAAACTTGTGTAAATAAATAAAATAAGGTCTAATATCATACTAGATAAGAACACTTACAATACAGGGCAGCAGAAATTGGATATTGGTTCCGTCTGATATGAACTTTGGCTCAAATATTTAAAGGGAAGCGGTTCTCTCTCACAGGCTGTTTTGCAAGCAGAAGGTCACATGGATGATGGAATCACCCTCTCTCGCTCTCAGAGGGAAGAGTCTCAAGCTGCTTGTTTAATTCGAAGCTCCGCCCTTCTCTTCTCAAAATTCATAAGGTGGGCTAAATATAGAAAAAAGTAGAGTGGTAGCAGATGGAATAATATTTGCTTATCAGCTTTGCTTGAGCATTTGGATAGGAAAATGGTTTTAAAAGGCCAAAATGTGTTCAAAGAAGAACATTTATCTTTCGTAATGATTTTTCTTCACTTCTAAAGGGGATTAGATGATGTCAGCCAAAAGGAAAACATCACGGATTTGGATCTTCCAATTAAGGTGGTCCATCTGACCCTCCAGGATCTGCTTGGGTATTTTCAATGTCCTGAAATGGGGCAGGATCATGAGGTCAGACAGGGAGATATTAGAGCACTGAAGAACAGACAAAATCTCTTCCAAGATGAGGTAATACCTGCGGCGAATGAGAAACTCATATAACTTGCTACACACTGCAATAATATCTGAACTGTTTACTTTTTTATTCTGCTACATTGTGCTTTTCACAGGGTATAATCACTCTGGTCCTGGACTGCATCGATCACTTGCATGTGTACAGCAGTGCCACTCATTTTGCAGAGGCTGCTGGGAAAGAGGCAGGAGAGTCTTGGGAAATTATCTTGAACTCTTTTTATGAGCTGCTAGGTATAGGATTACTCAAGTTTTTAGATGTATAATCCAGGTTTAGCTTTTAATAACAATTTATTTATTTTTTTCCCTGTAGCTGCCCTAATCAGGGGTAATCGGAATAACTGTGCCCACTTTTCTGGTTCCTTGGACTGGCTGGTCAGCAGACTAGAGAGGCTGGAGGCTTCCTCTGGTAGATTTTTTGCAAAATCTGTGACTAGAATAAGCTGATTTTAGAGTCTAGACATTGTTTTAATGTGTCACCTTCTAATTTGTTAATTTTGTTTCCAGGAATATTGGAAGTGTTACATTGTGTTTTAGTAGAAAGTCCTGAAGCTTTGAATGTTATTAAAGAAAGTCACATAAAATCTATCATCTCACTTCTGGACAAACATGGAAGGAACCATAAGGTAACAAAGTACCGGGGTCTGCATTTATTTGATCAAAAATACAGGAAAACAGTGTGAAATAATATTACAATTTAAAATAACTGTGACACACCAGTGATGTATAAATACATTTTTTAAATGTAATTTATTCCTTTGACAACTGTTACTTCAGTCTTCACTTTTCACGTGATCATTCAAAATCATTCTAATATGATGTTTTGGTTCTCAAAAAATCATTCTCATTATTATGATGTTGAAAGCAGTTGTGATGCTTCAAATTCTTAGTGTAAACTGATATTTTTATTTATTTATTTTTTTTTTTTTTAGGATTTTTTGGATGAACAGAAAGTACATAAGAATGCATTTATTTGAATTAGAAATATTTGGTCACATTTTAATGCCTTTACTGCGACTTCTAATTATTTAATGTGTCCTTGCTGATTAAAAATATTATTATTTTGTATTAGAATTTTACTGAACCTAAACTTTTGAACATTAGTATATCTATGTGTATTTATTTATCTATCACATCTGCAGATCTTGGATGTGTTGTGTTCACTCTGTGTGTGTCATGGCGTGGCCGTCCGCTCTAATCAGCATTTGATCTGTGACACACTGCTGCCAGAAAGAGACATGCTGCTACAGACAAGACTGGTTAACCAAGTTTTCAGGTGATTTGTTATCAACTTCCTCACCACAAAATAATAGTGAAGGGCACATTAAGAGGTAATAATTTGCACATCTAAAAATATTCGTTGAGTCTGTTATAATATAGGAATTGACCAGCTATGAGTATAAAAAAAAAAAAATCCTATAGAATTATTTTTTTTTTTTCTGTTTAGTGTGCGTCCAAACATCTTCCTGTGTGCAAGAGATGACTGTGCCCAATACAAGAAGTGGTATTATGAGGTTGTAGTTGAGAAGGCAGAGCCTTTTGTGACAGCAGAACCTACTCATCTGCGAGTGGGTTGGGCCAGCTCTGAAGGGTATCATCCCTCCACCACAGGGGGTCACGGCTGGGGGTCAAACGGTGTAGGAGACGACCTCTGCTCTTATGGCTTTGATGGACTCCAGCTCTGGACAGGTGATATGGAGAATAAACACATGCAGTGTTTACAGTTCAAATGGTTGGAATTTTTTTTTTTTTTTTACAGATATCCAGCAAGAATGTGTTAAACTGCTTAAAAATAAAATTTAGTTTAACTTTTTTCAACATTGATTATAATGAAAAACATTTCTTGAACACCCAATCAGCATAAATAAATGACTTCTGAAGGATCATGTGACATTCAAGACTCGAAGAAATGGTTGCTAAAAATTCAGCTATATATATATATATATATATATATATATATATATATATATATATATATATATATATATATATATATATATATATATATATTCAGCTATAAGATATTACAATAGAAAGCTGTCATTATAATTGTAAAAATATTTCACAATATTGCTGTTTTTACTGTATTTTTATCAAATAAATGTGAACTCCACACACTATTGTTTATTCTTTTCTAGGAGGTGTAGGTCGGAGGGCTTCCTCACCCAATCAGCACTTGCTAAGGGATGATGATGTCATTAGTTGCTGTCTTGACCTTAGTGCAACCTGCATCTCCTTCCGGGTCAATGGACAACCAGTTCAAGGCATGCTGGAGAACTTCAGTGTGGATGGGCTGCTGTTTCCAGTCGTCAGCTTCTCAGCAGGAGTGCAGTGAGTAACCTTTGATTGGATTTTGATTTTGCATGTTGCGTTACTTGTAGGTTTGTTTCCCCATGATTCATCACACCATGAAAAACGTGGCCTGATTTCCCAATTCGACTTCATTTTGTTTTAAATTAACCTCCCCAAGTCAAAAATTATGACCTGTACATCCTAAAACAACTTAAATAGTGAACTTCTTTTTTTCAATAGGGTGCGTGTGTTGTTTGGAGGTCGACAGGGGGAGTTTAGGTTTCTTCCTCCAGCTGGTTTCTCTCCATGCGCCGAAGCTCTCCTCCCCAAAACCCACTGCAAGCTGGAACTGTTTCACAAACTCGCACGAAATCACAGCGAAAGCCAGCGTGACCTCTTAGGCCCTGTGGTACCTATAAGCCCAGTGACCTTTATCCCCATTCCAGTGGATTCCAGTGAGGTACCATTCAATTACGCTCTGATTAGTTTAAATTTAGCATTAGTACATTTATTTTAAGCTACAATCGGTCTTGCATGAACTTGTATGATTGACTGACACCCTTGAGCACAACTCTGCATCCTGTCAGGTTGAATATCCTCCACAGCTGGAGCCGATCAGAGAAAGACTAGCAGAAAACCTCCATGAACTCTGGCTTATTGACAAAATAGAGCAAGGATGGACCTACGGACCTGTAAGTATCTGAGTAACATCTTTTAATCAGCTCCATCTCATTCTGATGTGTGTTGAAAATACATCTCTTCTCCTAGGTTAAAGACGAGAGCAGAAAAGTACACCCGTGTCTAGTTGAGTTTTCCAAACTTCCAGATCAGGAGCGAATTCATAACCTCCAGTCATCTGAGGATATCCTCAGGTATTCCACTGATTATTGTGCCTAATAAAGTATTAATTAGCACTTTATTATTAATCATGCTTCTTTTTGTGTTGTGAAAGGACTCTGCTGGCTTTTGGTGTCCATATTGGACTCTCTGATGAACATGCCGAGGATAATGTGAAATATGTCCGCCTTTCAAATAAGTATATCAGAATGAAGTTCCTCACTAAGACGCCGACATTTATTCTTAACATGAATGCAACAGGGAAAAGCATTACATGTTAATTAATCCTGATTACATTATCTGTCCAGGTATGAGTTATGGAATGGATATAAACCAGCCCCGGTGGATCAGTCCCGTGTCGTGCTAACAGCTGCACAGGAACAGCTGTTGGACAAACTGGCTGAGAATGAACACAACATCTGGGCCAGGGAGCGTATCAGACAGGGCTGGAGCTGTGGACCACAGCAGGTGGAAAATAAAGTATTTTTATGAAAACAAAAGATATAAATATGATCTTGGGAATTCTTTATCATCTCTGGCATTGAAATGCCATATTTGTCTACTTGAGACCATTAATATCACCATGAGAAAATTGCTTCTCAATGTATATTTCTATGTTTTAGGATGTAATGTATAAGAGAAGTACTCAACTAGTGCCATTTTCCCTGTTGGATGAGAAGACCAAACAGGCTGGTAGAGATGCCATGAGGGACACACTGGGTACCCTTCTTGGGTTTGGATATACTGTGGAACCGCTGGAGCAAGAACATAGTGGGAGCATTATCATTTTACAGAGTTATGGAATTTCTAACTTACTAACAAAGTTTACTTTTAGAACATAAAAATGTATACTTTTATTCAGCAAGGACTCATTAAATTGGTAAGTGACAGTAAGGACTTTTACATTAGAACAAAAAAAGTAAGAAATGTTTCTTAAGAAACAAATCAGCATAATAAAATTATTTCTGAAGGATAATGTGACCCTGAAGACTGGAGTAATGACTGCTGAAAATTAAGGAATAATTTACATTTACAAAAAAAAAAAAAAAAAGTAAAATAGAAAGCAGCCACTCTACAATGTGAAAATATTTGACAGTGTTAATGTTTTTAATGTATTTTAGCTAGGTAAAGCTAGGTGAGCAGAAGTGACTTATTTTAAAAACGTTAAAAAAACCTTACCAACCCCAAACTTTTGATGGTAGTGTATGGTAATCAGACATGAACACTGTTGTGTTTTCCCTCCCATAGCTTCAAGCAGCAATATTAAGTCTGGGACTGCAGAGAGATTTCGTATTTTCCGTCTGGAGCAGCTCTTTGCAGTGTATGATGGAAAATGGTACTTTGAGTTCGAGGCCATAACTGATGGAGAGATGAGAGTGGGCTGGGCACGACCTGGGTGTAAACCCGACGTGGATCTTGGGTCAGACAATCAGGCCTTCGTGTTTGATGGTTCTAAGGTATTTCAGTCATTATTTTGTACTGAGATCATAAACATGTTTTGACTCTGAGCTGCCTTTAGGAACAGTTAAGGATCATAAATAAAAAAGATGACATATTATATATCTTTTTTTTTTTTGCATGTCATGCTTTAGGGACAGTGGTGGCATGGTGGGGCAGAGCGATTGGGTGGCAGCTGGAAGAAGGGAGATGTAATTAGCTGTTTGTTGGACCTGACTACATGCACTATGATGGTTACACTTAATGGAGAGCTACTGCTAAACAGTCGTGGTTCTGAAGTGGCTGTAAAAGACTTCAATAAATCTGACGGTGAGTTCTCTTTGAAAATTTTCCATTCTTTCTGACACAAATGTATCAAATATATATATATATATATATATATATATATATATATATATATATATATATATATATATATATATATATAAAGGTGTAACTTTCTGCTTTGTGTAACATTTGTGTTTTCTCTTTCTAGGTTTTCTGCCTGTCTGTAGCATAGGGATCAACCAGGTGGGTCGTTTAAATTTGGGTCGTCAGGTTGACTCACTAAAATATTTCAGTGTTTGTGGCCTACAAGAGGGATTCCAGCCCTTTGGTTTGAACATGAGCAAAGAGATACCTCTGTGGATGAGCTGGAGAGAGCCTTTGTTCATTCCTATATCCAATGACCATCCTAACATACAGGTTAGTTCATTTACATCAAGTGTGGGTGATGCATTTGTAGATAAATAATAATTTAATTTAATTTAATTTAATTTAATTTAATTTTTGATATGTCATCTAAGGCAAGATTACCACATTGTATGCGAAACATCTTAGATTATATTATTTTAAATCAACATTGAAAATAATGTTGAATGCATTGTTCTATAATGTTCAAATTTCTTCCCAGGTGATTCGTGTTGATGGAACAGTTGACAACACTCCATGTCTGAAAGTAACACAGAAGTCTTTTGGGCATCAGGAAAGGGGCCCAAGCGATGTTGGTTTTTACCGTCTGAGCATGCCAATAGAGTGTGCACAGGTTTTCTCCAGCCCCGGTGAGGTCAGTGTGCCCCCCGGCAGCAGTGTGGTGTGCCACCTCAGAGATCCAGAGGAGGGAGAAGCAGATTCTGACTTTGAGGTACTGATGAAAGCTCACAGATACACAGGATCCAGAGATGAACTCAATAATCACAAAGACCACAGTCAGGAAAAGCCATCTAGACTCAAACAGCGGTGAGTTCAGTTCACCCTTCCTGTTCACACCAACACCAAGCACAACTGGACTAAGATTAGTAAATGTTGAATGAAACTATCTTTATCACATATCTATAACTACTGGTGCTTTAGGTTTCTGCTGAAGAAGAAACCAGAGTTAAACACCAGCCACTCATCAGCACGTTTGTTGGAAGAAGTAATGGCCATCGAGAAACATGAAAACAACCACCTTGTTCATTGCACTACGGTAGTCCATAATCATTTTCTTATTCGTCCACTTGTTACTGGATCACTTACAGTAATGGGACCTTTGAAACAAGAAGTTTTGGTTGGACTGGGTTTAACATAATCACATCTCTCTTCTTCTGTTTTTCCTCACTGCAGTATTATTACTCTGTGAGAATCCCCTACAGTCAGGAGCCGTCTTATGTTTGGGTTGGGTGGGTAACCTCTAAGTTCCACCCTCATAATGTGACCTTTGACCTGGAAAGCCTTTGCACTGTCACAGTCACTCTTGGGGATGAATGGGGCAAAGTTCATGAGAGGTAAGAATCATAGGGCCTTTAAGAGATGCTGGATGTTTAAACAGAAAAATACTGTGCCTGAAAAATGTAGTCATTTTGTTATGATGTCGTAAAATACGTAATAATTATTTGACATTGTGTGTGTTTCAGTGTTGTTATTTTGAACTAAAACGGGTAAATACTATGATAGTAGCCTACTTTCATTAATAATAATACTAGTGTGTGTTTATTCAT
The DNA here is from genome assembly GCF_023724105.1 of Carassius gibelio. Classification (NCBI taxonomy): domain Eukaryota; kingdom Metazoa; phylum Chordata; class Actinopteri; order Cypriniformes; family Cyprinidae; genus Carassius; species Carassius gibelio. The sequence goes on from NC_068412.1 coordinate 20,448,513, forward strand.
TTGTTAGTGTCAAGCGTAGCAGCTGTTACATGGTGTGTGCAGCAGAAGGCAGCAGTTTGTCCCATAGCCGCAACAGCAGTGGCCTGGAGATTGGATGTCTGGTTGACACTGCAACAGGGTTCCTGAAATTCACTGCTAATGGCAAAGAACTTGCAACATGCTACCAGGTGAACATCAGTTAGCAGTGTTAACATTCCCATTCAGATATTTAGCTTTGCATGTCATATAGGTTATGCATTAGTGTTTAATAATGACCTTATTGTCCCATAAAGAACCTGCTTATATTCAGCAAAATACTATAATTCTAATCATGCCTTAACAGTGTAGTTGTGATTTAAGCGATACACAAAAAGCAAAGCACTTTCTAGACACTTTATTTGACATACATTATCCTTATCTAGTCTGTTATTTTAGTGTGACCTCAGCAGCGTCTCTCCATTTTTAGGTGGAACCTGGAACCAAGCTCTTCCCTGCTGTTTTTGCTAAAGCCACAAGTTCTAATGTCTTCCAGTTTGAGTTGGGACGCATCAAGGTAAACCAATTCATGAGTTCTGTTCTCTACGGCCATACATCGTTCCAGCCTGTGGAAGACCAAATAAATCTCTGAAAAAGTGCATCGTTCAGCACACTGGGCATTCTTGCAAGCTTGCAAATAATATATTTCATCTCCTTTGGCGTTAATAAATAAAATATTGAATGCAGTATCAGTCTCCTTAAAATGGGTTGCAACAGATCCATTTCTGGCTTGGATCAGAAGAAGAGTACAGATTCTATTATATATCCTTACATAATTTATACTGCATTATTACCTTTACATACTGTAAACACAGTTATAAGCTTCGACAAAAAAAAAAAAAAATTCTGCATATAAGAAAGAAAATATCAAATGACCATATTTTTAGTTAGTTTTCCCTATAATATCTGCTGCAGGTTATGGATTTGTATTGCTGCCCACAGAATGTGATGCCACTATCAGCGGGAGTTTTTCGGAGTGAAAGAAGAAATGCAAAACCTCAGTGTCCTCCTAGATTGTGTGTTCAACACCTAACGCTTCTGCGGTGGACCCGAGTACCTGACCACACTCAGCCTGTGGAAGTGACCCGTCTGGAGGAGAGATATGGCTGGAGAGCTCGCTGCACTCAGATCCATCAGATCATGACCCTGCATATACCTGAGGAGAACAGGTCAGAGGTCATGCTGAAGATGTCAAGTAACTGCTGACATTTTTTTTATCTATGCTAGACAGTTAGCTAGAAAAATAGCACACAAAAAGAGCTTTGTCATATGCATTTAATAACATAGTTGCATATTTTTATAGTTCAGAATGCAATTGTTAATCTTAATATTTACAACAAATTTTCCCGTTAAAAAAACTTGACATTATAAAAATTTTATTGTTTTGTGTTGTATTTAATATACCGTATTTTTCAGACTTTAAGTCGCACCTGAGTATAAGTCGCATCAGTCCAAAAATACGTCATGATGAGGAAAAAAACATATATAAATCGTACTGGACTATAAGTCGCATTTATTTAGAACCAAGAGAAAACATTACCGTCTACAGGAGCGAGAGGGCGCTCTATGACTGCAGTGTAGACTACAGGAGCACTGTGCAGCATATAGATCCCTCTAGTGGCTGGAGATGGTAATGTTTTATCTTGGTTCATGTCTCTTAGTTCGTTTCTCTCGGTTCATGTCAAATTAATTTTGATAAATAAGTCGCACCCGACTATAAGTCGCAGGACCATCCAAACTATGAAAAAAAAGTGTGACTTATAGTACGGAAAATATGTTATTGTATTTTAAAAACTTGTAAAGCAACAACAACAAAAAAATTCTAATACAATTTATTTAATTTCCTTGATTATTCTCTTTTCCCTCTTTCAGGTGTGTTGACATTCTGGAACTGTCCGAACTGCGTGATCTCCTAAAGTTCCATGACCACACCCTTCACCTCTACTCAGCTCTTTCAGCTCATGGAAACACACATGTAAGCCATGCCCTCTGCAGCCATGTGGACCAGTCACAACTCTTGTTCGCCTTGCAGTGCTCTAGAATGCCAGGTCACCTGCGGACAAGTTACTACAACCTCCTCATCAACACCCACCTCGGTGCCCACGCCAGTGCCAGGCAGGCCATGACCCACGAATACATTGTGCCTTTGACTGATGCCACACAGTCTGTTACACTCTACAAAAACAATAGGAAGGTGCAGAGATTCCCAGGAAGTGACTTCAGCACTTCCTTATGGCCCAGAATGCATTTTACGTCACCTTGCTTCATCAGAGCTTATAAAATAGATGTGATGGATAGAGATGAGGGCGGGGCTTTGTGGAGTAGCTTGCGCCAAAACAGCCCAGAGTTCCCATTGGACGTATTAAAGGATGTTGTAATAACAATGCTGGAGGAGGCAGTGGCAGCAGTAGGGCTGGGTGTAAGGGATCCTGCAGGGGGAAGCATAGAGCTCCTTATGGTTCCTCTGCTCAGTTTAGTTCACACGCTCCTTCAGATGGGTGTGTATCAGGGAACAGATCTGGAGGCAGTGTTTAGTTTCATCCTGCCAGCCAGTTACATGAGAGGAACATGTAAAACAGAAGAGATGGATGAACTGGAAGAAAGTGATGGAGAAAGAGAGGAAAAGGAGGGTAGAGATCGGGAGGATAATGTCCCTCAGCAAAATCTTCTTCAGATGAAGCTTCCAGAAGCTGTCAAACTACAGGTTGGCACTGTTCATTTAAAGGCATAGGTCACCCAAAAAAGAAGATTTTGTCATTTATCTACTCATTCTTATGCAATTCGACACTGTTGCCCCTTTTTGACCTGATTCTCTCTCTCTTATAATGTCTCCCTTTCACACAATTTTTCAATTCTCGCTATTAGGTGTGCCACCTTTTGAAGTACCTGTGTGACTGCCAGGTACGTCACAGAGTAGAAGCCGTGATGTCATTCTCGGGTGACTTCGTAGGTCGTCTTCAAGACAACCAGCGCTTTCGATACAATGAAGTTATGGATGCGCTCAACATGTCTGCTGCCCTCACGGCACGCAAAACTAAAGAGTTTCGGTCCCCGCCTCAGGAACAGGTCAGAGGTCATAGGTTAACGGGATTGGACTGTGTATTTCAGTCATTATTTACTCGCCTCATTCCAAACCTGTGTGACAGGGGTGTCCAGTCCTGTTTCTGGAGGGCCCACATCCTGCAGAGTTTAGCTCCAACAAGCTTTCCTAGAAGTTACTAATGAATCTGTAGTCTTTGATTAAGTGATGCCTAATTAGGGGTGGGGCTAAACTCTGCAGGACAGCAGTCATCAAGGAAGAGATTTGGACATCCCTGCTGTATGACATTCTTTCTTTTGTGGAATGCAAAAGGGGTTATTTTGGAAAAATATGAAATTCAGTAGGGTGCTTTAGAACCACTGAAACATTTTTCTTTGTGTGTGTTTCGCTGAAAGTCATACAGGTCTGGAACATCATACGAATAAATAAATGTAGATTTTTTTTTTGACCCTGCAGTCAATTATAAGACAGAAGCAGGTTTTATGCAGACAAAATAATTGGAGATGTCTTGCATACTTGTCCCAGAGGCAAATCTGTTGTTTTGAGTAATGACATTTGGATCATTCACATTCACAACATAATTTTAGAAAAGAAGATGAATTTTCATTTCATGCAGATGGAACTTTCCTTAATGGTCGTGTCCTTATGTTTTCTCTGTCCAGATAAACATGATGTTGAGTTTCCGGGAAGTGTGTCAAGTATGTCCATGTCCAGAGGACATCCAAGATTTGATGTGGGAATTCCATCAGGATCTAATGAGCCACTGTGGTACACAGCCAGTTAGGACAATGAATGCTTAATCATATTTCCATTAACTGGTCTCGTGACCTCTTGTATGCATTTTTTTTTACTTTGTTTAATACAGGAATTGAGATAGACAGTGGTTCAGAGAATGAGGATGAGGACAACCAATCAGTCAGGAATCACCTCAAAAGCCTAGTGGATAAAATAATTCATTTTAAGAGGAGAATGTCTGGCCTGCCTGAAGAGATTGTGAACAAACCTGGTAGGAAACACTACCAGTCACTTTTGGCTCTCGGGAAATGATCTTTTCATTCTTTTGTGATTACATTGTACAGGTTCTTTGAGTTACACACCAAATGAGTGAAGTTAAAACAGACCTCTCTCTTTCTAGTCTCACTACAGCAGCTGATATCAGAGACCATGCTGCACTGGGCTCAGGAGGGGACGATAGAAGACCCAGCTCTGGTGCGTGCTGTTTTCAGCCTGCTGCATCAACAGTATGCGGGGCTGGGAGGCCAGATGTCTGCACCACTACAGAAGGCTTACTGTATCAGCCAGACATCTGTGGAAGATACTCTAAATCTACAGTGGGCTCTAGCACGGATTCGTTCATTGCTCACAGCCAGGATGGGCAAAGAAGAGGAGGAACTCATGATCAGAGGACTAGGGTAAGAGAAGATGACTGGGTTTGTAAAGTAATACTATATAATTACTTATTCTATACTCCACAGTATACACTTGTGTACTGTGTGCAATTTTTTTTTTTTTAAATAGTAAGTGAAATACTATGTAGCGTTAACCATTTCAAACAATACTATGCTTTACTATCACATGGCCTTAACAAGTAGTGTATGAGTAGCATCAATCTTAGAAATTTATTTGGTTATTTAAAAAAAAAAAAATCAGTTTTGTGTAAAAATGTGCTTATTTTGAATCAAGATAGCAATGTTAAAATTGCAGTTAACTGAAAACCCAAAGAAAGGAAGACATTTAAGTTGATAATTTAAAGTAATGTTTATTTATGCATTTTAAAAGATATAAAAAAAAATGAACACACTTATGTTCAGAAGGTTTTTTTTTATTCTGAAAAATCAAAAACAAAACATCACACTTTCCACAAAAGTTGAAAAAATGTTGAACACCGAAGGATTTCTGAAGGATCATGTGACATAAAAACTGGAATAATTCAGCTCTGCAATCACAGAAATAAAAATATATATGGAAATATATTAAAATAGGAATTTTTATATATTTCATTTCATCATTTAATTTTACATTTTATTCCATAATATTACTGTTTTTACTGACCTCAGACCTAGAGTATTTTGTATGATTTTAGTACATTATTATTTTTATGATTAAGCACAAATTCATCATAAAGTCACATTCTAATCTGAATAGAGGCACTGAATAGAGTACCAATAAAACATCATAAAATGACTTATTTTTAAGCATCCCATCATACCCCATCATTTTCACTTATTAAATGATCAAATATTTCTGATGGACTACTATGTCCAAGCCAGTTTTATTCCCAAATCTAAGACCTTTGTTTTCTCTTGTGTAGTGACATTATGAACAATAAAGTGTTCTATCAGCATCCTAATCTGATGAGAGCTCTGGGGATGCATGAGACCGTCATGGAAGTTATGGTGAATGTCCTTGGCGCTAGAGAATCTAAGGTAATCTTAATAACATCAAGTACTTGCAGTGATTATCAGCTTCTGCGTTCATTATGGTTGTAAAATGTCAACTGCATAATTGAACCACTCAAATTAGAACTTAATCATTGCATTAAGTGCAGTGTTTTGATTTATTCACTCCCATGAGGTGCTCTGTTAACTCTTATCCTCTGGCCTCATTAAGGAAATCATGTTTCCTAAGATGGTTGCGCACTGCTGTCGTTTCCTTTGTTATTTCTGTCGAATCAGTCGGCATAATCAGAGGGCCATGTTCGATCATCTCAGCTACCTGCTGGACAACAGTAATGTAGGACTTGGTATGTTTATCCTAATACTGATATGGTTAAACCTCAACCTGAACATTTCTAAGGCAGTATACAAAAGCAAATGATTTTTTTTTTTTTTTTTTATCAGCTTCTCCCTCAATGAGAGGATCAACTCCTCTGGATGTGGCGGCTGCTTCTGTCATGGACAACAACGAACTGGCGCTTGCTCTTACAGAGGGAGATCTGGAGAAAGTAAGTTTCATTGACTGATTCTTTTATCTCTCTTCTACATTACTTCTCACTTTTGGTGATATTGAACAGTCTGTACTGGTTTTTCATTTGTGTATAGGTGGTGCAGTATTTGGGAGGATGTGGTTTGCGTAGTTGTGCTCTGCTGGTCTCCAAAGGATACCCAGATATTGGTTGGAACCCTGTAGAGGGAGAACGTTACCTGGACTTCCTGCGTTTTGCAGTATTTTGCAATGGTAATGAGCAGTTCCTGAATCCAGACCTAGTGAAACCGTATTAAACACCTCTGCTTGGTTTTGATTGGTTATTTTCCTCACACAGGTGAGAGTGTTGAGGAGAACGCTTATGTGGTAGTGAGGCTTCTGATTCGCCGACCTGAATGCTTTGGCCCCGCCCTTCGAGGGGAGGGGGGAAATGGTCTTTTAGCAACTATTGAGGAAGCCATCAGAATTTCCCAGCTGCAGGATGGAGCCAGTGCAGCCAATGCACACAGTTCCAATCGGACGCTGTAAGTGTTATACTGTTTCATACATTCTAGGTCATGCCCGTGTCTCATTCTGATCTGCACTTCTAGTGACATGCTTGATGATGAAGATGATGATGTCATTCACATGGGACACGCCATAATGACCTTCTACTCAGCTCTCATTGATCTGTTGGGTCGTTGTGCACCTGAGACGCATGTAAGTGTTTCAGGAAACCCACTGGGAAAGCTAGATAAGAGCCTTGTGATGTGCTTGAAGGATTTAGTTGGAAAGGGCTTATTGGTTTTATCTACTTTTTAAGGCAAAGTCAGTTTTCATTAAAGGGTTGAAAGGTTCTTCAAGGTTTGCTAATGGGCGTCTCTGTTGTGTGTGTATATGACCTCCAGCTCATAGAAGCGGGGAAAGGTGAGGCCATTCGGATCAGGGCAATCTTGAGGTCTCTCGTTCCCAGAGAGGATCTGGAGGGAATCATCAATATTCCTTTTAGTTTACCACTTGTAAACACAGGTGCGTATGAGTGTGTGCTTTTGTGAACTTGCGTAAAATATACATTCATGACGTAAAAATAATTATTTTCCTGACAGTTGATTTATATTTCGAAATGTATTTGATTGTTAAAAGTGGAAATCGGTGTAACGAGAGGGAGTCTTGAGCTCAGTTTAAATAAACTAAGTAAATTAGGTTTGGAGCTCCTGGCACAGAGATGTGTAGTAGGGTATTTTGTGTCAAAAAAAGTGATTAATTGGTGGTTGAAAATATTTTGTGCTTGTTAAACTCAGATGATCTAGTGGTGGAGCCTGACATGTCTCAGATATTTTGTCCGGATCACAAAGCAGCCATGGTGCTGTTCTTGGACCGGGTTTATGGAGTTCAGGACCAGCAGGCTTTGCTGCGTCTACTGGAGAATGGTTTCCTGCTGGACCTGCAAGCGGCTGTTAATATGGATGCTGTAAGTGGCCAGATGTTATATGTCGGAAAAGTTCACCCGAATTTGAATACTGTCATTATGTCAGTTCAAACTGATGTGACCTTTTTTGACCCCTGTGACCTTTTCTTCTGTGAAACACAAAAGGAATTTAGCTGAATCTCTGTAGTGCCTTTTTCCAGGGTATGCAAATAAGTGGGGATGGAGTTCTGAAAATGTCATGAAACATCATGCACTCAAGCACTATATTCTATATTCTTCTATAAGTCTTTTGAAGTCAAACAATTGTTTTGTGCAAAACATAATTTTTGAATAATTTTTTAGTCTTTTATTTGCTGAAAATATTGAGTTTGTGGAGTCTGAACCCCCTAATTAAGGTTTGAATCCTGCAGTGCACGCCAACATAAAGATTATGGGGTCTTACAGACTGGCGTTTTAATTTGACATATTCCAATAGTGTTCTCTGTTCTACATGTTTCATCAGCTCTGTCTGTCTGTGAAAAATATAATTTCAACCACCCCTAAAACAGGCTGATGTATGGCTCCTGTAGTTAAAAAGATTACCAAAACACAGAAGTCACATTACCAAATTAAAATGAAAGAAGAAATTAATACTTTTATTCAGCAAGGATGCTTCAAATTAACCAAAATTAAAGTCATTTATAATGTTAAAAAATATTTCTGTTATCAAATAAATTATGTTCTTTTGAACTTTCCATTCATCAGTGAATCCTAAAAAAATAATCATGATTCCACAAGAATATTAAGCAGCACGACTGTTTTCAACATTGATGATAATAAGTGTGTCTTCTGCACCTGATTATGTGACACTGAAGAATTGTAATGGCTCCTAAAAAAATCAGCTTTGCATGTATTGATATGTTTTCCCTCTTTGCAGACGGGGTTAGGTGGAACAGATATGGCTCTGGCCCTTAATCGATACATATGTGTGGCTGTGCTGCCGTTGCTGAGTAAGTATTCCTCTCTGCTGTGTGACTCCTCTTCACTGCGGACTGGGCTGGTGGATGAGCTCTTGCAGGGTGTCTACAGCCTCTCTAAAGCCAGCGGACTGACTAAGGCCCAGAGAGATGCTATCCAGGACTGTCTCCTATCAGTGTGTGGGTGAGGATGCTCGATTTAGCTTTTTTTGGATTGATTGTATTATAGAGTAAAAGCCATGAATGGCACGGTTACAATAGTGAATGCTTTAAAAAAAAGTCCTGCAAATAATAGACCATTTGAGTGGAAGTCAATGTATCTGTTGTCTGCTTATTCTTGCTCTTTTAGAACTGATGAATATATTAAGATCAGACATTAAGAAGCAAATCCATAATGTATAGGTCTGTTCATTTATAACCCATTATTATTTATTTATAACAATTTTGTTTCTCGCAGAAAACTGAATCCCTCCATGTTGCAGTCTCTGCTGCAGAATCTTGTGTTTGACGTCCCGCAACTATCAGAAAACTCCAAGATGCCACTCAAGGTATAAATAAAAAACATGACATTTATAAAATATAAAATTATGTTTTCCTAAAGCAATTCTGCTGATCACTGTGTTCGCTTCTTCCAGCTGTTGACCAATCATTATGAGCAGAGCAGGAAGTACTACTGTCGAAATGATGGATGGGGTGGCTTTGGCTCTGCTTCAGAGGAAGAACTTCGTCTGACCAGAAAGCTGTTTTGGGGGATATTCAGTGCTCTTGCCAAAAAAGTGAGAAAAGACAGAAAATCTCCATTTCAAACCAAGTGACCGCACAATTCATTTCTCCAAAAGCGTGTTTAATTATTTTAATAAACTGGATATTTTTTTTTAGGATAGGGTGTCTGTTCTTTTTTTATGCATCAAACTGTTCAAATTTTATTTTGAATTTCACCATCAAAATGTTTTTCAATCTCGTCACAGTCTTACGATCCAGACCTCTTTAAACTGGCCCTGGGTTGTCTCAGTGCAGTTGCCGGGGCGATTCCTCCCGACCACCTTGACCTGAGCTGCACAGGAGGACGAGAGAGACACTCCACGATGAATTCAGAGAGACGGTTTTGTCCTCGACCCCTGGACACCTCAAAGTAAGACTTAAAGGTCCAAAACACATCCTAAACCAGCTGTAACAGACCCACTTGAGCTGGATTTGATGGACCATTTGCACTGAGATCTTCTGAGAATCTTTCAGATCAGCACTAATCTCAGAGGTTCACCTTATAGGGTGGCCATATGCGCCGTTTATACGGGACACGTCCCGACCAGGATTTTAATATTGCCTAAAACATCCAGAGCAGTTTGACCAATAACATGCAGGTATTGTACATAATCGACCAATTGTGGGGCTGCGTGTGAGAAGGTGAGATCTAGAGGGAACGATAAAAGTGATGTAAATGTGCGAATGTGTTTGTTCGTTCGATTGGCTTGAAGCATTGCTGCGCACAAATCCCCCCCAAAAAACCAAGGTGCTCCTAAATGCTTCAAGTCAAAAGAAACGAACAAACACGTGAAAGCGATTTGAAAGCATAAGGAGCCGTCTGCTCTGCTCTTTATAGCTGTCATGAATGTTACACAACAATCAATCTGCACAGTGCAAATGGCCAAAACCTGGATATTTTAGGCAATATTAAAATCCTGGCTTGGATTTTATTGTCCCATATGAACGGCGCATATGACCACCCTATCACTTCATCATCTTCTGAAAGTGAAGTTTGAATGTCTATTTATTGTATATATAAGTTCGCTTCATATGTTTCTGAAAAGTGTAGTGTGAATGACCGTTTATTCGATATGTGGTAAATAATTTTTCATGCATTTTTAGTGTGACAATCCCAGAGATGCTTGAGTTTGTGGTGAACAAATACGCTGAACATACACATGAGAAATGGTCCCTGGAAAAGGTGGGAAGTTTTGTATTACAGGTGTTTTCTTGAGAATATAGTGGAAACTTTGGCAATCCTATAATTTTAAAGCTATTTGTTTGATCATTCTTCTCTAGTTTGGGAACGGCTGGGTTTATGGAGAACAGTTTTCTGAGAGTGCTAAAGTTCACCCACTCCTTAAACCTTACAGAGCTCTATCTGAGAAGGTAGCAAACTCTCCTCATACACAAAACATGCAGACAAACACACATTACAAATAACAACATCAGATTTGCAGAATTTTTATGAAAAATCTGAAAAAACAACAAAATGCAGTTTATCATTTAGTACACTTTTCACACAGTGAGGTTTCTCTGAATTTTAGGATAAAGAAGGTTATCGAGGGGCCATTAAAGAGACAGTGAAATGCATGCTGGGCTTGGGATGGACTATTGAGAGGACCAATGATGGGGAGTCACAAGGCTTTCGCAACCCAGCTCGAAGGATTTCACAGTCTGGCAAGGTAATGGACACCTTCACTGAGAACTGCAAAGCTCTGATGAAGAATGTATCTGTGTTTTTCTGTTTTTCATTTTTTTTGAGTCATTGCGCCCATCAGGGGTGCCGCTAGAGCAGAGGTCACTAATAGGCGGACCGCGGTCCGGATCCGGATCCAGCCGCCGTTCTATCCGGACCCGGACCAATAACCCATAAATTATTTAGAATTATTGACTTTTGTCGGAGCGTTTCTATTTTAACCCGCGCAGCTTTTCTAGCATCTATGGTACTGGTTTAGCGCGGCCCAGGAAACTCACAGACCAATAGCATGTGTTGTAAATCATGTCATGTGATACTACTCGAGTCAGACAGCGAGAGAGATACACACAGACGAGACGAGACGAGACGAGACGAGACGAGACGAGACGAGACGAATGAGAGAAAACGTTTCACATGGCGTGCTCTAAAAAAAGAAAAGTGGACAGCGAAAACAGAGCTTTTAATCAAGAATGGACGGATTCTTACATGTTCATTCTTCCCACGGGCAGTTCAAAACCGGTATGTCTCATATGTTCAGAGACTGTCGCGATTATTAAAAGCGGCAATGTGAAGCGCCACTATGAGACAAAGCACAAATCTTTTGACCAAACATACCCACTTAAATCCGCACTGAGGGCACAGAAAATAAACGATCTAAAAGCCCAATATGATCGATCCAGCAGAATCCTAACACATTCATTCACTGCCCAACAACGTGCTAACGAATGTTCCCTTAAAGTTGCTTGGATTTTGGGCAAACATAAAAAACCATTTACTGATGGAGGGGTTGTCAAGGAGTGCATGAGTGCGGTAGCTGAAACCTTATTTGAGGGGAAACAAAAAGACGACATGTGTGTAAAAATCAAGCAAATACCTATGTCAGCATCATCAGCAACAAAGAAAACCGAAATATTAACCGATGACGTGCTAGCTCAGCTGGATGAAGCGATTCACAAGGCACCATGCATAGGCTTAGCTGTAGATGAGTCCACTGATGTGTCTGACAATGCTCAGCTGTTAGTTTTTGTGAGGTTCTTCAACAAGGACAAGGAAGAGTTCTGTGAAGACCTGTTAGGTGTCACACCCCTTCAGACCAGTACGAGAGGAGAGGACATCTACCTGGCCATAAAGGAGATGTTAAAGAAGAGGGCAATAGAGCTGAAGCAAGTGGTTTCAATAACCACAGATGGAGCCCCTGCCATGGTAGGGAGAGAAAGAGGAGCTGTGGCAAGAATGAAAGATGACAATCCTCAACTCATCTCTTACCATTGCATAATTCACCAGTCAGTCCTGTGCTCCACCCTGTCAGACGAGTATGCTGTGGTGATGAACACAATGATGAGAATGATAAACTTCCTCAGAGCTTCCTCTTCCCATCAGCATCGCATGCTCCGGGAATTTCTCAGAGAAGTTGATGCAAATGCTGATGACCTTCTGCTACACAACAATGTAAGATGGCTCAGCAAAGGTAGGGTGTTGGAGCGCTTTTGGTCCATCCGAGGGGAAATCGCAGCTTTCTTGGCACAGCTGAAGAACCAAAAGGCAACAACATTTTCTCTCTTTTTGGAGGATGACAAGAAGATGGATATTGTGGCTTTTTTGGTTGACATCACATCACACCTGAATGAACTGAATTTAAAGCTACAGGGCAAGGACAATTCAGTTTGTGATCTGATGACAGCTGTCCGCTCCTTTCAGAGGAAGCTTGTGTTGTTTAGGGAAGACCTGATGGCAGACTGTGCACACTTTCCAACTGTGAAGGAACAGGTTCAGGGTGAGAGAGATGTGTCTTCTTTTGTTGACTTTCTTGACAAGCTGATTGTAAACTTCAGCATGCGTTTTGACAGCTTCAGCCTTGGACAGCAGCTCACCCTCTTCATTCAGAACCCATTCCTCATCACAGATGTCAGGGAGTTCTCAAAGGAAGTCACACTGCTCTTCAAGTGGGAAAATGCTGGGCCTCTCCAGATCCAACTGATCGATCTACAAGAAGATGTGGCCTTGAAAGAGCATTTCGGAAAAACTGATCCTACCACTTTCTGGATTCAAATGGTCCCAGAGACCGCTTTCCCAGGTCTGAGGAAAGTAGCCTTGTACATCTTAACCATGTTTGGCTCCACATACAACTGTGAGGCAGCTTTCTCCACAATGAACATTATTAAAAGCAAATACCGATCCAGGCTCACCAATGAGCACCTGCACATGTGTTTGAGAATGGCCCTGACGCCATTCCAGCCCAGATTTAAAATCCTGGCAGGACAACCAAGGGCTCACTTTTCTCACTAAGCAAGAGAAAGTGTGGAAGTGGGATATAAAAGGGAAAGAAAGAGAAAAGGAGGTGTTAAAGCTGTTCAATTGTTAACGTGTTGAGATTGTTTATTTTAAAATGTGTTTAAACTTAAGTTGTGAAAGGAAGTTAACTAAAAAGTAAAAGGGAAACTCAAGCTATACTTTTTATTTCCTTTTTCTAAAATTAAGCACTTTATTTTGAGATGCACATTTTTCAAAAGCTCTCTGTTGTGTTTTATTTATTTTTAATTTATTTTTAAATGCAGCCTTTATTTTATTTATATTGATCATTTATTATTTATTATTAGAGTACTTATTATTTCCCTACAGCTCAATATATAAACTGACAATAAATATTGTTGAAATATTATTCAATTTGTACTTTCATTTTATTTGACAGTCGTCTCTTGACTAGGCTACTTACATATTTTCATACAACTACTAGGCTGTGGCACTGAATGATAACACAAGTTAGTTATTGTGATTTTGCGGACCTTTGGTTGCTGATTTTTTTTCTAACTGGACCTCTTAGAATTTTAATTCAATACCCCTGCGCTAGAGTTTTGGGGCCCTTGGGACAGCATATTCACTAGCACCCATGCTTTTTGTGTTTGGAAAATGAAATTAAATAAAATGGAATTAAATATTAAAATTATGGGTAGTATTGTAAATAATGCAGCATTGATGTTAAATAATTTTCTTAATTGATTTTATTTGTGTAATTGTTTTCCATAATGGTAACATTATTATCTCTTAAAATGTTTTAGCATTTCAGCAGACCAGTGTGTTGTGTCTGTTTCCACTATGACCACTGTGCATCAAGGCAAATTCCTTCTGCATAAATTGAAATGACAGTTACTGTTTTGTATTGCACATGCCACAAAGCGATTGGGATTCAGAATAGACTTTCTGTGCTCGCCAAGACTGGATTAACAGCTCTTAAAAGACATTGCTTTTTCAGAGAACATGGGATGCATTCAAAACAGACTGCGCCTCGGTTTGACAAATGCTTTATATCAAACCAGATAAGCGCATTGTGTTTCTTTGGAGAACATAAATTGTGTTTTGTCTTTTAATAGCTGTCTTTTGAAGGAGCTTCCACATTCAGTCCAAAGCCTGTGGATACCAGCAGCGTCACTCTGACTTGGGATCAGCATGTAAGAAGCTTCAATTAATTCCATATAATATAAACCAGTCCGACAGGGACCAAAGATTAACTACTGCTTTTATTTATATGAAATAGCTTTTTGAAAGTTTTGAAATCCAAGTAACAAAACATATTTTTAGAAATTGCCTCATAAACTGTCTATATAGCCCCAAGCCAGCTTTGTACATTAACAGGATTAAAAATAACTGCACTTTTCAATCTGGTATTGAAGGCCATGGCAGAGCGGTTGGCTGAGAATTATCATCACGTCTGGGCAGCCAGGAAACTGCAGGAGCTGGAGAGTAAAGGTGTGTGTTACAGATGGGCTGCTGTGAGAAATGATCCAGTGAATTAAATTAGGGTTCCTGCAGCCACCTGCGTATTACAGTGAAACAAAACACTGTGAAATAGGAATACTGGGTGTAAGGTGTGTGTGGGAGAGGTGTGGATGTACATAGTACACGTGTGTGTGTGTGTGTGTGTGTGTATATATATATATATATATATATATATATATATATATACACTACCATACAAATAATAATAAAAGAAATAAATAGAAATTAAATAGAATCGACAGAAAAGACATATATAATGTCACAAAAAATTTCTATTTCAAATAATACTGTTTTGTAAATCTTTCTATTCATCAAATATTTAACAAATGTACCACAAATGTGTTCACCTCTGACAATAATAAGAAAGGTTTATTGAGCTGCAAATCACCCATGATTTTTGAATCATCAAGTAAGACTGAAGTAATGACTGCTGAAAAGCCAGCTTTGCCATTACAGGAATAAATTACTTTTAAAAACGTATTAAAACAGAAAAACTGCTATTAACAATAATTCACAAAACTATTGCTATTATATTTTGATGAAGTAAATACAATAAAAGCATGCAAGACTTCATATTAAGAAATTATACAGACCACAAACTGCTGTGTAGTGTAATGCACTACAGTGGTATAGGCAATGAAAGATTAATGTATGCAAATTCTTAACCTTTGATATGTTTGCACTCATATTTGTCAATATTTTCTATAAACTAATAAGGTTACAAAATAATCACCAGTAGCACCCTGAAGTGTTTTTCTCTAGTGCTACAATAACCTGCCGTACACTATCCTGCTTATTACAAAATGTCTAAAAAATGTAATTTAAAAATATTACAGTCAGCTATTGCAGAGAGCTGTGTAATATGCGCTGACTACTTAGGCGGCAAACTAAGTGCAAGAATTAATTTAATAACTGTCACCAGTTTTCTTAATCATAATGCATTGCTTATATATAACTCTTTTAACAATGAGCATTTCATCAAAACCAACTTGGACCAGGATCATTTGCGCTGTTAATGCTGATGCTGTTTTTTTGTCCAGGAGGGGGCAGTCACCCTCTGCTTGTACCGTATGATGCTCTGAGCATTAAAGATAAGAGTCGAGTCAGAGACAAAGCTCAAGATGTTCTCAAGTTCTTCCACATCAATGGGTACTCAGTGAGAAGGTGAGGATGCTTTCCTGCTACTGAATACTAGAAAGAGCCTCATGCCTTTGAAGTGTCCGTTTCATTTTTACGACTGGATTTTCACTGCACAGGAACAGAGAGGTGGCGGATGCTGATTCCCCAGCGATTGTGAGCCGCTTCGCTTACGGCCTGCTCCAGCAAGCCCTCTGTCTCACTGAGCAAGCCCACGAGCAGTTAGTAGAGCTGGGTTAGACACACACACACACACATTCCCCTGTTCTTCCACTCCACTTTTCTCCCATTATTTATTTGCACGTCTGTCTTTTTATATAACTGCCCTGTAATTTCAAGGCCTCACTAATCTGAAAGGGGTGTTAAAAAGAAAATTTACACAAAATTCAGTCGTCCTCATGCCTTTCCAAATCCTAATGCAAAAAATAAAATAAAAATGAC
Source organism: Carassius gibelio (assembly GCF_023724105.1). Taxonomy (NCBI): domain Eukaryota; kingdom Metazoa; phylum Chordata; class Actinopteri; order Cypriniformes; family Cyprinidae; genus Carassius; species Carassius gibelio. The sequence goes on from NC_068412.1 coordinate 20,464,652, forward strand.
TGAAGCTCATTTTTAAATAATCAAATGGGATGTAGACAGATGCTGTCAAGCTCAGACAATAAAAAAAAAATCAAAAATATAATTCACAGTCTTATATTAATTCTGTTTTAAAACATTCATAGAGCCAATGTTGATATTCAGATATGAATGTTATATTCAGTATGTAGACAAGTGAATTTGTCATTTTGTTATGTGTTTTGCAGAGGTTGCTCAGGCTCGAGGGCAGATTAACAGGACTGAGAAAGTTCCCCATGAACAGCAAATTAATTTCTTCATGAAGGTCAGTTATCTTTACTGCAGGTCAGACATTTGGAACAGAACTTTACACTGAAATCTATGAGAATTCATCACAGCATAGCAGCGAACTGAGTCAGGATGACAGACCTATATAAATTACTGCCTGATCTGATCTCCAAATAATTATCCAAATGAAATGGATACTTTTTAAGACACTACAAATGTGTATTTTGTGTATTGGGATTGTTTATTGTATATGCAACCAAGAGAATGTCTCAACTTGTTCAAAGTTTTTGTAATTGAACCACAGTGGACATGGTGAATTTGTGTTGTTGCAGCTAATTAGCTATGTATTGTTTGATCCCATAATTGATTAGACGTCAAGTTTTGCTGTGCATCCCTGTTTCTGAGACAATATGCTGCCTTGCTGTTTAAAACTCTTTCATTCCCACATGAAGATCGATAACAATAACAGTCAGCAGTTCCCTGACCTCCTCAACTATCAGTCTCATTATTGTGCACTAAAAATCTACAAAAACTACAAAAATCCAAAATGAAAATTTCTTGAGCTGGTGACTGTTGTTTTTTTAAGCCTCTTTTTCTTTCCTGTCCCAGGTTGTATTGCCACTATTAGATCAATACTTCAAAAATCACTATCCCTACTTCCCCTCCACTACAATGTGTTCACTTAGAGATGGCTGCCAGTCCACCAGTAAAGAAAAAGAGATGGCCACAAGGTAATTTGTGATGACAGACTGATTACATTTGCATGTGATTATGTGAGTCTGCTTTTCTTACATAAGTCAGCGGTCCTCAGTAACTTTATAAAAGCTGTGTTATTTTACACTGAGTAGGTCCCCTTATGGGCGTTGTGACCACATGACCAGACACTGCTCAGTTTAAAACGCATTTGAAAGCTTTAGCTCATGGAATAAATCATGGGTGACAGAGCATTCATGCAACAGTAAATAAGAACTTGCATGATTGTGCATCCAAGCCATTTTGAGTCCAAGAAGCATATCTCTTAACTGAGCACTTAAATTTTTGCACTTTTTATTAAAAAAAAGATTGCTAACATCTTGGCATGTAATCCTTTTTGGACACACAGCAAATAAATTTCAAGTCTTGAGTTTTTACACTTTTTGAAAGAATTTGTTTGTGACACATTTCAAAACATATTACATGTGGATTTTTTTTTTTTTTTATTATTAATAGTGAAGCATAAACATTGTGACTGAGTGCACCTGTAGTAAATATCTGAAAATGTTCAGGAGACAGAAAATCTAATTCACTCTGTAAAAACTACACAATGATGGAGAAATGTGTGTACTGTTTGTGTGTGTGTGCGTACACGCATATGGCTGATTGCATGTCCACCTTTGCTACTGTCATTATATATTTTCAGTTCCATCTATCTTGTTTTTTCCCATTCATTTCCCTCGTTCTTTCTCTTACATTCATCCTCTCTCCTGTTATTTCCTAGTTTATTCTGTAAACTCGGAGCTCTAGCCAGACGCAGAATCTCTCTGTTTGGTAAGGGATCGGTGTCTTTTTTTTGTTTCATACTCCTTTGTGTCTTTCTTTTTCGTATGCAATAAAAATCGGCTTGATTATTTATCTAGAAACACTTTTAATTTAGAGGCACTTTTTATTCATCTCATGCACTCTCAGCATTATCCACAGCCATTGTTCACTCACCCCAGTCTTGTATCGCTGAGGTGAATGCTTTCATACCTCATTACTTTTATTAACCCACCCTCCCGTGAAAACATAAATTAGGAGCTGGTGCTTTTTACTGGCTGGATTACATTGAGCTCAATGCCATGTTCCCTCTTAGGAAATGATGCCCTTGCTTTGGTGAGCTGCCTACAAATCCTGGCACAGTCCCTGGATGGAAGGTAGATAATGCTACATTGTATGTTCAGTGCAGTGATATAGAAGAAATTGTAAAATTATTTGTAGGTCCTTCGTTATACACTTCTGCTTGAAAGGGGAGTTTTTAATTTAGCTATATATATATATATATATATATATATATAGTGAGAGAGAGAGAAAGAGAGAGATCAAAGAATTCTGAAATAAAAAGCATCATGGTTTCCAAATTAAAATGTTTTCAGCATTGATAATAATAAATGTTTCTTAAGGACCAAATCATCATATTAGAAGGATTTCTGAAGGATCGTGTGACTCTGAAGACTGGAGTAATGATGCTGAAAATTCAAACGAATGCAGCGATGTGGCTGTAAGATCCTTTTTCTAAGCTCATTCTAATTCTTCTGTGATTGTCTAGGATGTTAATGAAAACCACTACCGAATCCGTCAGGCTGTCGCTACGGTCGTTCTTTGAAGGCGCAGCAGAAGATCTGGAGCTAACGGTAGATAATGTGACCTGGGATGGACTGAACCGAGCCAAAGGAAGGGGAGACAGTGAGGTCATAACGTACACCACCGCTGCCCTGATCCCAGTGCTCACCGCTCTATTCCTGCAGGACGCCCAGAGGCAGCACGGAGGGGGACTGATCGGTAAGAAAGAATGGAAGAGGGTGGAATGGTTGGAAGAAACAGCAGCAGCTAATTGGGTGAATAATGAACAGATTAGTGTGTCCTATGATGAATGAACAGATGGAGGGAAAATAAATGGAGGTTGTGGAAAGGCAGTGGAAAAATATTCACAAAGGTTTTGGGTTGAGCAGATCACTTCCCTTTCCAGTTACCTCTGTTTTGCCAATTAGAGTGGCACTTGATTTCCTGGAGCAGCCCTGTGTTTGACCCCTCTTATGTTTGACCATGGGCATATCTTTTTATAGGGAATGTGCAGTTAAGGCATAAAAAATGGCAAAACACTTTAAACTGGCCTCTCTTTTGAATTGATTATTCTCAAAAAGGCCTCTAGACAAGGACGTTTCTCTTTAGGTTAAGCTCAAAAAGTGCGTTTACTAATGTTTTATACTGTTTTGAACCAGATCCAAAGGAGCTGATTGTGAGAAAACACTCACTGTTTTGTCAATCGGGATTTGGTTATCATTCACATTCTCTGTGACCAGAGAATTTACCTCTTGAACATGAACTTATATTACTTCTACCTGTATACACAATTATTTTCACAAGTGTACTGGCAAGAGAAAACATTGTTTGTGCCACACTGCAGGACTGCAGCAGGCTTCTCTGCGATAAGAGCACTTTTGTAGAACAGCAGCATCATGTGTTGAATCATTCATACTGTACATTTTTGCTCTGTATGAACTCATTACCATTTCATTAGAAAAAAATGTCACCCCTTTTACTCCTCTTTTGCAATTCAACTGTTTTATGAATAAATCTCACACACAGTATGGTATGATTTGTAGTAGAATCAGTTTTATATTTGCTCTTAACTTCAAAGATGTAAGAATGCTTGCAAAAACGCTAGAAGAAAATATATATTTTTTTAAAATAAATAATTATTTTTTCTTTCAGTGGATGAAGTGCACTCCTGTTGCTACAGGATCCTCAGCTGTCTATACATTCTTGGCACCTGCAGTGGTACATTCATTGAGAGGTAACACTCTATCACAAGGATTATTTTACTCAAAAATGAAAATCCTGTCAGTATTTCATATCATGTTGTTTCAAACCCATGCTTTTATTTTTGTTGTTGGAACACAAGGAAATTGAAGGAATGGAGCTTTTTTGTCTTATTTCATGCCTGTCAATTCCAAAAAATCATTATAGATGCACCTTAAAGTAGTCTATACTTCTCTTGCACTATTTTCCAAGTCTTCTAAGGTCATATGATGGGACAGACTGGTATTTACTCTACTGATCAAACTGTTTTTTTTTAAGAATTCTTCTATGATTACCATGCCAGGAATTATTTAATTAAAATAAAGAAACATGTCAGTTTGAGAACTAAAATGACAATTTAAATTAAAAAAATTTACAATTTAGATTTTTTTTTTTAGACACATTGTGTATTTGATATATAATTAATTTTAACATGTAATTTATTCCTGCAATGGCATATCTGAATTTTCAGCATCATTGCTCTTGTCTTTAGTGTCACGTGATCCTTCAGAAATCACCCTAAAATGATGATTTGGTGCTCGAGAATCATTTCTTATTATCAGTCTAGAAAACAGGTGTGGTACTTGATATATTTTTTTTTTTTTTGCTTTTTTTTCCCGAAGAGGTCTTGGTTATGTTCAATATGAATCCGCATCTAACACAAAAATATTGTATGACTTCACAAAACATGAATAATTTATGGTGCTTTAGTGGTATTCTATTTAGTGGGGACTTTCAACTATATTCATAATAACTGTGTAAATAATCTACTATAAACCTATTGTGTTCTGCACAAAGACAAGGCATACAGGTTTGAGCAGACACCATTTTAGGGTGAACCAACACTTTAACAAATGTGTTGTTTTAAGCAAATTGTGCTAATTAGGGTGTTTGACTCTTATCATTTTATTCTGATTATTTATTATTGTTATTACTTATTGTTCAGTTTGTCCTTATGAGACTTGTGCACTCCATAGTTATTAGCTCATGTCTAGATTTGTAGTTCATCTGCCGATCAGCCTTTATCTTTGTTTTGACAGGCAGAGGTCGGTCTTGGGGGAGTGTCTGGCTGCTTTATCTGCAGCCTTTCCTGTGTGTTTCTTGGAGCTGACTGACCTTCATTCCCTCTCCGACACTATGAGTAATGAAGAGAGTGAAGGTAAAGGCAAGAAAAGTTCAGTAGAACACAAAAACCTGAACACTCTCTCGTTGCTGCATGTTATTTTTCCTCATGGATTTTGCTGTGGTCCTTCTAGCTGGCAGAGCCTGTAGGCTCCTCCCCACTTTGCAGGAGGCTTTCTCAGAGGTCGAAGAGCTCGTAGAGGCAGGACCAGCGGCCCGTCATGCCCTTTTAACAAAGGTTACTGAGGTGACGCTTCCTCTGCTGTGTAGTTATGTCTCTCGCTGGGGGGAAGCTGATAACCAAGCATCCCAGGAGGGACACATTTCTTGTGTCACACCCCAGCATGCTAATGCCCTACTGGGTCACATCCTCTCCATCATCCACGCTCATCTGGGGACCGCAGACAGTGCTTGGATGAAACGCCTCGCAGGTAAGATGGTCCCTGTAGAGAAGTGAATTATTAGATGATGGGGATTTTAATGTGTTGTTTAAGCACTTATTTTAGAAAACCCACAGAAGTGCAGTACAACTTTGTGATTGTAATGAATTCTAATTTACAGTGGACGGTACTAATATAACCTCGAATGCCATAAATAGCAGAGCATTTCTTTTAGTATTTGGCCAGCCTCTCATCAGCAAGGCAGAACCACACCTCCTGAAGAGCCACTTCCTGCCTTTGATGGAAAAATTGAGGAAGAGGGCGGAGTCAGTGCTCCTGGAGGAGGAGCATTTGAAGACAGAGGGGCGTGGCGATGTCTCAGAGCAGGAGTTAGACATCCAGGAAAGGTTTACTGTGTTGGTCCAAGATATCTACACATTTTACCCTTTACTCATTCCATTTATAGACATCCACAGGTGAGAAACAGTGCATTATTCAACCGGTTTTCAGTTTCAGATTCACTTTTGGTTAATCTGCTTGTGTTTGGTATCATCAGAATGAGTTGGCTGAGAGAGGTGGACGCAGATGCTGAGAAGCTGTTCTCCCTCGTAGCTGAAGTCTTCATTTTTTGGGCTAAATCTCATGTGAGCAAGTCTGTCATATTTATGATAGTTACAATGATTTAATATCTAGTATTTACTCTACCCCTTTTAGAGTGGTCGTATAATGCAAAATGCAATTTTCATTTATGTAAGTAAAAGAGTTTATCAGAAAATGTCCTGAAAAATTTGTATCTTTTGAAGTTAAAATGTACAGAGACCCACATATGGCACAACTGTGGCCACAAATTAACAAAAATAAAAATAAATTAAACAAATTAGAACAACATGTCTGTGATTTAACTCAAACGAGGGAAAAATTAATCAAAGTTGGCTATGAATTAATAAATAGTTGGAATATATTTGTGTTGTATTTAATTTTAGAAATCCAGCTCACAGCATACATGGTCACCCACATTTACGTCAATGATGCCTGTTTGAACACCAAATTCAAATAAACCTTATAAGAAAGAACGATATTATGATTCTTTGTCTGTCTAATGTTCTGAAATGACTTCACAAAAAAAAAAATTCAAATGATAAAAAAAAAAATATTAATATATTACAGACACAAATTGCCAATGTCCCCTTTGTATCATCTATCTCTAAAAATTAATTAATGGTAAATGTTTAGTTTTCCGGTTCAAATTTTTCTTTATTGATTTGTACCCTTTGTGCAGTCATTAAACATTTGGTCTTTTACACACTTGTTTTTGTTTAGAATTTCAAATGGGAAGAACAGAACTTTGTTGTTCAAAATGAAATCAACAACATGACACTCCTGGTGAACAGCAGCAAAAGCAGGATGTATAAGGTCTCTTCATTTCACTAATACTGTATTACGTATTTTGAACACAGTCCGTTTTTCCCCTCATTAACTCTGTAAATGACCGTGTAATACTTTTTGCTTTCTAGTTCCTCAATCCTGACCAAGTTTGCTTTGTCCACATTTTTTACACTCTTCTTTGAAAAGAAATTCATCTTTGGTCTATCGTCTCAGAGGCCTGCAGGGACTTTAATAAATGCCCATGTCATTACTCAACCCAAATATGCTGTTCAATAATATTGAATGAATCTAAATTGTATGATTTTTCATTAGGGAGGGGTGTGCAACCAGGCGAGGAGAAAGGTGAAGAGGAAGGGTGATTTTTACTCCACACACACCTCTCTCATTATGGCGGCACCAAAAAAACTCCTCTCGGTTGCCATGAACGGATGTTGCCATGGCTATCAGGGCCTGGTCACCCATGCCAAAAGCCGTTTCTCTCAGGTACATCTATTCATACTGATCAATAATCACAATGTTTGCAAAATCAATCCATTCCTCATCTTGAAAATACCCTAATTCTTCTTCCCGACATCTGCTTCTAGAGGGACACAGAGGATGAGATCAGAGCGTACATTCGAAGCAGCCTGCAACAGGTGAGCCAGAAGACAACTTACGAAAGAGCCGATAAAGTCCTGTGAAAAATCTATTTGAGCCTCCTCACCTCACCTCACCTCACCTCACTTTTTCTTTTTTCTTTTTGCCAGGATATGTGTGAATACTCAATAGATCCCCTCAGTGTTGAGAGGATCTTAAGCATGGCTCGTGTTCTTTTCCATCTGGATCAGGTTAGACTGGGAATGTATTACTACAATTAATTTCAAATGATAATTGCTGGCACATATAAATAAATTCAAACATGATCCAGTGTAGTTCAGTCGAGATTTTTGACCATTTCTGCTGTTTGTATGGTTATTTTCTAGTACATGGTTTACATAAAGATGTGTTTCTGTCAGGTGGAGCGCCCTCAGAAGACGAAGAGGGCAGTGTGGCATAGGATGTTGTCTAAGCAGAGGAAACGGGCTGTAGTTGCTTGTTTGAGAATGGTTCCTTTGTACAATCTCCCCAGGTTTGCTGCAAAGAGAGTTATGACAAGTCCATTTACTCTTGATATTGCATTATGAATTACCCGAGTTATAAAAGCTGAAGGCAGCAGAAATACTTGTGCGTTGCAATATTGTTGAACTAACTCAGATAAAGAGGACATTCTGTCATATTCCTTATGTTCCATTGGGCTGAAACCAATATTAATTACTAGCTTTTAACATGAAATTTGTCTTTTTCTGCAGGCACAGAGCGGTGAACCTTTTCCTGCAGGGTTATGAGAGAGTCTGGCTGAATGCAGAGCGTGACTCACCTGAGGACAGACTAATTGAGGATTTGGCTGTGAGTGCGTTTCTGATTGGCTGTGTTCCCCAGTCGAGCCATTTAATCATGACGTATGTATACCCCAACCTGCGATACGTTTCCCAAAAGCACCTATGGTCGCAAGTTCTGTCATTACCAATAGATTTCATTGGAACTTACCACCACCACTTACCACAAGCTACGATGCTTTTGGGAAACGCACCCCTGAGGTGACTAATTCAGTTTTTTGTAATGGGTTTGTTGGATAGTAGTTTTCAATTTATGAGTGGCATTAATATTACCACAATGATGTAAGTTTATGTACTCCACAAATCTACAAAAAAATAAAAATTCCAGCAGCACAATTGTTTTCAACATTGATTCAAATCGTCATATTAGAATGATTTCTGCAAAATGGGACAGTCTCTTCTAGCAATGTGAAGCACAAATTGTAAGAAAACATAGAAAATTCCACATAGAACCCAAGGAATACTTTTATACCCATCAGAAAGCAACTCGTGTAGAGATCCTGAAGGAGGGAGTGGAGCAGAGAAACAACATCGATCCACTCTGTCAGCTTATCAGTCTCTTCAGTCAAAGTGCCTTGACTGAGAAGAGGTTTGTATGTGTGTGTTTGAGTGTGATTGATTCATGCATTTGTTTGTTGTTTGCATGTAGACAATGGAAGCAACCTAACCAACTTGTTTCATATAAAAACCCACAGGATATTTGCCTAGCACTATTGATTGCAATTAACATGTCATTAAGCTAACAAATCAGGAAACATTTTTATCAATATATTCAATATATTTATTACAAGGGTTTTGTATATTTGATTGCCCCGTATATGTGATATATATGTATACTTGTATCTACAGTAAGCTTGAGGATGATGACCTGTTCATGTGCTATGTTGACATCATGGCCAAGGTAAGAAGCTTTGCAAGGACATTCTGAGCAAAATCTGTCCTTTTTGCCACAAAACACATGCAGCGTTCAAGCTAAACTGTAATTCTGCATTGCAGAGTTGCCAAAGTGAGGAAGACCAGGATGAAGATGGCCTGAAGTCATTTGAGGTGAACAATGGAGATGAAGGCAGTCTGAGTTGTTATTGATTTAATTGTGTGAGAAAAGTCTGAGGATGCTGACACAGTTATTTACTGTATTTGGGTTCATTAATTACGTAATCAATGATTGACTTCAGGAATAATAGACTTGAGAAACAGTTGGTATGTTTTATTTCTTAGTGAATTGATCGAGTTACTAATTAATTATCTTAGGAAAAAGAGATGGAAAAGCAGAGGCTGCTGTATCAGCAGGCCCGACTTCACGAACGCGGAGCTGCTGAGATGGTCTTACAGAACCTCAGCGCCAGCACAGGTATCAGTCAAAACATGGGGGAAAAACATTTTTTATTTATTTATTTATTATATATATTTGTGTGAAAACTGTAAACATTTTCTCAGGATTCTTTGATGAATAAAATTGGAAATGAACAGAATTTATTGGAAACAGAACCATATAAATGTTTTTACTGTAATTTTGATCAATATAATGCAACATTCCTTAATACGAGTGTTCTTTTTTATTTATTTATTTATTTTTTTAAAGAAGCTTTTACTACATTTTAGAAAAAATAGTCCCTCATAGGGGGATCATCATATTTGGGGGTTGTTGGCATCAAAAAGATTGAAAACCCTTGTGTGAAACACAGGTCACCATATACAGTATCTTTATCCTGATATCTTGAGTCAGCTGACTATGACTTTTATTATTGTCAATGCTCAAATGTTATGCTGTTAAGTTGGATGTGATATTTGAACTAGGTGATATGGGGCCTATGGTAGCAGCCACATTAAAGCTGGGCATTGCAATCCTGAATGGAGGAAACACGTCTGTCCAGCAGGTAAGTCTGAAAAGGTCAGGCTGGATTACAGATATGTTTGGGTGATAACGCAAAACCACAAAGTTTTGACATTTAACGCCAAAACCAACTTTTATATAACAACTTCATGCTCAATTTCTCTGTTGTTGAATTCTCCCTAGAAAATGCTGGATTACCTGCGACAGAAGAGAGATGTGGGCTTCTTTCACAGTCTGGTCGGCTTAATGCAGTCTTGCAGGTTCAGCTTTTATTTGCTAATGCATTGTGACACATTTCCCTGACAGAAAGCAGCTGCTCAAACCACCTAAAAGTGAAGAAATGCTTTGTTCACTCATTTATCGCCGTCCCCCTCCTCCTGTGTTCAATATAAAAGTTACTTGGTATAATCAAGAGAAAAGAACATCGTTTTACATCACTTTTTTTCCCTTTCGATCTGTTCCTTTGCTGTAATTGGAAGTGTCTGTTGAGCGTCTGTGTTAGTTTGTATTTTATAAAGAAGAGGACTGTGGTTTTGATGTTGCTGTTGTAATTCTGTGTGTCACAGCGTGCTGGATTTGAACGCGTTTGAGAGGCAGATCAAAGCGGAGAGTTTAGGAGTGGGTGCTGAGGACAATTCAGGTACATCACCGACATCCACAACAAAGTGCTTTGAAAAACGAATGTGTCAATCAGAAGAGGAAGGTATTTTCTTTTTATTGACATTAATTTGCCTGTACTGCATTTTGCCTTCTCCTTCTCTCTCTTTCTCAGGCGATCGAGTAATGGCAGATGAACAGCTAACCTGTGATCTTTTCCGATTCCTCCAGCTTCTTTGTGAAGGCCATAATACTGGTTAGAACAAGCAGAATGTTTTGTATTGTGGAATATGCTTAAAATACTTAAAATACTTTCTCATATCCAACTTTAACCATACTATAAGTAAGCCATTTGTAGACTGATTTTACCTAAAGAGTGCATACACTATGGTCCTATAAAACCATGGTCCATCATATCAGCAGCATATTAAATGATTAATATGAATCTTAAACAGCATCAATATTCTGTTTTTTTTTTATTTTTTATTTTTTTTTAACTGGAGACTGAAATTTCCTCCACAGACTTCCAGAACTACTTGCGGACTCAAACTGGAAACAACACAACGGTCAACATCGTCATCTCCACTGTGGACTATCTACTCAGGGTTCAGGCAAGCCCAATGAACATTTTTAATTTTGCCTGTCTGTAATATAAATGAAAAATGCATGTTTGCTGCTGTAAGTGTTTTGAACGTTTCACCACCAGATGGAGAAGGGCCCAAAAAAGTGAGGCAGAGCTTGTCGCTAAATATTTCCATAAACCATTCACTGCTGACAGGCCACCTCCATTTTGTTTGTCTGATACTGAGAGTGATGGATGGCCTCATATCTACAGGAGTCCATCAGTGATTTCTACTGGTATTATTCAGGGAAGGATGTGATTGATGAGCGTGGTCAGCACAACTTCTCCAAAGCCATCAGCGTGGCCAAGCAGGTGTTCAACACACTCACTGAATACATTCAGGTAAATGCACATAAGCAAGTGAAAAATTTGCTTTGTCAGATTGTATAGATACTGAGTACTGTATGTCCTAAGATTCTGTAATTCTCTGCTTTGTAATATTTTATTTCAAATAAATGCATCTCAGAGGCCTAATACCACACATGCGGTGTCTGTCTTTGTTCACAATGTGGTGTTTTTATGTTGTGAAGCCACTCGTTTAATTAATCTCTTTCACTAATATCAATTAAGTTTTTAATTGCCTAATTTAGGGTCCGTGTACAGGAAACCAGCAGAGTTTGGCCCACAGTCGTCTGTGGGATGCTGTAGTTGGCTTCCTCCATGTGTTTGCCCATATGCAAATGAAGCTTTCTCAGGTTTGTCTATAGACAAATTACTTTAAATATCATGTGCTAATTTATTCATTGCAAAGAAAAATGTAGGAAAGTAAACTCATAGGAATAATAGACTTGAGAAACAGTTGGTATGTTTTATTTAAAAGAAAATAAAGAATGGTGTTTTGCGTCTGCAGGATTCTAGCCAAATAGAGCTGTTGAAGGATTTGATGGACTTACAAAAAGACATGGTGGTAATGCTGCTTTCCATGCTTGAAGGTAGGAGAATCTTATTTTTTTTTTTAAATCTTCCCATGCACTTTTACTTTTGCTTCTTAGAAATGTGGTGTTGTTGATTTTCCAATCAATGTTAATGTACTAATATCAGTATACCGAGTCTGTATTACATTTTGTTGGATACACAAACAGAATTTTGCTTGTTTTCATACCAACTGTGAAACTATATTGCCATCCATATGACTGGAAGCCCACCTTTGCACCAATCAAATTCTGAAGTCCGCTCTAAAAGCTGTAGTGTGAACGAGTCTTAATTGTCCAAAATTCTGCAATAATAGTGTTATTATTCAGCTCCAGTCAGTTCAGTAACTGTATAAAGTGCATCAATTATGAAACAAGTTCAATTCAGTGATAAGCAACTCCACTAAAGACATACATAAATATTTCTTTGTGTTTCTAGGAAATGTAGTGAATGGGACCATTGGCAAACAGATGGTAGATATGCTAGTAGAATCATCAAGCAATGTGGAGATGATCCTCAAGTTCTTTGATATGTTCCTCAAACTCAAAGACCTCACGTCATCTGAATCCTTTCGTGAATATGACCCAGACGGCAGAGGGCTCATTACCAAAAAGGACTTCCACCGAGCCATGGAAGGTTTCAAGCACTACTCTCAATCCGAGATCGAGTTCCTGTTATCCTGTGCAGAGACGGCAGAAAGCGAGCTTCTGGATTACCCAGACTTTGTGACACGATTTCATGAACCGGCCAAAGATATTGGCTTTAACGTGGCTGTTCTTCTGACCAATCTGTCCGAACACATGCCAAATGATTGCCGCTTGCAGAATTTCCTAGAGCTGGCGGACAGCGTGCTCAAGTATTTCCATCCTCACCTGGGGAGGATCGAAATCCTGGGCAGCGGGAAACGGATCGAAAGGGTCTACTTTGAGATCAGCGAATCCAGCCGGACACAGTGGGAGAAACCACAGGTATTAAGCAATCATTTGCTTATGTGCTTTTGTGGTCTACTAATGTGTGTCTTATACAAATGCATGTTCTCAATGATTCAGGTGAAGGAGAGCAAAAGGCAGTTCATCTTTGATGTGGTGAATAAAGGTGGAGAGAAGGAAAAGATGGAGCTATTTGTCAACTTCTGTGAAGACACCATCTTTGAAATGCAGCTTGCTGCACAAATATCTGGTTCAGAGAGTGGAGAGGAACTGAAAGCAAAGGATGACAAAGAGGAGAAGGACAAGGTGGAGAAGAATGGAAACCTTCCTGAAGACAACAGGATGACCAAAAACTTAAAACACTTAAAGAGGATAACCATCAGGAGTATCATCTCAGTGATCTTCTCTGTCTTCCACAATGTTATGTTGTTTATCACGCGTGCCTTTTTAGGTCTGGTTTGGTTCTTCCTTTACCTGCTCTACCACATCTTCTTGAGTGGATGGATTATTGACGTGGCTAAAGAAATGAAACTGGCCGACCTTTTAGGTGACCTTCAGGATCCTACCATGGTTGAGACCATAGGGTTTGGAGAAGGAGTGCTAAGAGAGAATAATATGTGTCATACAAGTGCCTTTTCTTCTCGCGGTGATCTTAGAGGGATGGGTCTAGATCTGTCTGCAGTGTCCAGGGACCCACAGCTCCTCACAGATATTTTCGGCTTGTGTTTGAAGAAGGAAGGAGGGAAGTACACACTGTCGAGCAGAGACCAACATGGCAGTCTGGATGACTTTCTAAACACGACCAAATATCAGGTCAGTAGTCTTGAGTATACCATTGTCAGCTTACAAAACTATAACTCTATTTTAAATTGTTTATGAAGTTGACTTTTATGTCTAATTGGACATTTATTTTAACATTTGTGGATATTTGTGTCCACTCTGAACATTTGTGTCCATCAAATTTATATTTATGTATATATAAGTGTGTGTGTGTGTGTGTTCAATAACCCTATAGTCTCTGTCAGTTTATGTCAATTTACTATAAGTCTTATTTGTTAACATTACAAACAGGTGGAAATCTGTGAGGAGAATTTTCACGAGGCACAAGAGGAAGATTCAGAGACTAAGAAAGCTTTGTAAGTGCTCCAGACTGGGGAGAGATAAAACTCTGTATGAACATGTGGAACATAATGTTTGAAGATATCTTTGAATTTTCTTGATTGTACCCATGAGTACAGAGGATTATCAGACCCTGTACAATTCAAACAGTGTAAAAAAAATATATAATTGGAAGTTGGGAATTACTATTACTCCCGCAGAAGATTAACAGATACTTCACATTTAATACAAATTCAATTACTTTTGATATAATGACTTGTTCTGAATCAAAAGCATACACGCTGACCAGTGCAGTCTGATTCTTGAGTCTCTTGAGCTGGTTTGAATTCTAAAAACACTAACTCTGTTCAAAAGTTTGGGTCAGTAAAATAGATTTTTTTTTTTTATAAATGAATACTTTTATTCAGCAAGTATTAATTCAGTTGATTAAATGACATTAAAGACATTTACAATGTTTTTTTGAATAAATGTTGCTCTTTTTAACTTTATTTTCATCAAGTAAAAAAGTATCATGGTTTCCACAAAAATATTAAGCAGCACAACCATTTTCAACATTGAAAACACAGAGAACTGAGCACCAGAGTAGCATATAAGAATAATTTCTGAAGGATTATGCGCCACTCTTCAGTGCATTGCGAAAACTGCCTAAGATATTGCATTTACATTTTGCAGTGATGAGGATAAACATAAAGGGGAAAAGAAGCCTAAACGGAGACTTCGAAAGCTCAGCTCTTCAAAACCAGATGAGACAGAAGTCCAGGAATCAGCTCTTTGGAAAACGATCTGCTCTCATAGCACCAAACTGCTGGTATGCTTCTCTCTCTGTCTCTGTTGTTTTCCAGCTGCACAATACATGCTACTTACAGATGTTAAGATGTCTTGAACATCCATATGTGATCTGACGACCTACAAGTATGTCTTTTCTCTGCAGAACTGTTTTGCAAGAAATTTCTACAACATTAGATTGTTGGCTCTGTTCTTTACTTTTGCCATCAATTTTATTCTTCTGTTTTACAAGGTGAGTATTGATTTCCCTGCTAAAACATCAGATTTAATGTTGTTGATCAGGCTGGTCTGTTTTTATGTTTTGAGGCCACTTGGATTGAGAAACTAGCTGAAATAACTGAGTAGTTCTGGCTTGTCCAGATACTAGCCAAACCAGTTTACACCACGCAAACCCAGATTTGACCAAAAACATCTATATAATTATTTTATTTAGGTCTCCTCAACCATTGATGAGGATGAAGGTGTGGAGATCGCTCTTCGTGACAACCGCACCAAGGATTTACAGGAAGTTTATTTTGAACTAGAAGAGAACAGTGGCTACATGAAAATGATTCTTCACAGCCTGGCTGTCCTGCACACACTCATCTCACTCTGTTGTATCATCGGCTACTACTGTCTGAAGGTTATACACACCTCACACACACAAACAAACGGCACTGAAGTTCTGTGGAAGTACCCACTGTATTTCTATTGATGAAAATAAAAACATGTCTTTGCTAGACTAAATAATGCCTTCATCCTTTCTGTCTTTTGTTATACCTCTTAAACACACAGCGGGTATGAAACCAGTCTAGAAATACTTCATGTTTTTTAGAATGATTTGAGATTATCCAAAGAGCATTTCTGGAACATCTGACCATCTGATCAGTTTTGCAAATAAGTGACTTAGAAATAGAGCAAAATCGGAAATGTTTTTATACATTTTAGGTCATAGGTCATTCTTCCTTAGTTCCTTAGTTTTTCAGATTTCAAAATTCAAATCAATCATTCATTTACAGGTTTAAAAATGCTTTCAAAATGGTCTCATTCAACTAACTCGATCATCATCTGACCCTTGACAGGTTCCTTTGGTCATTTTTAAGCGAGAAAAGGAGCTGGCTCGTAAACTGGAGTTTGACGGACTCTATATCATAGAGCAACCTTCTGAAGATGACATTAAAGGCCAGTGGGACAGAATGGTCATCAATACACCGTAAGAGCTGTCATGAAGGCTCACATATGCATTTATAAAACATTGAAACAGTGTCAGTCTTCTGTATGAGTTTCTGCATGAGCGGTGATTGCCAAATGGTTGCTAATACACATTACAAATGTTGCACCACTTCAGTACTATTCTCTGTTTTCTTTGCTCTTTTTCAGATCATACCCAAGTAATTATTGGGATAAATTTGTGAAAAGGAAGGTAAGATGAATAAATTCAATATTTATTCAAAAAATGTAGCTTCAGAACTGTTCAAGAACATAATAGTATAACAGTATATCACAACTCAACCATTGGGACTCGGGCAGTATTCTTATTAATTTTACAGTACTTTCAAAATAGTTTTTTCACCATTAAAACATATGACTATAAAGTATCTTAAAAATCCATGTCTCTTGTCTTAATCTTAATTCTAAATGTGTTTAATCCTAATCCTTACGTTTTATATATATATATATATATATATTTTTTTTTTATAATTTTAATATTATGATATGATAATAACAAAACCTTTTCTTTTTAGTTTTTCATTTGTTCTCTGTTTTATACTGTATTTTAACAGATTTCTATGTTAAAGAAGAAAAAAATGACAATGTCATGTCACTGCCTTGACGGTGGGGTGTTGTGGGTGATTGCCAGATTGCCATAGTGTTGCTATGAATTTGCTAATTTGTTCCGATTGGTTGCTGGTGGTTATTTACAGACTCACTCACAAGTGTCTATGACATTCAGTCTCAGGTCCCTCTTTCAGTGTCAGTCGGTGGGATGCTTCCTATTTGTCATTCGCCTGGTGGAAATCATAAATCCAGTGTTGGGTGCTGCTGTCAAGTAACAGCAGACCTATAATATATATAAGGCACGTGCTTTGAGATATCATTCATATCTGTAGAATGAACCGTGTGGGATGAATTATGTACCGAATTTAATACTTGGGTTCAGCCCTACTAATAATGCTTTACTCCCTGAATGTGGTACAGTAAGCTGTGTGTTTTAGTTTTTCTGTGTTTGATTCATTCTGTGATGGCCTTCCGTGCTGCAGGTGATGGCGAAATATGGAGAGCTGTATGGATCGACACGCATCAGTGAGCTGCTGGGTTTGGATAAAGCTGCTCTGGACTTCAGCTCAGAGGCTCAGGAGAGCAAAAGGCCCGTACAAAAGGTTGCCCTGTGAGTAAGACCCTGTGACCCCGTCTTCCCTATTTACCATATATACCATATTTCACCAGCCAAACCAGCTTCTGTTCAGCAAAACAGCCCAATCCGTTCATCTGCAGAGATCGAAAAAATGATTTCAGTGTGTGCCTGATGATGGCAGCAGCATTCAATATGACAGGCTTAAAATGAAACAAATAAATCATTCTCATGTTTTCACAGCTTCAGATTAAACACCATTGATGTGAAGTACCAGATATGGAAGCTAGGAGTGGTTTTCACTGACAGTGTAAGATCCCTGACTCTTTGGACACTCATAATATTAGACCTGAGGAGTCGGTCAAATCTGAAAAATAAATTGTGTTTTTCTTTTTCTCAGTCCTTCCTTTACCTGGCCTGGTATATGGTTGTGTCAGTTCTGGGCCATTATAACAATTTCTTCTTCGCTGCCCACCTGCTAGACATCGCCATGGGCTTCAAAACACTGCGCACCATACTGTCATCTGTTACACATAATGGCAAACAGGTACTACATTTGGTTTATGTTTGTGTGTCTATACAAAGACCTCAAAATGTATTTAAACCCCCGAGTCACACTTCACAAATATGAATGACATTCTACTGACATTATAATGTCATTGTAATAAATAAAACATTTATATTATAGTTAACTACTCATTTTTTTTTATTATTTAAATAAAAATCTTACTGAAATCAAATGTTTAAGCATTAATGTATATATTTCAGCTGGTTTTGACAGTGGGACTGTTGGCTGTGGTTGTGTATCTCTACACTGTGGTTGCCTTTAACTTCTTCCGCAAATTTTACAACAAAAGTGAAGACGGTGAACCAGTGGATATGAAATGTGACGATATGCTCAGTGTGAGTATCTTTCTTTTATCATTGACTTAAACTAATGTTCAAATGTTTGAGGTTTATTTTTTGGCTGCATATATTTTATATATATATATATATATATATATATATAAAAAAACAGTAAAAACAGTAACTGTCACGATCATTAGCTGGAGTGCCCATGAACTTCAGTAGAGGGCACTCCACTCAGGACCATTCCACCCATCAACCACCAGATGTCACCATATCATCACTTGGACACTAGCACCTCTCATACTGTTGCACCACACCTGAACTACATCTCCCATGAGTCACTGCATCACAATCACCTTGCCACACCTGCACATCATTCATCAGCCAATTTCCTTGCCACACCTGCACCTCATTTACACACACATATAAGCACCACAATCACTTGCGAAGTCTTGTTTAGCCTGTCTGACATTTCCGAGCGGTTTTCCTAGTGTCTATCTTGGATTGTTGAAAGTTTCTGTAACGAGGAGTCAGAGGCATTCGGATCCATGTGCAGATTTTTATTAAGATAATGGTCACACAGGCAGAAATCAGGAATGGCATCAGGTATGTTAAGGATATATTTAAACTTTAAACCGACTCTGATTCTCTGCTGCCTGCCCTGATCTCTGCTTGTTACCATTAATGATTCTGGATATCCCTAACATACCTGATGCCATTCCTGATTTCTGCCTGTGTGACCATTATCTTAATAAAAATCTGCACATGGATCCGAATGCCTCTGACTCCTCGTTGCAGTAAACTTATAAAATATTACTGCCATTTAAAAGGTAATTTATTATAAAACTGATTTTGCAGCAGCTGTTTCACATCATTCTAATATGCTGATTTGGTGCTCAAGACATATTTCTTATTATTATCAGTGTTTGAAAACAATTGTGCTGTATATTATTTCAATGTTTTTGTGGAAACTGGTAAAAAAAAATTTCATGATTTTTTGATGAATAGAAGGTTCAAAACCAACAACATTTATTTTGAAATATAAATATTTATAACATTATGACTTTACTGTACATTTTGATCAATTTATATAAAAATAAATTATTAAAAAAAAAAAATTGTGACTGTTTTGGTGCAGGAATAAAACAATAAAGTGTGAGTAAATCTGTAAATATTAATGTTCATGTGTGCATAGTGTTACATGTTCCACATGTACGCTGGTGTGCGAGCCGGGGGAGGGATCGGAGATGAAATCGAAGACCCGGCCGGTGACGAGTTTGAGTTCTACCGTATCATCTTCGACATCACTTTCTTCTTCTTCGTCATCGTCATCCTCCTCGCCATCATTCAGGGTAAGAGACAGAGTAATTGTGAGAGTCGGTTTACCGAAATTATGAACAGAAACGTATGGTATGTGCACTTAATTTCAATAAGGACAGTAAGCCAAAGTCTTCGGTTTGAATTATTTTGTTTAGTCATGCTGAGCAGGACTGGAGTGCTTCATTAAAAAGATCACGCTCTCACATGCTGAGGGGGTTCATGGGAAGAGATCTGAGGACTGTATGATGCTAGAGGATTGTCTTATGCCTGGGGTGGAATGATACTCAGGATTCAAATGTTTGGCGTAAACTTAATTGTGTTTGTGACTGCTCTGTTGTCATCATCTGAAAGGTCTGATCATTGATGCATTCGGCGAGTTGAGAGACCAGCAGGAGCAGGTTAAAGAAGACATGGAGGTGAGTTTTCACATTAACATCCTGAATCCATTCAGATTTATGACGTCTGTTATCTTTTGTTCCTATTAACACACTAAATAAATTTATCGAAAACTAAACATTTCTTTAATTATAAATCAGAGCTACACTGCTTCAGTTAATTAATGTTTATTTCTCTGTGAGTAAATACGTCATTAATCTATGTCAGCCGCTCTTCGGTGTAGCTGTGGGTTTTATACTAATTGATCATGTATAATTAAACAGTGAATGCGGTGTCTGAATTTTTTCCTGCAGACTAAGTGTTTTATCTGTGGCATTGGGAGCGAGTATTTTGACACGGTGCCCCATGGCTTTGAGTCACACACATTGCAAGAGCACAACCTGGCCAACTATCTGTGAGTACAACTGGTCAGAGATCAGTCATGCCTCTTTTCCATCATCCTTTTTTTCAGTCACAATTTTAAAGGCAGTATTCTGGTGGAAAAATAGCCTGTTGAGCAGCTAGTCAGGACAGAGATCTAGTCTCATGTAGCCAGACCTTCATACTGATGGCAGAAGGTCTGGTCTTCAAGTTCCACCCAGTGTGACCATACTCTGTCTTCTGTAGAATTCAACCAATCAGATTTTGACTTTGAAATTCCAAAGCCGTCGAAGGCTCAGATTAACAGAAAGCATGTCATGTAACTAGAAAATACTGTGATGCGGGATCAAATGGATTACTTGTTTTGTGTTTTGTTTGCCATTTAGGTTCTTTCTGATGTATCTCATCAATAAAGATGTCACAGAACATACTGGACAGGTACAGTTTGACATGAGCCTTTATTGAAAAGAGATATTTGGACTATTTCAGAGGGAAAGATGTGTGCTTAATAATACATTAAAATGTGAAACCGTGAGATACACTATATATTCTAAAATGAACCACGATCGCTGCACTTTGTAACACAACAGGAATCATACGTGTGGAAGATGTTCCAGGAACGCTGCTGGGAGTTCTTTCCTGTTGGAGACTGTTTCCGGAAACAGTATGAGGGTCAGCTCAGCTGAAGAATTCCATGTCTGTAATGTTAGAAGCTGGTGTGTGACTCAGTACTGTTTTGAATGTTTGTTTTATCTACACCACATATTTATTTTAGTAATATATTGTATTGTTGAATTTAAGGAACCAAGTTGATGGTGCACTTTTTGGACATAGAGAATGCAGTTTTATTTAATCTGTCACTTTGGATCGATGGCAAGTAGTAGAAATGTGGTATTTCTTTAGCTTGAAACATTACAGAACCCATGTTCACAGTTAACAAACATTATGCTGAAACTGCTAGATCTGTAAATTTTTGGTACTTGTATTGATATATTATTCATGGCTGTAAGTTAACACAATCAGTGCAGGGTGATTAGTTTAATAAAGTTGAAGTCTCACTCCCTCATTTGCACTTCAGTTATTTTCTTAATCATTATTCTTGTCTTTCATTTTCTAAACATTCCTTAAATATATACTGTATGTGTATTCATGTGTTTGCCTCTTACTGTACCAGTCCTCTTTCTATCCGTTTCTCTTTACTTGCTTATCTTTTCATCCACTGTCAGTGTCAAGCCTTCTCCTGTTCCTTATCTTTTTTTCAAAAAGCACTCCATCCTCTCCGCTTTCTCATCTCTCTCACCTCCTGTCTGTGTGTCTGTCTCTCTCTCTGTCTTCTGTGTGAGAGGCAGCACTCAGATCCTGAGCGTGAAATTAAACGGCAGCCCACATCACATGCTGTTGGTTGAGTTGTTGCCGCTGCAGGGCATGACGCATTGATCTCCAGCCATTCCAGAGGTGCTGTTAAAGCATTAACCCCCCTCGACGAGAGCGTTGTGCAGTCTTGCTGCTGTTAGAATTGCTACAAAGACAAAGGACAGAACTGATCAACACAGCTCTGACCACACTGTAATCTAGAGCATGTTGGTGGTTTTATTTGAGAGTAATGGTGGAGAGAAGGTTGACTGAGGGAAGTCAGTTCCAGTGTCCAAATTGACCACATTTTGCATATATATATTTTTTTTTTCAGCAAAGAAAGGCAGTTCTGGGCCAGAAAAAAAAAGTCTATTTGGCAAATGTTCTTCTCAGATTTTACAGTCATGACCTTTGGGATAAAACAACCATCCCATTTGAGAACTGCTGAATCCTTTAGTTACTGAATGTGGGGCTGAAAGGTCAATAGATTTTTGTCTGAGATCGTGATGCTGCAAGAAACTGTAATTTATCATACTGGGGTTTTTTAAAAGATGAGACATTGAATACATAAATTATTTTTATTATATATTTTAAAGGTTTAATTTTGTTTAATTTATATATTTTAAAGGTAAAAAAATTTATACAATTTTATATATAAATACAATTGTATTTAATATGTATTTGTATTTTATTATTATATAGAATTTTATACATTATAAATTTTTTAGATATACAATAAAACGTTTAGATACACAGTGAGCCCAAAAAGTATCTGGACAACATAATGCATGACAGCATAATATTAAAAAAATATCTAACCAAGTGACAGAAATTCTATATAAAGATACAGATACAAGTTTCAAGCTAAATTTTGTTCTAAACATAAAAATGTATTTCATAATATATTAAATATAAATGGTTAAAAATTCCCATTAAACATTTCCACCAATGTATCTTTGTATATTTTTGAAAATATATTCTAAAATATATACAGTATATATCCATATGCACTACCCCCCCCCAAAAAAAAAATCCATACCGCATTTAAAAAAATGATTTCTTGCCTAAAACATGCAAACATATAGCATTTGAAAAATGTTATATACACAATATATATATATATATATATATATATATATATATATATATATATATATATATATATATATATAAACATTAATGAATCCTATAGTTCGTATCTCTAGGTGATTCCATCAAAATTTTGACTAATTGCATATTTTGGTATGGTAAGGTTAAACTAAATATAGGTTTGAAATGCCAAAAATGTATTTCATTTAACATCATTGTTTACATCATTTATCTAAAATTTTAAATATATTTTGGCCAGAAAATGTTAATTATGAAATGTGTATTTTTTTGCAATATTGGTTAAAAAAAAGGGGGGCAATTGAATAAACAAATGCAGAGTAAGCATGAAATTTATATGTAGCTCACACCTTCATCATCCATTTCAGCACTGCAGCTCATTATATATTGAGCATGCAGGCTCTTATGAGAGTTAGAAGGACTTTATAAAGAACAAACAGTACTTCTTCAGTTCTTTCTGAAGCAGCTGCTCCAGTTCTCCAGCAGAATGAAGAGTCTTTAGTGCTGGCTTCATTTCTATCAGTGTCAAATTCAAGCACGTCATTACGGCTCCTGACAATCTAGCTGGTTTGTAAACACTTCACAAGCCACTCACTATTTCACAAATGATGTTTGTTCTATGACCTACCCTACTAAGAATTGTTTTGCTCTTTGCTTTATCAAAACAAAGGTTAAGAGGAACATGGCGTATTTAGGCTATCAGAACTCATTATGAATTCTTCACATGGGTAAATTAATTACTGAGGGAATTATGAAGTCGACATAGTGGTAGTTTATCAACAGACGCTTCACAAGAAATTAATTACTGTGTGTTTCTGTGTGTTTGCATATTTGCCTTCGGCACCAGAAATCAGAAGTAAATCCTGAAGGAGACTCGCTTCTCTTTTTTCCTTTTTCTCGGTCTCTTTTGTGTCAGTCTCCTGAGTTCTCCTTATTCCTCTCAGGATCCATCATCTCAAAAGTTTTTCTCAGTCAGTCTGCAGAGCTGACCAGAGAGAATACAGAAAGAATATACAAATGCACTGAATACAAACATATAGAACCAGTAACACATCACAGACTGGCAAAGCAGTTACGAGGACAAAATGTCAAGGACATGAACAGTCAAAGAGAACAGCAGAGAGAGAAAAAGTTTCTGCTTGCAAAGGCAAAAAAGCTTTGTGTTTGTGTGAGTGATAGAGAAAGATGCATGTTTTTTTAAGCCATAAACAAAATCACTTATTATGATCCGTGTATTTATACAGTCCAAAAGTTTTTTTGTGCATTTCACTTCTGCTGTAGTGTGTTTACCATAGTTTGTGCTAAACTTTGTTTGGCATTGTGCAATAGGAATACTGTTGGCTCTATGACAAACTGCTTGTGATGTTCCGCATTTGTATGTCACTTGGGATAAAAGCATCTACTAAATGGATGAATGCAAATGTTGACAGAGAGGGAGAGTTAGTGGAAATATTCAACATTTCATCCCACAATCTAAACGATATGCATATTTATGTTATACATTTGCTCGAAATCACACTACTTAATTGCTTTGTATGAAAAAAAAAAGTTAAAGCAACATTTATTATTGTCATGCATCACACTGGATATTAGGGATTATCATGTTAATTTTATATATTTTTTTCTATTAACTTTATTTTAAGTTTTATCACTCAAGGTATTATCAGTGTCTTATTTCATATTTAAGTTCTTAAATCGTATTTACAAACTTTTATCTTATTTATTTTTTAAGAGGTTATTTTATCACTCACTGTTATTTGTTTCATTTTTTATATTTAATTTCTTAAAATAGTGTTCAAAATATGTTATTTATTTATTTAGGACAGATTTTAAACTCACTAAGGATTATCAGTTTCTTATTTCATTTTTTACAATATTCAAAATATATTGTATTTTATGACAGGTTTAAAAATGTACAAGGGATTATCAGTTTCTTATTTATTTTTAATGTCTTCAGTATTTTTACAGATATATTATTAATTTAATATTATATTATTTTATTTTATTTTAGGACAGGTTATATTACTCACTAGGGGATTACAAGTTTCTTAAACATATTTTTACAAACTTCTTTTATATTTCATTCTATTTTATTTGATTTCAGAATAGGTTTTATCACTCACTAAGGATCTTATTTTCTTACTTCATATTTAATTTCTTTTCTTTTTTTTGGCAGGTTTTATCACTCTGTAGAATTGTTCCTCTGTGCTGTTTTGTCAGCTGAAAAATATTTGCCTCAAGTTTAAGTTGACAGCATTACAAAAAGGCTCCTGTGATTCTTAATGACAAATGCACCCTTTAACTACACCCCTCTGGCTTCAAGTATTTATTTCTTTATAACATCTACATCTGTTATGTTGTACCAAGTTTATTTATGACTCTAGCAAAACAGAATTTGTTCCTGAAGCTGCTTCTTTGGCCACATTCACCCTCATGTTTAATATGCCATCGAATTGACTTTTCATGCTCCTTTGCTGCTTAATATGGCTCTCTGCACTCCGTTTAGCACTGAAGCGGGGGAATTTAACTGTCACTTTGAGCTTGACAGTTAAATGGCACCACAAGTTGAAAAATGTACGATTTCAATGTAATCATTTTGCAGATATCCTTGCTGAAAGTGTATTTAAAAGGTTGATACTGGTAATGGGAAGCCAGATGCATTACAGTTGAGCTATGTGGCATCCAAGGTCACATCCACCTGACATATTATCACAAAATAAGCATTGAAAAATGGAGTGTTGAATACGGACATCTGATGACAAAAAACATTCATTCCGAAGAGAAGGACACTGCTTCAACCCCTTCATTTGTCAAAATAGGCATTTCAAGTGTCCAGTCAACCTTCCTGTTGAGACTTATCACCAGATTTCAACAAAGACTAATATAAACATTAGCCCTACATGACAAGATGAAGTCAATTGGCATAAAAACTGTAATATTGTAACATATTATGGTTTACGAACTACAATTCTTCTAATATTTTTATTTAACTGTTGTTGTTTTTTTTTTTTTTTGGTGAATGTCCCTTTTAATCTGCAAATTATAAGCATTTTATTATTCTGTTTTATTCTATTCACACTGCATGCACCCCTCAGCCTTTTCTTCTCTCACCCACTAACCTGAATGCAGTTTCAATACTTGTCTTGCCGACATGAAGTTGTAAAGCACTCAGCCGATGGCCCTCCACACCTTCATGTCAAATAGAGAGTTCTCCATATTACCATTTAGATTACAAACCCTGATGCCAACAGCAGCCCAATCAGCCCAGTCAACACACACCTTCTGTTAGGAACATGCTCTTACTCTATAGATCTGAATGCAGTTGGTTCATTCTCATAAAATGCTAATGAAGTAAAGGAATGCTGTTCTCCATAAATTAACCCAGGACCGTCTCTGAATGAGTGTTTTCAGCAGAGGATTCAGTTCAAACTTCCAGATCTCCCTCACCCCCAAGTAACTTTAAATGTGCTGAAATAAGCATCGATAGAAGAGTTTTAGTAACCAATCCTCGTGGAATCTGGCTATTTGTAGCAGTTGGAATATGCCCATATTTAAAACCATTTCAAAACGTTTCCAGACTCTCTTATCTAAATCTTTTAAATCCTTACCAGATTTTCTGAAACTTTATTTTAATCCCCCTGCCTTAAAAAGCAAATGATAAGAGATTTTGTGATCAAATGCGTCCAGCATCCACCTGATCAAACTGTCTCCGGATACTTCTGTATGGTTGCCTGTGTGTATGAGTCCAGTATGGCAGGAAGGCAGACACAACACCAGCCTAATGTAGCACATGAGGATTGTGCCAACACCCACCTTCCCTCCTCTCGCTCTACACACACATGGTCATGGCAATGTGATTTCATTAGTAATCATAGGTTTTTGTATGTAAAGTGTGGTCCATTATAACGTAACAGGTTTACAAATTTTTGTTTGTTCAGAACACTGAATTGATGACTAGGTTGATTTTTTGTTTTGTTTTTAGCAAGTGAGATTAAATATGGTCCAAAATTTTGGGTGTGCCAAGATTATACGTTTCTGAAAGACATGTCACTCAGAAATAAAGTAACAGTAATATAGGGAAAAAATTACATTTTGAAATAACTTTCTATATACAGTATATTCAAATGCAATGTAAAATGTGATGGCAAAAGTGTAGTTGCTGACAGTGTCGCAAGATCCATAAGAAATCATTCTGATTTGCTGCTCAATTAATATTTCTTATCATCATCAATGTGAAAAACAGAGCTGCTTATTATTTTTGTTTATATATTAAGGCACATTATTTATTTGAAACAGTCTTTTATTAACAATGTAAAAATCTCCCTTTTGATCAACTTAGTGCATCCATGTTGAATAAAATTATTCATTTCTAGTAGTGGCATTAGACTGATTTAATGCATCTACCTCATTTGATATCAGAATGTTTTAAATCTGTTCTGTGTGTTTACAGGTGCAATATTCAGTTTAGTATTAATTAACACTCTGTTATCATTTACTCATTTTTCTGGGAGACAATTGGTGCTAAAAAATACAAACATACCATACAGTAAAACATTTGCAGCTATAAGCAAATTCACGTTTGATTGCAAGCATCTGTATTAAACAATTGTGATACTGCGTTGGGTTACCAGTGGATGATATCCAAAGCAAAATCTTGATTCTGAAGCAAAACTAGCTGAGAACCACTCATTTAAATCATGATAACACTTCTAGAATTTCCAACCATGTTGCACATTTGAAACAAAGATACTGCAGTTGTCTTGTATATTGTCTTGAAAAGAGCCGTGTCTGGATGTCACTCAAGCTCCCGCAGAGGAACTAAAGCCTGATCGATGAAGCAAGATGCGATCTTATATGTCAGCAGGATTAACTCACGGCAGCGAAGCAGAAGACAGTCAGCAGGAGGAGACATCGTGAGTCTATTACCAAACAGACAATGACGACGATCACAATCTTGACTATAATGCTAATGATGACGGGTATTTTCCTGTCTCCCGCTGCTCCTCCATCATTTCCAAGATGCTACCACATTCATCTCCATGAGTCGTGTTTGCGTAAGTGTGTCAAGCGTTTGTTTAGAGGGACTCAATCTTAACATTATTGCAGGCGATTAAGGAATGCTGATGAATGCTTTGTAACTTATGTGACGCGACTCCCAGGAGCTCTGAGCTAGAGCTTTATAAGAGATACTAAAGGACAGAAGCAAGTGCTTGTGTCTGCGTTCAAATGGCTAAGCTCTATAGTTAGCGCTATGCCAAGCAGATAGAGGCCTGACAGAGGGAGATAAGCAGTCTGAGTGTGAATGCTCCAGTCTGGATGGGTCGACTGCGCCTCCACCTTTTGTTGATTTTCACACTGCTCCAGTGACCTCAGAGGTGAGTATGTTTACTGGGGCCCAGTCTCAATCTCCCTCGAACAGACTCACAGGTGACCTTCAGCAACCCTGAGGTGTGTATCTCCAAGTCTCATTTTTTCTTCTCCCCTGGCTTATCCACTACTTTTTTCTCTCTCATAGTTTTTCAACACGGTCAAAGTTACTTAAAAAAGAGCATTATAATCTACACAAGTACATAAACAAACTTGTGAACACTCGGCTAACATCTTAAGGTCTTTCAAATTTCTGCTCAGAATTACAGTAAACTGGATGTTATCATTCAGGTAGCTAGCTATCTAACTTTAGCTAACTTGTTTAGCAAAAATAATTTTTTTAAATTGAAGTATTCAGATGCAAAAGCCTGTAGGTTTAGTAATTTCACATTAGTGGCTCTTATTATTGCTATTACAGTTTTTCTCAGTCGCTTTGGTACATTTCTCTAATCATTCTTGAGATTTGCAAAACAGTAAGTGCATTTCTCAAAACAACTCGTACAAATATCAAAACACAATGGATGACCTGCAAAAGCCAGTCTCTTGCTCAAAATCCTTAGTTCATCTCTCAAAAATAAATATCTGTGTCAATGAACATGTCAGTGCCATCAGAATGACAAGTCCTTGTGTCATAGTTTACGGATAAGACAGTCAAATTGCTTAGTCATGTTGTCAATTTAACAGTGGAGGGATGTTCTGATGTAAACTACTGTATTGAACAGTATGCCATATGCTTATGTATGCCATATATCCATTTCAAAACTACACATTTACACATTACTGTTTGTGGGCTGTTGATTGAAAGAGACTGGATAGAATTCCCAGTTACACTTTTACAGTTTTTCTCAGTCGCTTTGGTACATTTCTCTAATCATTCTTGAGATTTGCAAAACAGTAAGTGCATTTCTCAAAAAAACTCGTACAAATATCAAAACACAATGGATGACCTGCAAAAGCCAGTCTCTTGCTCAAAATCCTTAGTTCATCTCTCAAAAATAAATATCTGTGTCAATGAACATGTCAGTGCCATCAGAATGACAAGTCCTTGTGTCATAGTTTACGGATAAGACAGTCAAATTGCTTAGTCATGTTGTCAATTTAACAGTGGAGGGATGTTCTGATGTAAACTACTGTATTGAACAGTATGCCATATGCTTATGTATGCCATATATCCATTTCAAAACTACACATTTACACATTACTGTTTGTGGGATGTTGATTGAAAGAGACTGGATAGAATTCCCAGTTACACTTTTACTAGTGGTCTGACCAAAAAAATAAAAAAATAAAAAATACTTTTACAATGCCATTGTGATATAGAAAAGGAAATATGGGAACAAAGATGAAAATAATTCCATTTTCAGAATTTGTAACTCTTGTGTTGTCCTTTGTCTATACAGTATAAGCTTTCCTACTGAAGATTCATGAGATGAACCTTTGAGCTATTTCAGAGAAAGGGTTTATCATTGGTTTATCATATACATTCTCTTCATTAGTCAAGATTCACTTGCACAATTCATGCCAAATTGACAAAACATCTAATAATAGTGTGTAAAAATACAAATAAAAAGTGTGCTTGGCAGTTTATGACAACTAGATTAACCATTTTGCATTTAATGACTTATACTATGAACTAAAGACTAGATGTTTTGGGGGGTAAGACTATTGCACAGAAAACTGTATAATACATTTTGAGCAACATGACATTAGCAACTGATAATGTAGGAAACCGCAGATAAATGTGCGTAATCAATTGCATGAATGTACAATAGCAATCGCAACTTGTTCAAAAGAATGAGAAACTGGTTTTATGATGTGTATTAATGACTAGATGATGTGGAGGTTGTACAAGTAGTTTTGAAAATTGCATTTCTGTTTTGAAAAATGCACCAAAGTGACTGAGAAAAACTGTACTAGTGGTCTGACCAAAAAAATAAAAAAATAAAAAATACTTTTACAATGCCATTGTGATATAGAAAAGGAAATATGGGAACAAAGATGAAAATAATTCCATTTTCAGAATTTGTAACTCTTGTGTTGTCCTTTGTCTATACAGTATAAGCTTTCCTACTGAAGATTCATGAGATGAACCTATGAGCTATTTCAGAGAAATGGTTTATCATTGGTTTATCAACTACATTCTCTTCATTAGTAAAGATTCACTTGCACAATTCATGCCAAATTGACAAAACATCTAATAATAGTGTGTAAAAATACAAATAAAAAGTGTGCTTGGCAGTTTATGACAACTAGATTAACCATTTTGCATTTAATGACTTATACGATGAACTAAAGACTAGATGTTTTGGGGGGTAAGACTATTGCACAGAAAACTGTATAATACATTTTGAGCAACATGACATTAGCAACTGATAATGTAGGAAACCGCAGATAAATGTGCGTAATCAATTGCATGAATGTACAATAGCAATCGCAACTTGTTCAAAAGAATGAGAAACTGGTTTTATGATGTGTATTAATGACTAGATGATGTGGAGGTTGTACAAGTAGTTTTGAAAATTTCATTTCTGTTTTGAAAAATGCACCAAAGTGACTGAGAAAAACTGTAAAGCAAAATAACTGAACAGCCTGAGAAAAAATATCATTCTAGAATTTTTTTTTGAAGGCACTTGGAGGCTTTTGCATCTGAACTCTTCAACTGTTGTTTTACCATGGCTGCATCCAAATATCCATACTCCAGCACTATGATACAGTATATAGTAGCAGCATATGAAAAGACTCTTATAACCTATTACTTCTGGTGAGATTCTGAAGTGCACATCCAGTGGACACTTTACTATTCCATGAGGTCATGTGAGAGGATTTGTGAATGAGTATGAAGAGAACTGATACTGTAGGTCACATAATAATGACAACATCATGGATGTAGTATTCATACTAAACACATTCAGATTAGATAGAACATACTTTTTTAAAGGGGGGGTGAAATGCTATTTCATGCATACTGAGTTTTTTACACTGTTAAAGAGTTGGATTCCCATGCTAAACATGGACAAAGTTTCAAAAATTAAGTTGTACGTTCCAAAAATACTCCTTCCGGTTTGTCACAAGTTTCGGAAAGTTTTTTTCGAGTATGGCTCTGTGTGATGTTAGATGGAGCGGAATTTCCTTATATGGGTCCTGAGGGCACGTTTGCCGGAAGAGCGCACGCTCCCATATAGCAGAGCAGAGAGAGGCTGTGCACAGACAATCACTGATCAGAGCGAGAGCGTCGCGAAATGTGTGTTTTTGGTTGCCAGGGCAAGACAACCCTGCACAGATTACCAAAGAAAAAACAGCATTAAGGGACCAGTGGATGGAGTTTATTTTTACAGAGCATCAACGGAGTTGCGCAAGTGTTTGTGTTTGTTCCCTGCATTTCTAAAATGCTTGTTTTACAAACAAAGCCCAGTTTGACGACGGATTTGCGTATCGTTTATTTCTTAAGGATGATGCAATCCCAACGAAAAAGGGTCACGATTGTGTGTTGGAACCACAGGCGGTGAGTAAAACTGCTTAAAATATCTCTGCCTCCTTGTTAGTGTGTCCTCCTCCCATCGGAGACTCGGGTTCGAGCCCCGCTCGGAGCGAGTCGTTGCTGCTGCTGCTTTCATTCAGTTTCAGCTGTCGCAGCTTCCAAACGCTCTCAACGCAACTGGCGCTCGTGATTCTTTAGCTCCGCCCACACGTCACGCCTCCAGGTGCTCGTGTTTTTCCGGGAAAAATCGGTACAGACTATCTTTCTCTTATGAATATAATAAAACTAAATACTTTTTGGAGTTATGAAGGATGCAGTACTACTCTATAGGTACTCAAGATTAACATGATATTGAGTGAAAACGAGCATTTCACCCCCCCCCCCCCCCCCCCCCTTTAATGTCACAAACTATTTAAAAGTAATACATGCTCAGATATTATGTGATTTCAAATTCAGCCATTCAATTTCCAGAATGTAACAACACATTAAAACCAAGTATAACTCAGGCATTTGTTGCACATTGCATAAGTAGGTTATGTTTTAGGCCTAAAACTTTGTCAACTGAAATATTTATATTCTCTCATTATAATAATAGTAATTAAAGTGCAAAAGCCTATAACATTGCTAATTGTACTGCCATTCCATTTCTGAACTTTCTGAACTATATAAAATGCTAATCCTACTAGTTAGATATACCCTACAGTATACTATTATGCATTCTTTTTTCTTTCCAGGCAGTCCAAACCTCTTGAACCTATTCAGCCTTGTTTTTTGTGTGCTCTGCTCAGAAGTCTACAGGTGTGCCTTTTTTTTTAAGCATTTTACAATCAAAATGAACTCTGTTGTACATTTGTAATCGACTCTCTTTTTAGTTGATTCTTTCATTCTCTGGACATCCTGAACTCCGGAGGAACCATTAAGGATTAGAAGTGAGAAGTCTACTAGGGTGATTTGTGAAAGAAAACCAAAATAACAGGAGATATACAGGTAGACTTTTATCTTTACGAGTGTCTAATACCACCTCAGCCAAGCGAATCAGCACTTAAATCACTCTGAGCTGTAAAAACATGCACAGATGGGAACATTTGTGAAATTCAAGAGCAGTCAACAGATTCTCAGTAGTGTTATGTGACTGAAATAATAATGTCATATTGGGAAGCCTTCAAAGAAAGCTTAAATAAACCAATGAAACAAATTGGCAGGCTACGAATAATGATATAGTGGCTATGGTTCCAACCACATATAAGATGGTACATGGTTTTTTCCAACACAAGTTTTCATCTACATAAAATAAACAGGACTTTCCAGGGATACATGTACGAGTCAAGACAGTTTAGGATGAACCGATTCAATTAAAGGAACCAGACTTTCCGGACCTACATATGAGGACTATTTAGGAACCGATTTGCTTTAATAATATAATTAGTTACGTCATTGCATGATTACGTAAAAACTAACTGTCTGAGGTTATGGATTACAGCTAATAATGCTTCTTGACATCTCAATATATCACCATGGGTATAAATTTTGTGTTCCTTGATATGCTTTTCTCTCTCTCTGAAAGATGGGCAGCTGCTGACTTGGATTTTTTTAATTACTAAGGACCCTGGTTTCAGCTAAAAATCTGTTACTGTTCTACTGAAGAACAATCATATACATTTTATCCTTTAATTTGCATGTACAAAATATGACAATATTATGAATAGTTATATACCATTATTTATTAAAGTTTACAGCACCTTCATAAGCCAAATATGAACAAAAACAACATAAGCACAAATGTGCATACTTTATTTTGTGTAGAAAGGTTTGTCACCATCTCGCTCTGGCCAAAGTGATTTGAACGCACCTTCAATTGTAATTAAGACAATTTCCCAGGAGGATTTAAATGCACCAGTACTCCCCAATATTCATTCAACTCACCTACAAAACTAGCAGAAAATGTGTTACGGTTCATGCTCTGCTTTGCATTCTTATCAACAATGTTATACCAAATTATGAATTCCAAAGTTGTACTCATTTCCCAAAACACCTCGGCTGTCTTATAGCTTCTCTTTAAAAAGCCTTAAGCTCTCCCACGCTGTCTTTACACAATCCTCTCATGTTCTCACTGAGTCTCTGTAGGCTAAAAAGCCGCTGGCCTGTTACTGATGTCTGTCTGCTGCATTAGTTGAACAGAGACAGGACACAGAGACTGCAAATCAGATAAGAGTCAGCCATATAATGGGGAATGATATAATGAATCTCGTGGAACCAGTATGTTGTGTGTGTGCATGAATTTGTGTGTCTATTTCTGCCCCGTTGAAGCCGACTGCATTCATGGCTGAGAGGGAATCACACTTTGATGTTCACCCTGATGAGTCGATCCTAACAGGAAACCAGATTTATCACTTGATTAAACTCAGCAGAAGGGTGTTGTAAGGCTGATGCAAGGTAGATATAGATATTCAGAGCTGGTATGTGTGTGTTTTGAGTGCTCCGAGGTCTGCTTTTTCACAGTGAGTACATTGGAAAGTATGTCCCTGTAATTTCCTGTTTATGTATTCATGATATGATGAAAGAAAATTCATTTTACCACAGTAATTACAGTCTGATCTTCAAAAAGACAGAACCGATCACTGTCACTCTCGTTTCACCCATGCACTGTCCTCTCAGATTAATTGCGTAGTACTTCTCTTTGAGCAATTACCCTCCATTCCTAATTTTCCAGTAATTATTTCACAATTAAAGTTTTGAATTTCATTAAGTTTCATTTTGAACATGCCTGAACATGGCTGAGGATATGCCTCTTGAATGTTTTTGTTTATTTGATTAACTCTTAGGGGAGAAATAAATGGTTGGGTGGTTTCGATTTATTTGGACTTAAATTCCGTCAGTGCCCTTTGATTGCTCAGTTTAATTTGCTGAACGTAACGTAATCATATTTATGTTCTCAGCGCAAAACTTTTACCCAGGCAACCTTTCACCGGTGGAAGAGTGAAAAAGCATATGCTTAAAAAAAATATTGGATGAATACAAACTAATTTTTGTATTCTAATTTAATATATATATATATATATTAGGAATAAAACATTGACCAGAAAGGGGGAAATCCCTCCCTCCTCCCATTTGCATATCAGTCCAACTGCTCGATCGATGACACCATAACCACTGCCGTCCACTTACACATCTAGAGAAAAAAGACTCATATGTCAGAATGCTGTTCATAGACTTCAGCATGCAACACAATCATCCCTCAACAGCTCATTCACAAACTGGTCCAACTGGTGCTTTTCGCTGTGCAACTGGCTGTTGGACTTTTTGACCCTGCAATTCCTTCTCTTCTATAGGCTTTTCAATAATGAAGGATGTTTCGTCTCCAGATGCCTATGCATTTTGCTGAGCTTCATACTCTCTTGGGCAAGCACTTCATAACAGATTACACATTGATCAAAATCTATGTTGTTGAAAGTACAGCAAGTGAATCCATACTTTATGTATTCTTCCTGATATTTCCAACGTTTCTTACTTTGGTCTGAAGGGGTCTTGCTCTTATGCTTAGTCAAAGTACACGGTTCCAATGACTCAGGCAAACTGTCCACCATTTCCTCAACATCTTTAGTTTTGCAAATTACTAATTTGTTTTTGAGAGTTAACGTGATCCTGCAGGCTCTGAAAGAATAGAAGCTGATCAGGCCGAGGAAGAAAACGGATGAGATTCTGTCCTTTTTGTCTCATCAGTACCCTTCCCTCAGATTGCTTTCTTCAGTTTCTCTCTTCATTATGACTGCTCAGTTAATTGAGTGCATAAATGGATGTAAAGTATTTGTTCATGGCTTTTTTAATGTCCTCTTATACTTGCTAAAACTAGTGACCTGGTTTATTGTTGGTCTGAGATTGTACCTAGACAGGTGTATAATTTTTGAAGATATCCGAAATAAATGCAACATGCAAGCTCTACTTTCAATCAGCTAGAAACCAGCCACCACATTCCAAAAAACAGCTATCACTGTAAGCTGGGTTTAGATGGATTTTCAGCAGGGTGAATTTAGATTCAAGCCATTAGATTCCACGAGAAGTGTCTGAATACACCGCAAGCCTATTAAGCCAACATCAGTGTTGGCGGGCCAATCTGCCAATGATTACCTTTATCCCTGCAGCCTAAGGGATACGGTCTCTACTGAAATGGCCTCAGGAACATCTGAAAAGATCAGTGAACCAATGCATACAATGTACATAATGTATCAAATTTAAAAATATGAAAACTCATTACTATTGCTCTTGATGTTGTATTAACGTTTATTAATGCTGATACATAAAAAAAAAATATTTTACCTTGTTGTTTATGATGAGAGAATTTTACAGTGCAGAATTGAGTCACAACAAAAACTCATTTTGAGCATTGTCTAATCCAAAGACCTCTGATTGGCAAGAAAAGTGTGTGATTGGTTTTGCTCAACGCTGCAAAAATCCCACTGCCCTTGACTGAATCACCTGTGTAAATTTAATAATCATAAATGTACTTTTAATTTATACAGTGAAAACTTTTTTATACATCTAATCACTTTATTCATTATTTCTGGAAGATAAATAGTTTTTAGTTAGGTCTATTTCATTTGTTTCTTTGTTCTATTGTATTTGTTTGTCCTAATGCTCGTAATTAGATTCTTTGTTCTTATTTTCTCACCGCCTGTTTACTTGTCTTCAGTAAGCTTGAGGTTTTTTTTTTTATATAATGTTGGGCTAGTTTGTGTTTTTCTGGTGACAAGACTTGTTTCCTTGGTATAAAAACTGTTGATATCATAACCTTATTTAAAGCAAAAGTAATATTGGGATTTGGTTCATTATTGTGAAATAAAATTACTCACATCATGATATAAGACTTTTGTAATATCCCACACCAGAATGCAGCAATTGATAATTTGCATTGATTTTGGAGTCATTTTTTGTTCATTCCAATGGCCTTTTTAAAGTTGTGTTTTGTCAACAGATGGTGAATTCCCTGTGCTGAATTCTAGTTTTTTTTTCCCCTCTTCACCCAAACATCCTAAGGATGATTATAAAGTGGTCCAGACATGCTGCAGGTCAAAAGTCTGGCATGACAAATAACAAATGGATTCTTGACCTACAGGTTTAAAAACTTGAGACTGTATGATTGCCATGAAGAGATTTAACAACAGTCAAACACTGAGATAGACAGATAGCTAGACAGACAGACAGACAGATAGCTAGACAGACAGACAGACAGACAGATAGCTAGACAGAAAGACAGACAGACAGACAGACAGAAGGATAGATAGATAGATAGATAGATAGATAGATAGATAGATAGATAGATAGATAGATAGATAGATAGATAGATAGATAGATAGATAGATAGATAGATAGATAGATAGATAGATAGATAGATAGATAGATAGATAGATAGATATTTTGTCATGACTGCAGTGTCATATAGATGGGCATATTCACTTGTCAGACAGCGCTGTGGCTGGTGTGAATTCGTGAGAGGAGAGAGGCGGGTTGACAGCTTTAATTGTGATTCTAAATCTGATATGATTAACCAGGCTCGATCAAATTAACCTGATTGGCAGATGGAGAGGGGGTGGACGGGGGCGTGGAGAGGGTGAAAGGAGATTGATGTACCATGCCCTCATGCATTACCCATGTTTGTTTACACACATCTGAAGGAAGTTTTACAGAAAACTCTTAAGCTTTGATTTTTTTCCCCCTTCTATGAAAGCAGTGTAATTGTTGCTAAAATCCCTGCTTTGTCCAATGTGACATTTTTGGTGTTGGAAATGGAATATTATTTATTTATTTACTTCTGCTTTCCTGTTATTTTTTAGTATTTTTAGTCTTGTGCTTTGTTTGAATGTAGGAAACAGCGAACGTCCCCTCATTTAAGACCCCCAGTAAGCCCACATGCCTTGTTCTTGCTCATTATAATATGACAACAACAAAACTCTGAATTTATCTGCAAAACAATGACAATTAAAATGGCACAAGCTATCCCCTATACTTCACGCGATGAAGAACAAGCCAGCGTGATGGTCGGACAGGGGTGCTGACGTGAAAGCTGACAGGAAGTTGTGAGATTAATGAGCACAGTTGTGTTTGCTTTCACCTTTTTGTGGGGAATGAATAATGGATACCCTGTTTTTCTTTGTCGGTTTTACACTTTCCGTTTCCTCTTTTATTTATTTGTCTCTTTGTCATTGGTGAGTGTGCATGTGTGAGACTGTTTGTGTCACAATTGAAAATGAGAGTCCTCAACCAGTGCTGTAAAAAAAAATCCTCTTACGCTAATGAGAAGTCAGCCCCTGTTCTCACTCCAGTTATTCGTCATCCCTTCCTTCGTCTTGTTCTTTTCATCATTTTCTTTTCAGCAATGCTGTGGAGAACTAGAAGAATCACTGATCCTCCCCTGACAATTGCTAGGTTTCAGGCAAAATAAATGTTTTTTTTGTACAAAACATTGAATTAGCATTTCAACCAGCATTTGCATGATTTAGTAGTAACAGGAGATAGTAAGTCTCAAAAATATGCAGTGGGGTCTAAGACCATAATGAAAAAGATTCTGTTTGATTGTTTAAAATTAATATACATAAATGTTTCCTTTTTAAATTATATTATTGGAATAACATGTTTAGTAATCAACATTTATTTAGCTATTGACCTAATATTGTGGAATCTTAAATATTTCAATATATTCTAAAAAAAAGTTTCACTTTAGTTTAAATGAATCTCCGAATTAATAATAATAATAATAATAATAATAATAATAATAATAATAAATAATAATAATAATAATAAATAAATATATATATATATATATATATATATATATATATATATATATATATATATATATATATATATATATATATATTAAAACAGAAAATAGTTTAACAGTTATATAAAATTTCATAATATTATTCTTTTTAAAACAAATACAAATAAAGCCTTATAGTTGACACCAAAATGTAATTAAATAATCTTATATAATATTTATATATAAGTGATATTAATATTTAGTAATATTTAGTTTTTACTAAGCGAGCCCAGTCTCATGAAAATGAAAAAACAATTAAAAATATAGCTGCAAGCAGCGATGTCGGGCTCAAGCCATCAGTGCAACGCCACCCTGGTGGCATCGGGAAAACTGTGCCCAGCGGGCATAAGCATTTACAGTAACCCTCTGACAATCAAGTTTTAAGGGATGTGGCAGTTAAAGGGTTAATCCGACCAATCTAGACTTTGAAATCACATACACAGAACAATATATATAACTTTAGTAACACTTTATTTTAAAATGTATAAAAAATGTATAAGGTGTGCATTGTAGCTGACACCTATATGAACACATTACAATTGTTTTGTGACTACAAGTCTTTCTTCTCAAATGCTATTGAGTGGTCGCGAACGCGGATGGGAGAATGGCGCATATTTGTTTTGTTTTTTTTGAGCAACTGGTGCCCCCTCTGGGAGTTGGTGCTCTACGAAGACTGCATACTCTGCATATAGGGAGCGGCGGTACTATCTGGAAGATATATTCCTCAAACCATCGTACAAGTGAAGGTGATGCTAGTCCTTCAAGAATCGCTCAAAACCTTTTCAAGTGTACAGTTTCCTTTTATTGCATCTTGAAATAAATATTTCTGAATTCTGAATCAAACTGGGTTGTGTTTATTGATTTATTTTATAAGACAACTGAAACTTTAATCTCCTTTGTAATATATGTGCTTTTAAACCAAGAACAATGTAATTAGAGATGTATTCCTGCTTAATAATGACTATTATTAAGGGAAAAGGCTTTATAATCATGAACTATTTACTAATGCTTAGCTAATGAGTGCAGTTATTATAAAGTGTTACCAATGCATTTACTAATGTTAACAAATTAGACATTATTATACAGTGTTACCAAACCTTTTAATAATTTATTAGTGTTTTGTAATGATTTTAATGACCTATAAGCATTTGTGAAATAGTTTTGCTTGCATTGCAGCTTAATCTGTCAGTTGAAGAGTTTTACTGTTACATCCATGAGATTAATAAATGTCATGTCATGTCACAGGTTGTCATAGGTCAGTATCAAATGAGTTTGAAATTATAATTTGCAGCACAAATAAGGCTTCTTAGGATGTTTTTAAATCCCAAAAACTGTCAGAAAAGGATAAGGCCTAAGAGATTTCTTAACCTGTAATGAAAGGAAAAAAACACCACCATTAGCAACAACAAAAACAATAACAATTTAAAATATAGATTTTTTTTTCCTGATTATTAAAGGAATGATTAGGTCTCTCTCTCTCTCTCTCTCTGCCAGACAGCCCCTCCCTACAATCCACACACACTGTCAGTCACCAAAGATTCACAGTCACCAACCCCCTCACACTCCCCCTCCCTCTCCCCCTCCCTTTCCTCACACAGACGGAGTGGCCAGAGTGAGATCATGTCAGTTGAGAAGTCTGACAGTTTTTTCTTTTCTTTTATCCATACAGTGTTGTAAAGTCATGAAACTATGCATATTTCCTCATAATGATTTGATCTCTGTATGAAAACATGCCTTGAAGTGTTTGGAAGCTGCAATTTAGACATACAATACAATTAATGTTTCCCTTCTTACTGTCATTTCAAAAAATCACCACGTCAAAACCGTTCAAGCTAACCAAAATCCGTTCGCAATTTAAGTTCCTCGATGTTGTTTCTTCATGTAGTCAAAGTTTGGTGTGTATAGTGTACTTCCCATGTGAGGAGTATGCATTAATTCACAACTGTAAAATCTCAAAAATACACATTCAAATCAAAATAGCTGACTTCCTGTTGATCGTAGCTTATGACTGTGAATTAGAAAGTTGTCCGTCTTGATAAGAACAATTTAAGTACCGAGTTTGGTGTCTGTAGCTAAAACTAAATAAAATGCATTATTATTATTATTAGCTGTACACTTGCTAAACATTTTTAAATATAAACTTATGCAATTGTGTGTGTGTATATATATATATATATATATATATATATATATATATATATATATTTATATATATATATATATATATATATATATATATATATATATATATATATATATATATTTATATATATATATATATATATTTATATATATATATATATATATATATATATATATATATATATATATATATATATATATATATATATATATATATATATTTATATATATATATATATTTATATATATATATATATATATATATATATATATATATATTTATATATATATATATATAAATTCAAGTGTACAGTTTTCTTTTATTGCATCTTGAAATAAATATTTATGAGTTCTGTGTTTGTTTATTTTATTTATTTTATTTTTTATTTTACATTTTTTTAGGGAGATTACAGCCTTTAATCTCCTCAAAATAAATGTGCATATAAACCATGAACAATTTAATTATAGCTGTATTTATAAAATGCTTACTAAAATATTAATTTTGGGAGAAGGCTATATAAAGCATGAACTGACTATTTACTAATGCTTAGCTAAGAATTGCAGCTATTATGAAGTGTTACCAATGCATTTACTAATGTTAACAATTGAGACATTATTTTAAAGTGTTACCAAATCCTTAAATAATTTAAAAGTGTTTTGTTATGATTTCATTAACCTATAAGCATTTGTGAAATAGTTCTGCTTGCATTAAAGCTTAGTCTTCATCTGTGAGCTGAACAGTTTTACTGTTACATCCTTGAGATTATGTAAATTCAAATAAATGTCATGTCACAGGGTGACAGAGGTCAGTATCAAATGAGTTTGAAATTATTATTTGCAGCACAAATAAGGTTTTTTAGGATTTTTTTTAATCCCTGAAACTGTCAGAAAAGGATAAGGCCTAAGATATTTCTTAAGATGTAATGATAACAGCACAATTAGCAACAACAACAAAAAAAATAACTATTTAAAATACAGTTTTTTTTCTGGTGATTATAGAGATGTTTAAGTCTCTCTCTCTCTCTCTCTCTCTCTCTGTCTGTCTGCCACTCAGCTCACACCCCTCCCCCACTCACACTCACACACACACACACAGAGTCAGCACACAGAGTGACAGAGTGAGATCAGAAGTCTGACAGTTTTTTAATTTTCTTTTAATCATACAGTGCTGTAAAGTCATGAAACTATGCATATTTCCTCAGAATCACTGGTTTTCTAAATTAAAAATGTTTTTTAAAGGTTTGGAAGCTGCAATTTAAAAATACAAGACGATTAATGTTTCACTTTTTACTGTCATTTCAAAAAATCACCACGACAAAACCGTTCAAGCTAACCAAAATCTGTTCGCAATTTAAGTTCCTCGATGTTTTTTCTTCATGTAGACAACGTTTGGTGTGTATAGTGTACTTCCCCTGTGAGGAGTATTCATTAATTCACAACTGTAAAATCTCAAAAATACACATTCAAATCAAAATAGCCGACTTCCTGTTGATCGTAGCTGATGACTGTGAATTAGAAAGTTGTCCGTCTTGAAAAGAACAATTTATGTACCAAGTTTGGTGTCTGTAGCTGAAACTAACCCCCCCACTTTTGACAAAAGGTGGCGCTATAGAGTGCCTCCTTCACGCCCTTTTAAAAGCTTTTTCCATTGTCTAGCTATCAAGAATACTGATATGTGTTTTGAGTTTCATGTAAATCTGAGCTTGTTGTCTGCCTCAAACTCACCATAACAGAACATTCAAGTTTGACACGTTGCCATGGCAACACTATATCAGATATCAATATCCCCACAACAGATTTACATCGGCCGTGTTTTGTCATTATTCTGATGAAGTTTTAAGTAAATCGAGTAAAAATAAGATGCTGAATTCAAAGCATTTGGAAAATGACACACTTCCTGCTGCCAGTTGGTGGCGCTATAACGTTGACTCTTAATAGCCACATATATACAATCGGTATCATACAACGAACAAACCCATGAAGTTTGATCAAATTCAGGAAATGTATGTGGATGTTATTAGACATTTCCTGTTTCTCATTTCTCGCCATAAGTTCCATGCCTCGCCACGGGCAAACCGTTCGAGATATCAAAAATCCCCTCGCAATTTTTCATCCTCAATGTCTTGAGATCATGTTCACCGAGTTTCGTGGCGAACGGGTTGAAAACCTCAGAGGAGTATTTCAAATTCCAGAGCATGCTTTTTTTAAACAGCCCTGAATAGCTGACTTCCTGTTGGGCGGAGCCTATGACATAAAGTGTGAAAGTTGTTCGGCTCAATGAGATCTATAAGTGTACCGAGTTTGATATAAATACATGCAAGTGTGTGTGAGCTATGGTTCAAGAATTCTGACTGTCTTCCAGGGGGCGCTGTAGAGCCCCTGTGCCACGCCCGGGTCCCAGCCTCTGCGGCGTCCTGATGGCCGCAGATTCCAATGTGTGTGCCAATTTTCAAGAGTTTTTGAGCATGTTAAGACCCCCAAAACACCCCGGAAGGTTTAATAAAAAATAAAAATAATAATAATAAATATAGCTGCAAGCAGCGATGTCGGGCTCAAGCCATCAGTGCAACGCCACCCTGGTGGCATCGGGAAAACTGTGCCCAGCGGGCATAAGCATTTACAGTAACCCTCTGACAATCAAGTTTTAAGGGATGTGGCAGTTAAAGGGTTAATCCGACCAATCTAGACTTTGAAATCACATACACAGAACAATATATATAACTTTAGTAACACTTTATTTTAAAATGTATAAAAAATGTATAAGGTGTGCATTGTAGCTGACACCTATATGAACACATTACAATTGTTTTGTGACTACAAGTCTTTCTTCTCAAATGCTATTGAGTGGTCGCGAACGCGGATGGGAGAATGGCGCATATTTGTTTTGTTTTTTTTGAGCAACTGGTGCCCCCTCTGGGAGTTGGTGCTCTACGAAGACTGCATACTCTGCATATAGGGAGCGGCGGTACTATCTGGAAGATATATTCCTCAAACCATCGTACAAGTGAAGGTGATGCTAGTCCTTCAAGAATCGCTCAAAACCTTTTCAAGTGTACAGTTTCCTTTTATTGCATCTTGA
The DNA here is from genome assembly GCF_023724105.1 of Carassius gibelio. NCBI lineage: Eukaryota > Metazoa > Chordata > Actinopteri > Cypriniformes > Cyprinidae > Carassius > Carassius gibelio. Next base: position 20,508,131 of record NC_068412.1, read on the forward strand.
AATAAATATTTCTGAATTCTGAATCAAACTGGGTTGTGTTTATTGATTTATTTTATAAGACAACTGAAACTTTAATCTCCTTTGTAATATATGTGCTTTTAAACCAAGAACAATGTAATTAGAGATGTATTCCTGCTTAATAATGACTATTATTAAGGGAAAAGGCTTTATAATCATGAACTATTTACTAATGCTTAGCTAATGAGTGCAGTTATTATAAAGTGTTACCAATGCATTTACTAATGTTAACAAATTAGACATTATTATACAGTGTTACCAAACCCTTTAATAATTTATTAGTGTTTTGTAATGATTTTAATGACCTATAAGCATTTGTGAAATAGTTTTGCTTGCATTGCAGCTTAATCTGTCAGTTGAAGAGTTTTACTGTTACATCCATGAGATTAATAAATGTCATGTCACGTCACAGGTTGTCATAGGTCAGTATCAAATGAGTTTGAAATTATAATTTGCAGCACAAATAAGGCTTCTTAGGATGTTTTTAAATCCCAAAAACTGTCAGAAAAGGATAAGGCCTAAGAGATTTCTTAACCTGTAATGAAAGGAAAAAAACACCACCATTAGCAACAACAAAAACAATAACAATTTAAAATATAGATTTTTTTTTCCTGATTATTAAAGGAATGATTAGGTCTCTCTCTCTCTCTCTCTCTCTCTCTCTCTCTCTCTGCCAGACAGCCCCTCCCTACAATCCACACACACTGTCAGTCACCAAAGATTCACAGTCACCAACCCCCTCACACTCACACTCCCCCTCCCTCTCCCCCTCCCTTTCCTCACACAGACGGAGTGGCCAGAGTGAGATCATGTCAGTTGAGAAGTCTGACAGTTTTTTCTTTTCTTTTATCCATACAGTGTTGTAAAGTCATGAAACTATGCATATTTCCTCATAATGATTTGATCTCTGTATGAAAACATGCCTTGAAGTGTTTGGAAGCTGCAATTTAGACATACAATACAATTAATGTTTCCCCTTCTTACTGTCATTTCAAAAAATCACCACGTCAAAACCGTTCAAGCTAACCAAAATCCGTTCGCAATTTAAGTTCCTCGATGTTGAAACTTCTTGTAGTCAAAGTTTGGTGTGTATAGTGTACTTCCCATGTGAGGAGTATGCATTAATTCACAACTGTAAAATCTCAAAAATACACATTCAAATCAAAATAGCTGACTTCCTGTTGATCGTAGCTTATGACTGTGAATTAGAAAGTTGTCCGTCTTGATAAGAACAATTTAAGTACCGAGTTTGGTGTCTGTAGCTAAAACTAAATAAAATGCATTATTATTATTATTAGCTGTACACTTGCTAAACATTTTTAAATATAAACTTATGCAATTGTGTGTGTGTATATATATATATATATATATATATATATATATATATATATATATATATATATATATATATATATATATATATAAATAAATTCAAGTGTACAGTTTTCTTTTATTGCATCTTGAAATAAATATTTATGAGTTCTGTGTTTGTTTATTTTATTTATTTTATTTTTTATTTTACATTTTTTTAGGGAGATTACAGCCTTTAATCTCCTCAAAATAAATGTGCATATAAACCATGAACAATTTAATTATAGCTGTATTTATAAAATGCTTACTAAAATATTAATTTTGGGAGAAGGCTATATAAAGCATGAACTGACTATTTACTAATGCTTAG